>NC_143529.1:20960522-21283022 GCF_031878675.1 Megascapheus bottae
CACATACCAGCAAGGAAAATGATGATTTCTAGAGAGCTGGTGGGGGTTGGGGGACAGAATGAAGAACTAATATTGGAGAAGTAGTGCAAAATTTCAGTTATTTAATATAAAACAGTTCCATATATAATGTATAGCAAAATAGCAACACAACTATAGTTATTCTGTATTGTATGCTTAGAACTTGCTGTAGACCCACAAAACACACAATCACATGTAGATGCACACACACACACACACACACACACACACAAGCACACACAGAGAATCTCTAGGATTCTCTAAAAGTTTATATAAACTCCTTTCTAATTTCTACAAAATTTATAGCCAACCTCACATAATACTATACAAAATGAAATAGTATTTTATAAAGGGACAATAGTAACTTGTTCTGGTGTTCCATGACTGCTTACATTAGAATTATTTTTTAAATGATCTGAATATCTAAGGAAGTATTAATGTTCTCTAATGGGAAAATAATGAGTCCAGCCTTCCATGTTTCTTTCCATGTTGAATTATAACTTTGAAACACTATGTATTCTAATTATTTGGAATGAATACACTAAGAATTTAAATAATACACTAAGAATTTAAATAATAAATTCAGTGATTACTAAATAAAGTTCTTTGGAAAGGGTACCGTTTATGACTAGTTCATTTTGGTGCAAAGTTTCCTGAATTATATGACTGTACTGCCAAAAAATTCAAACCTTCCTTGTATATTTAGCTACGCCAGCACTTCACACTGTCAGCTGTTACCTTTGATACCCCTTCCTGCTCGTGATATTGAGCAGCTGACCTGGAATGATTGCCGAGCGAAGCCTGTATAAGCACTGAATACACTTTGAAGTAGAAATAATTCTACTCTTCAAATTTCCCCCACCCCCCAAGAACTTATCATGATTTCCCTCTGTATCCCATTTTGGAAATGGCATCATGAAATAAAATGTAAGCCGACAGTTCACGGATTTATTACTTTATTTGATATATTCACATTTTAAAGAGTGATGTTCTGCCGTTAAATGAATCCAAAGAGATTAAATCTCCTTAAAGGGGATCTGTCCTCTCAAGCTGGTATTTTCTGCCTAGGATGACTTGACCAAACCATAATTGCTTGTGAGCTTTCAGAGTTTGTGATGGTTTTCATTTCCTATCTGCTGATGAGGTGGTTGTTGCATTTTTTTGTCTTGATATCTTAAAAAATGATTTTTGGTCTATCCATCATAGTTAAATCTATTCACATTAATTTATATCAATGAAAAAATCAAACCCAATAGGAAATTAGATTTAAAAATGAATTCAGTTCATATACTTGAAAAAACAGTTGTGTGTATACATGTGTATGTATTCATTTAAAAGTCCAATTTTCTTTTATTTTCATATATTTTTATTGTAATTAATAGAAGGGTTACATTATATTCACCAGATAGAAGGTCCATTACTTCACAAACATTGATACCTTTTCTCATGTCTTGGTCCCCATTTCCCTTCCCCCAACCTGCCACTCATCTTGTTTTCCTCCCTTCCCTATCCGACTTCAAATAACCAAATAAAAATATATACAATATATCAGATAACAAGGTAAAATACTGTAACAATATGAGATAGCCAAGAGACAGCAAAAGAGATGAGAGATAACATAGTACATTAAGGACAACAATCATTCGTTTTATTAAAAGTCCAATTTTCCTGTCTGTTAGCTTCAAGTGCTTATATTGAAATGTTCACTGAAGTCATGGGTAAACCATAAAATGTATCACTTTTGTTTGATTAAGTCTGTGCTCTGTAAAATGTATATATTCTTTCAAGCCTGTCCTGTGACTGCTACTATATACATATATAAAATCAATACTATAAGAGTTCTGCTAGTAGAGAACTCTGTGGACTCCGATGAATTTGATAGTATTTAATTTACTTGTTTGTTTATATGCCAGTACTGGGGCTTGAACTCGGTCTCACACTCTGTCTTGGCTGTTTCCGCTCAAGGCTGGTACTCCATTACTTAAGCCACATTTCCACTTCTGGCTTTTTTTTTTTTTTTTTGGTGGGTCATATGGCTTGACCTCAGCCTGGGTGCTGTCCCTGAGCTCTTCAGCTCAAGGCTACTGCCCTACCCTTGAGCCAAGCCGCACTTCCCATTTTCTAGAGGTTAATTGGAGATAAAAGTCTCAGGTTCTTTTGTGCCTGGGCTGACTTTGAACCTTGATCCTCAGATCTCAGCCTTCTGAATAGCTAGGATTACATATATGAGCCACCGTGCCTGGCTAAGATAATATTTTTCTTTTAAACTGGAATGAAAGGAATAAGAAATCAGATCAAATCTTACTAAATAAGGCCATTGTCTTGGCCAACATAATTTAACTTACTTTTCCAATATTCCACTGAAATTGGGTAAGTGCAAAATGGGTAGTGTTAAGAAATAATCATATCTTCACTTTCTTGTGGTTGAAATAATTAAAAGTTGTACATTTAGAATCATAATACATGCTGTCATATTTCCTCATTTTTCTCAATTATAAAGAAAGAAATATTAAAGTGTTGTATTTTATATTAATACTATGAGGAATATAAAATAAAATGATATTAACATAAAAATATTTCCATATTTTAATATGAATTATTCAAAAATATTTTAGATAGGTTGTAGAGTATGAATCATTTCCTTTGTTGTAAAAATGATGGTGTTTAATGATGTGAATCATATATTTTAACAGTTTGGAAAAAAATCTCCTAAACCCAAAATGTACCATAGTTTTCCAAACTAAAAATAAAAGAAGATCCCTCCTAGTGTGTATTAGAAAATTTTAGAGATGTATCATCTCTCATTTTATAAGAGAATGATACTTAGTAGAGCTACCTGCTGCACTCATATATACTTTCACCCAGAGACAAAATAACTCATTAGATCCTATGAATAATTTGAACCCAAATGGCTATAGGGGGAATTATTTCCATCCTGGATAAATTTAATGATGTCCTCTAGATACAGGAGTCTGAATTTGAGAATTGTACATTTAGTTCTCCATGTCATTTGTTCAATACAAGTTGATGACATTCCATCCCAGATTAATCTTCCTCTAAGTAAGGACTTGTTTTACCTAGACAGAAACCTACGTATTGACCTCTATGTGCTTCAGCCTGCTGGAGACTTCTAGAGACTTATTTACAAAAATTATTATTTTATGAATGTGGAGCCCAAGGCATCGGGTTATTATTTGGCTTTCACAGCAGCCTAACCATATGGTGTAGTCATAATTTATACTTAATTTTCAGCAGTATCATCCAGCTGTTATAAGAAAACAAAGGTTTATACAGCACAATACAATTAATACCCTATTTTTGGATATCTTGTCACTGCTTTCTATGAAAACAAATTTTCTAAGTTCATTTCTATGGAGACAAATCCTGCTGACAAAGAAAAGAATTCAAGTTGGGGTTATCCCTGTCAAAGTCAAGTGGAATGTGAAGGGAACTCCTGCTTTATATTACAAATCAGAAAGACAAAAATTCACTAGTGTTATATGGTACATGGGTGATAATAAAACCACCTGCTTTTGTTATAGAATTTTAAATGTCTTAGCTAATGTAGCAAAATATTTTTAAGTAAATAAAATATATTAATAGTTCAAATCAAACACTTATTTTAATGAAATTGAAATTGTAATTTACCAACCCAAATTCCATCATCAAGAAAATGAAATCTACCAGGCACTAGTGGGTAATAGCTGTAATCCTAGCTAATCTGGAGGCTGAGATCAGGATATTGGAGTAAGCCCAAAAGAAGAGTTCTTGAAACTATTCTCTCCAAACAGCCAGCCAAAAAATCTGGACTGGGGTTTTGGTTTGAGTGGTAGAGTACCAACAATGACTCTAAAATCCAAACAAGACCAAGAGACCCAAGGTTAAACCTCAATAGCATCAAAAAAAAGGGGGGGGAGTTAGAGGAGGAAGAGGATATTTAATAGCTAGCAATGTGCCAATATATAACAATTATTACACTAATAATTATACTACTGATAACACATAATAAAATTATGTGCATATTTCAAAAGACTTTTGTGGATTTAACATCATTTTTCATTTCATTTTAAAATATTTTCATGTATCTTTTATTTACATTAGCCAACCTTTTCCCAATGCTTCAAATGTTTTAAATTTTATTCAAGGATTTTCATAAGATATACAGAGAAACTGACTTTGAATTCTATTTCATTTTTAATAAACTTAAGTTATAATAATCATAACAAATATTTTTTCAAGGTTTAAGTAAAACATTGTGTAGTCACAGCACAGGATAATAATTCTATAAAATTACCTATTTTGAAAGTGTTGTGATATTTCTGATTATGACATTCAGTATTTGAAAATGTTTTTCTGAATTGAGTAATTCATGTATTTTCTCTTCACATATATCTCTGCAATCTCCATGAGCTCTTCCTTCTAGCCATATACTTTTCTAAGAGTCTAAATTCTTAGTTCTAGACTTAGTCTAAGTCTTAGTTCTAAATTAAAATTCCTGAAATGAAAAAACAACAGTGTACCAGCAATGTACCAACTTGAGATAATGATCAACAGAAATGCAAAGCTATCTAACACAATGTATTTTTAGCTTACATTTTTGTGGGCCTTTTTTAACAAATATTTCATTTTCTCTTTTCAATATATATCCTAATAAACAATGGTTGTATTTTTATTAGGATGACTGGATTGATTATTAAGTATTTTAAAGAAATTATTTCTAACTCATATTCTACTATGCTTTAATAATTATTCAAATTAAATCTCCTAATTAATAATATCACTAATTTGTCTATTGTGATCTTAACTGACCTGATAAGATTGTACTTGTTCCAAATTGTTCCTGTGGATTAGTAACTAACCTTGTACTGTTACTGCAATAGACGGGTTATTTGAAAATCAGCAAACATGTGGTTAGCTTAACTTATTTCACTTCTAAAAGTACTTCATCATAATTTTTCTTTGAATTATACCTTCTCAGAAGCAGTCATCACTACCCCATGAATAACATTTTTACATATTTAAAGTATGTTTCTCTTAAATTAGTTCTGTTTATGAAATTATGGTTTATAGCTACATAACACCACAACTTGTGGATTATAATTAGGACCAATAGCAAAGTATTTATTTATTCAGTTTTCTAAAATTGCTCTGAGAAGCCCTAATTACTAATGTTAATCAGTATCTTCAGATTCTAAGTCTTGAATGAAACGATGCAGTCCAAAGATGAACTTTTCTTTTTAGTATTTATTTAACAACAGGAACATACCCTGGAGTTGATCCCTGTGAGTTTGAATCCCAATTATGTCTCTAACCTAGGAAAGAAAAACCATAGGCAAGTTACTTAATACTTCTTGAATTTTTGTTTGAGGGAAGTGGCTTTTTACTTGCTAGGCAAGTCATCTACCTGCCTCTTTTATCCTCTTGTTATTTTTAAGTAAACTTTGGCATTTTGCCTAAGCCAGTCTGGACCAAAATCTCCTTATTTATGTTCCCCACCATGATAAGAAGTGAGAGCAACAACATTCAGCTTTTTCTGTTAAGATGAAATCACAAAAAATTTTGCCCAGGCTGGCCTGGAACTGTGGTTCTCTGATCTCTGCCTCACCAATAAATATGAGCTGCCATCCGCATCCAGCCTTTTTCTGAATACTGTATTAACAAAGAAAACTACTGTTAGAACAAACCTAGATGGGAAGAGTGTAAATTCCAAAGAAATGGCACTGCATAATGAGGACATGACGTACACACAGAGACAGGGAAGTTATCAAATAAGCTAAAGTGGTATACAAGTTGAGATGATGTGAGAATTCTATCAGATAGCCAATCAGGTGGGTTGGGGGAGGGATTACCTTCAACATCCAGGAAAATAATTCTTGAACACAGTGGCACCATGATAAAAGCTAGAGAGTTTCAAGAACCCTAGAGGAGTAATCCATGCATGGGGTCAAGGAGATGAGAAGGAATAGAATAAAGATGAACGTCCATGACAGTGAGATTGGCATCTGCATGAACCTAATGGGGTAGTTATGTGAATATGATAGCATAAGAGACTAGAAGGAATTGGTAAAATATAAGAAAAATGGAATGGAAAACCTGAGTGGTTATCACCACTTAGTCTTTTATGTGTTTTCACTGTTTCTCAGTAGCAAGAATGGAATTAGCAGCTACTTGAGGCCAGTATCATTAGAAATAGGATATAGAAACAAAAGCCATATAATGAGTGATTGTTGTCCTTAATGTACTATGTTATCTTTCATCTCTTTTGCTGTCCCTTGGTAATCTCATATTGTTACAGTATTTCACTTTGTTATCTGATATATTGGACATATGCGTATTTGGTTATTTGAAATTGGATAGGGAAGAGGGAAAAACAAGATGAGGGGTGGGGTACGGGGGAGGGAAATTGGGACCAAGACATGAGAAAGGGTATCAATGTATGTGAAATAATGCACCTTCTATCTGGCAAATATAATGTAACCCTTCTATTCATTACAATAAAAATATATGAAAAAAAAAAGAAATAAAGCCTTCAGGGAAGGCAGGATAAGAGAGGTACCATCTTGAATGGCCTTCTGTTGTGCACTGACCCCAAAGAATGGAGGCCTCATGCCAAATTGCTTTGTCTATCTGTTCATAACAGTTTAAGTCATGTACAGCTGTTATGTGTTACTAAACACAGCTGATTTAGAGATGAGTCTATCTGATTTCGTTCAGTTGGCATAACCTCAGTCCTAAAAAAATTAAAAATATGGGGCAGGGGGTATAACCTTGTGGTAGTATGCTTGCCTACCATGCATGAAGGCCTGGGTTGGATTCCTTGGTACCACATACATAGAAAAAGCCAGGAGTGGTGCTGTGACTGAAGTGGTAGAATGCTAGTGTTTAGTAAAAGAAGCGCAGGGACTGTCCAGGCACTGAGTTCAAGCCCCAAGACTGGCAAAAAATAAATATCCTGTTAGCAATTACACAGAAATAAAAGCATAAGGACTTTCATTTTAAGCATTAGGTCATCTGAGGGAGATACTACAGTTAAGTTGAGTTAAATATATTCTTTTTCAAACCAATTTATACTAAAATATTTTATCTTAGGCATAAACTGGTCAGCTTTTATATCTCAGATGTACTTTAAAATGTAAATGTACGGTTTGAAATAGTGCAGACATTTAATCCAATGCGAGTGGTGAATGACGTGAGATTTGGAATTATCATGTCAGTCATCTGTCCTTTTTTGTTTTGTTCATGAAGTATTGATAACAAGAGATGATTGTACCAATTTTGTAATCTTTTGTGTCACCAGCTTTTTTAGAATTACATTACACAAGCTTTGGTCACCTTAGTGATTATGTTCCCCTTTCAACTTCAGTTTATAAAAAAAAAATTCTTTGCAGCTTATAAATAAATCCTAAGTACTTTAATGAGTGCCTCTGCAGTTGTCCTACTATGCAGAGTTGTAGTAAAGCACAACTGTTTACTGGAAATGTCGCACAATAGAAATCCCATTAACAAATGCATCCCATGACTGAGATACCATGCAAATCAGTTTCAGTGAGCTCTAACTCACCCCAGCTCATCCCTGGGCTACCAAACAAAAAGGGACTTCCTGACCTCATCAATAGGTAAGCTGGTCATGGATCCTAATTATCATTTAGGGACAGAGCCCCTTGCTATGGCACTGCTCCAAGACAAACTACTTTTCTCCACACCAGCTTTGTTGCTAATAGCTTTTTTAAAATATTTTTATTGTGATTAATAGAAGGGTTACATTATATTCACCAGATAGAAGGTGCATAACTTCACAAACATTGAGACCCTTTCTCATGACATGGTCCCCATTTCCCTCCCACCCTAGCCCGCTTATCTTGATTTCCCCCCTTCCCTATTTTTATAAGGACCCAATACTGAATGTTTCAGGTACTAACTGTACAGAAATCCTTCCTCCCACCTCTATTAGCCTTGTGATTTGAAGAAAAAAATCCCTGTCAGCATATTTCTCACTTCTCCTTATCATTGGTCATGGGGCTTGAACTCAGAGCCTGGGCACTCTTTCTGAGCTCTTTCCCTCAAGGTTACCTCAAGGTTAGTGCTCTACCAGTTTGATGAACAGCACCACTTCCAGTTCTCTGGTGGTTAATTGGAGATAAGAACCTTATGGGCTTTCCTACCTGGGCTGGCTAAACCACAATCCTCAGATCTCAGCCTGGATTACAGGCATCAGACATCACAGACAATTTCAACTTTTATAATTTTACATCAGAACTTCAATTATAAATACACAGTCTTGGCCATTCTTATAGAAATCCAGGATATAGCAGGGGGAGGGAGGGAGGTAAATGGGGACCATGACATGAGAAAGGGTATCAATATTTGTGAAGTAATGTACCTTCTATCTGGTGAATATAATGTAACCCTTCTATTAATTACAATAAAAATATGAAAAAAGGAAAACAAAAAAAAGAAATCCTGGATACAGTACTTGGTACGAACACATGGCAACTTCCATGTGTTTAGGAGCTCTAGAAAATTAGAGCCAGAAACAAACTGGAGATAATAATTGGAGATATTGTTAATTGGAGATATACTATAAATGGAAACAGCGAAGTGTAGCATCTTGCCTTCAGCAGGCATGAAAACTCATGCCATTGCTCAGATCACAAAGCACATCATGTTAAGACCCCAACGTGTAAGCCATTAGCATTAATATGCAAATAATATGAATACATGCTCTACTGAAATGGACTATATTATAATATCAAAGATGTGACTAAAATATGGGTCTCCCGGAGAGAGTGAGTACAATTCTGGCATAATTTCCAGTTTTCTGATATGCATGTCCAAGTATCACATGTCCTTGCAAAAACCAATCCCTGCCAAAAAAATAGAATTACTACAGTCAATTAATAATAGTCATCAACATTCAGTTCCCATAAAGCAAAAAGGCCCCAGGAATCTGGACAAAATCAAAGCTCTGTTGGCATAAAGCAATTAGGAAGAGTTTGAGGGAGGTTAGTGATTGATTCATACAAATGGGGCATTTTTTTCATATATTTTTATTGTAATTAATAGAAGGGTTAAATGATATTTGCCAGATAGGTGATGCATTAATTCCCATACATTGATACGCTTTCACATGTCTTGGTCCCCATTTCCCTCCCCCCCACCCCCAACCCTCATCTTGTTTTCCCCGTTCCCTACCTAATTTCAAATAACCAAATACAAATAAATCCAATATATCATGTAACAAAGTGAGATACTGTAACAATATGAGATAACCAAGGGACAGCAAAAGAGATGAGAGATAACATAGTACCTTAAGAACAACAATCATTCATTATATGGCTTATGTTTCTATATCCTAGAGATCCTTTCATTTAGCGTCCTACTATATGGCCTGTTGTATCAAGGTTTTGCTCTATTGCAAATCTCTGCTAGGAGAGCCCAAGGTTTCTACTGATTATGACAAATGAGGGAAACCATTGAGCCTAAGTTCCTTTCAGTCTGGCTTACTTCACTTAATATGATCTTTTCTAAGTCGTTCCATTTCCTAACAAATGGGGAAATGTCATTCTTTCTGACAGCAGCATAGAATTCCATTGTGTACAAATACCACATCTTGTTGATCCATTTATCAACTGAGGGACATCTAGGTTGGTTCCATATCTTTGCTATGGTAAATAGTACTGCAATGAACATTGTTGTGCTGGTTGATTTAGTATGTCTTTGTTTCTGGATGATTGGATAAATGCCAAGTAGTGGAATTGCTAGGTCATAGGGGAGCTCTATGTTTAGTCTTTTGAGGAACTGCCATACTGTTTTCCATAGTGGTTGAACGAGTTTGCACTCTCACCAACAGGGTAGTAGTGATCCCTCCTGGTCACATCCCCTCCAGAATCTGTTGTCATTCGTTTTCCTGATCCTGGCCATTCTAACTGGAGTGAGGTGGAATCTTAGAGTTGTTTTGATTTGCATTTCTTTTATGGCCAGAGATGTGTTTATAGGCCATTTTTATTTCTTCTTCAGAGAAGACTCTCTTTAAGTCTTTGGCCCATCTTTTAATGGGATGGTTCTTAGTTTGAAAATTAGTTTTGGAGTGATTCAATTTTGGGGGCTGTTGATATATTTTAGATATGAGGCCTTTGTCTGTTTTATGGTTGGTGAAGATCTTCTCCCACTTTGTAGGTTTCCTAATTAGTTTACTAGCTATGTCCTTTGCCATACAAAAGCTCTGCAGTTTAATGCAGTCCCACTTATCCAGCCTTTCTCTGATTTGTTGTGATTCTTGGTCCTTATTAAGAAAGTTTCAACCTGTGCCAAGGAGGCCTAGGGTATCTCCTATTCCTTCTTGTTTTCATAGTGTCGGCTTTTACCTCCAGGTCTTTGATCCATTTGGAGTTAATTCTAGTACAGAATGACAAAGAAGGATCCAACTTTAGTTTTCTGCATGTGCTTAACCAGTTCTGCCAGCAGCAATTTTGAAGAGGCCATCTTTTTTCCATTCTATTTTTTTGGCTCCCTTGTCAAGGATTAGGTGGCCATAGGTCTGTGGTTTAATATCTGGGTCTTCAGTTCTATTCCATTGGTCTTCAGGCCTGTTCTTGTGCCAGTACCAAGCTGTTTTGATAATTATAGCTCTGTAATAGAGTCTAAAGTTTGGTATTGAAATTCCTCCTGTGCTGTTCTTTCTGCTAAGAAGTGTTTTTGCTATACAGGGTCTTTTATTATTCCATATGAAATTTTGGAATGCCTCTTCTCTTTCTTTAAAGAATGACATTGGGATATTGATGGGTATTTTGTTGAATTTGTAGATACCCCTTGGCAAGATTGTCATTTTCATGATATTGATTCTTCCAATCCAGGAGCATGGGAGGTTTTTCCATTTCCTCAGTTGTGCTTTAGTTTCCTTTTTCAAGGCTTTAAAGTTTTCATTAAAAAGGTCCTTTACATTCTAAGTTAAGGTAATTCTTAGGTACTTTATTTTCTTTGAGGCTATTGTGAAAGGAGTTGCTTTCCTGATTGTTGCCTCATTTCTCTTACTGTTGGCGTAGAGGAAGGCTGTTGATTTTTGAGGGTTAATTTTATACCCTTTCAAAGTTTTGAATCAGCTCAAGGAGCTTGGGAGTAGAGTCTATAGGATTCTTTAAATACAGGATCATATCATCTGCCAAAAGGGAATGTTTCACTTCCTCTTTGCCTATTTGGATCCCCTTTATGCTTGCTTCTTGCCTTATTGCACTGGCTAGGAATTCTAATACTATGTTAAAGAGGAGTGGAGAGAGTGGGCATCCTTGTCTCGTTCCTGATTTTAGAGAGAATGGCTTTAGCTTTTCGCCGATAAGTATAATACTAGCTGTGGGTTTGTCATACACAGCCTTCATTATATTGAGGAATGTTCCATGGATTCCTAGTTTCTCCAGAGCTTTTAACATAAAGGGGTGTTGGATCTTGTCAAATGACTTTTCCGCATCTATTGAGTCAATCATGTGATTTCTGTCCCTGCTCCTGTTGATGTGTTGAATTATATTAATTGATTTGCGTATGTTGAACCAGCTTTGCCTCCCTGTGAAGAAACCTGTTTGATCATAGTGTATAATTTTTTTGATGAGTTGTTCTAGACAGTTCGCCAGTATTTTGTTGAGAAGTTTTGTATTGATGTTCATCAAAGAAATAGATCTATAGTTCTCTTTCTTTGATGAATCTCTGTCCGGTTTGGGGATGAGGGTTATACTGGTTTCCGAGAATGAGTTTGATAAAGAACATTCATTTTCAATTTCGTTGAAGAGCTTGAGGAATATTGTTGTGAGTTCTGCTTTGAAGTCCTTATAGAATTCAGCTGTGAATCCATCTGGCCCTGGGCTTTTCTTTGGTGGAAGGTCTCTTATTGCCATTTCTATTTCAATGCTTGAAATTGGCCTGTTTAGATGGGTTAATTCTTCTTGGTTCAGTGTGGGTATGTTAATATTGGCTAGGAATTCCTCCATTTCTTCTAGATTCTCAAATTTGTTGGTGTAAAGGTTTGAGAAGTATTCCCTCATGATACTCTGGATCTTGGTAATTTCTGTCGTGATATTACCATTTTCGTCTGTGATTTTGTTGATTTCGTTATGCTCCCTTCTTTTTTTGGTAAGATTTGCTATGGGTTTGTCAATTTTGTTAATTCTTTCAAAGAACCAACTCCTTGTTTTGTTGATTCTTTCTATAGTTTTTTTTGGATTCCAATTCATTTAATTCTGCTTTGTTTTTAATAATTTGCTTCTTTTTTTAGTGGGATTAGGGTTGGTTGGTTGCTCTTTTTCCAGGAGCTTAAGGTGGCACATTAAATAGTTGGTTTGTGATTTTTCCAATTTGTTATTGTTGGCACTCAGAGGTATAAATTTTCCTCTGAGTACTGCCTTTGCCGTGTCCCAAAGGAGCTGGTATTTTGTGTGCTGCTTTTTGTTAAATTTCATAAACTATTGGATTTCTGTTCTGATCTCTTCGATGACCCATTGGTGATTCAATAATGTGTTGTTTAATCTCCATGAGTTACAGGGTTTTAGTTGGTGGAGTTGTGTGTTCAGTTCCAATTTGACGCCCTTGTAGTCTGAGAGAGTGCAGGGAATAATTTCAGTGTTTCTGAATCTGTCCAGGTTTGTTTTGTAGCCTAAAATATGGTCTATTTTGGAAAATGTTCCATGTGCTGCTAAGAAAAACGTATATTGTGTTGTTGCTGGGTGGAATAATCTGCAGATGTCTGTTAGATCTAGTTGATCTATATAGTTGTTCAATTCTAAGGTTTCTCTGTTGAGTTTTTGTCTTGTTGATCTGTCCAAAGGTAAGAGTGGTGTGTTAAAGTCACCAACAATCACTGTGTTTCGACCTATATATGGTTTCAGTGAAAGTAAAGTTTGCTTGATGAAGTTTCTAGCTCCGGGATTTGGTGTGTAGATATTTAGGATGGTTATGTCCTCCTGGAGGAAAGATCCCTTTAGTAGTATGTAATAACCTTCATTGTCTTTTTTCAATAATTTTAGTTTGAAATCTATTTTATCTGATATGAGGATGGCAACTCCAGCCTGTTTATGAGGGCCATTAGCTTGATATAGTCTATTCCAACCTCTCATTTTCAAAAGGTGTTTTTTGGGGGGGGTAAGATGTGTCTCTTGAAGACAGCAGATGATGGATCCTGTTTTTTGATCCAACTAAGTAATCTATGCCATTTAATTGGAGAGTTAAGTCCATTGATATTGAGAGTCAGGATTGAGAAACATTTATTAGTTCCTGCCATTTTTACAAACTTTCATTAGGGCCTGTGTCTTGATAGTTTTTGTGGTACTTAGATGCTATGAGTTTTAGGTGCCATGTCTTTCTCTGTATTACATTTGTGTTGGTTTTCCATGTGTAGAACATCTTTGAGAATTTTCTGTAGTGTTGGTTTTGTTACTCCATAATTTTGAAGCTTTTCCTTGAAATGGACTGTTTTTATTGTTCCCTCAGTTATGAATGAGAGCTTAGCTGGGTACAGTATGCTTGGCTGGTAGTTATTTGACTTCAGGGCATGGTATATATGCTTCCAATCTCTTCTTGCTTGCATGGTCTCTGCTGAGAAATCTGGGGTTCTTCTTATTGGTTTGCCTTTACAGGTGATTGTTCTCTTCTCCCTGACTGCTTTTAGGATCCTATCTTTGGCCTCTATTGATACAGTTCATATTATAATGTGGCGGTGGGATGTCCTTTTCTGGTCAGGTCTGTTTGGGGTTCTAAAAGCTTCTTGTATCTGGATGGGCCTGCCCTTCTGGATATTCGGGAATTTCTCTGAGATGATTCCCTGAAGTATATTTCCAATACCATTGACCTCTTTCTCTAGACAATCCTCAATACCAATTAGCCTTAAATTAGGCTTCCAACTTGTATCTTGGACCTCCTGTAGCATTTTGTCATATTTCCTAGATTTGAATTGACTCATTTTCTGTTCTTTCTCTATAACAACTAAATTATCTTCAACCCCGGAAATTCTTTCTTCTGCACTGTCTAACCTGCTATCAAAGCTATCTGCCTTATTCTTCATCTCCCTTGCTTCTAATTGCTCATTTTTGATGCCTTGCATCTCTTGTTTTAGATCATGTATGGATGTCTTTAGCTCCTTGATTTCCATTTGAGTGGTCAGTTGAGCAGCTTTATTCTCTTTGGACATTTGTTGGACTTCAGTCATCTTTTTGTTTGTGGATTCTATGAATTCGTCCGTTTTTCTTTGAAAAACCTTTATTATGGCCTCCTTTATGGCTTCCCCTTTTTCACATATCACCTTGTTTATGGTTTCCTCTGTTTAGCTGTGGCTTCCTCCCTTATCTCTTTCTTTATGTTTTCACACTTTTCATTAATGATGTTTATCAATTGCATTTGTATAGCACTTAGAAGACTCTCCTCTAGATTTGCCACTGACTGCTCCATTGCCTGTTTATGTTGGGTTTGAGATGCTATTCCTTGATTTCACATTTTTATTGAGTGTCTTGTTCTGCCCATATGAGGATGGGAGCAAGATTAATACTAAACAAGATTATAATTTTTCAGATATAACCAACCTAGACCTTTTTAGTTGGCTGAAAAATAGATATTAGCTCTTTTAGATTGGTAGTAACACTCTCTCTTTCTTTTTGTACACTTACATTCAACTCTAATACAATCACAGATGACCAATTTATGACCAAAAGAATAAGCCCCTCAATCTGATCTCTATTGTATTTAAGTCCCTCTGGACCTAGAGTATAATTGAACACCTAGATACACAGCATTGCTCAACAACCATCAAATGTAGATCCATGCATTATAAGAGTTGAAGGATGAACAGAGGACCAGAGATAGAAAAATAATATGAAAGATGACAAGGGAGGTAGGAAATGAATAATACAGGAGTGTAAGAATATTATAGTAATGAAGAAAGGGTATCGTGTAAGGATAACTGACCTAAGGTGATAGATAGAGTATTTATGTAGAAAGTTTAGATGAACTTAGATAAAACTTTTCAAAATAAGAAGAGTAATAAGATGAATATATAGAGAAAAGAGAGAGGTTGATGTAGGAGATTTCAATGATACCAATTTAAGAAAGAAAAGAAAAAAAAGAAAGAAACAAAACAGCAATAAAATAAAACAGAACACACACACACACACACAAAACAAAAACAAAAAAGGTGGGGGGAGATTCCTCACTGTTCTGAGTTCTTACCCAAGAGATACTAGGGTTGAGAACCCAGAGTTTAAAAAGCAGGTGACTGTATCAATATGGATATCATATTTTTTCAAACTGTACCCAGAGCTGTCACTGTGTTTCTAGGAACGACCACAGTGACAGCAGGATTGCAGGAAAAGAGAGGAGAAAAAAAGAAAAAAAGAAAAAAAAAGGAATGAATCATAACATTAGAAAAAAAGGTGTAGGTAAATTGGCAAAGAGAAAAATAAGAACATTTAAAAATGCAAATGAAATGGGGTAAAGAAAAGATAAAAAAGGGTATTCTTCAGGTTTTTTTTTTTTTGGTGGGGGGAGAGGTTAGGAAACTTGTGTCTCCACTAAATTCAGGATCTAAACACTTCACAAAGTCTTTTTCTCTTGTGATTTGGCTTTGTGGTTTTTGGGATCAGATTGCTTGTTTGGTAGAACAAAGCTGAAAGATCTGCGGGAGGCTTTGTTTACCAGGTCTGTGGGAGGCGCAGGGAAATAGACTTCAGCAGTGCTGGGGTGGGATTTCTGCCTAAGGGATCTCTGGGAAATCCTTTGCCAGTTAGGTGGCGCTGTCAGCAACACCTCTCAGGCTCCAATTGGTTTGGCCTGGGTCTTTGCCAGCAGTCAAGATGGTGCTGCTCTCAGCTGCTGGGGGAGGGGCTCCCTCCCAATACTGTTCCTGGAGCAGAAGTGGAAACTTTTTGGAGGTACTCACAAATTGCTGGATTCTCCAGTTCCATGAAGCTGGCAGGTCCGTGCATGGCCGGGTGCCGGCTCTGGGCTCGCGCAGCTCTGTGTGGCTCTGTCTGCAGGCGGTGGGTCTGCGCTGCTGTGGAGCACTTTCTCTGCTCTGATTCAGAAGAGCCTTTGTCTTCTGGCTCCCTGGCAGAGCTCCACGCTCTCTTTTCGCGCTGGTATTCTTCCTTTTTTTCCTCTCTGCCTGAGTTCTCTGTGGTCCTAAAGCTTACTTAAGGTCAATTTCTGATAGAGGACTGTCTCCTGCACTGCCAGTACATGAATCTTGGCAGGAGCTCAGTATGTCTCACCCTGAACCACCACCATCTTCCGCCAAATCTAAATGGGGCATTTTTATTAATTTTTTGACTCATGTTTCTTCTAGAACAATATTTAGGATGTAAGATCAGAATTCAACATTCATCAGCATCTGACAAGGTTCTACTACCTGTCACAAAGTTTGAAGCATCTGTTACACACAGCAGTGTGGCACCTGGGAAAATGTACCTCAGTGCTATTATGATTGATATGACACACTTGGAAGAATTGTTATTCTACTCCCAAATGCAGGAATCCCAGCCATTGTTACAGAACAAGACTTCTAACATAAGCTCTAATGGGAGATTTGATTTACCAGGCCTGGCTCCCTGCTCCCTCTGTGCTTGAAAAAAACAGCTCAAAGCTTTAATAATCAGACTTCATAGTAACTACAAATTTTGATCAGGTGTCATGTAGAGTTCTAGAAGTGGTATAGGCATAGATATATAGGTTATAGACCTCTAAAAAGTCCTTGAATATATGAACCTGGATCTAGCAAAGAGTTCCTGAGAAAAGGGTTACCAGAAAATGCCCTGAAAGGAAGGAGGGAGACCAGGACAAGGAACTAGGTAAATGATGAACACATTTGAAAAATGTTCATGTTTCCCTTTGTCTCATCATAATCTTAAATTTTCACATTTTCTTCAAAGCCCTCTCAATGAGTTGCTACAATCTCCAAAATGAGTGTATTACTTGAATATAGCAGAGAAGCTTTTCATAGGCTAGTAGAAGTAAAGTTAGGGTGTCAAGACATAGTTCTGCGGTATAGATTTCATGGGACAGGAGGGTGGTGAATCAGTAAAATATACAAGTGATACAATCTTAGACCAAGAAAAATGACTATGACAGAAGGAGCCATTACAAAGACTAACAAGAGGAATTAATATAGGACTGTATGCTACCAGTCAAAATAGCCTAGATTTAGTGGTAGAGGCAAAGTAGCTGGAAGTAGTTGTGGAAACTGACTGCAGTGGTAAACTAATTGTGAAACTTACTTTTGTGAAGTGTTTTACAGAAAATGCTTTTTTTTTAACAGAGGGTGTTTAATTTTATCTTAGAATATTTCTTCATTGCCACATATCTTAAAATGGTTCTCCAATGTCATCCCCATTGCTATGAAATTATATAGAGGTGCAAGCCCCTATAATACTGCTCTGTGTATTTCATTTGTACAATGTTGTTTTCAAGACCACGTGGGACCCAGCTACTATGATTTCTGATGTGTGATTGATATGCTCTTTCCTTTGGTGCCATACTAGTTACTTTTTTTTATCAATGTAATAAATACCAGACAGTAAAATATTAAAGAGGAAAGATTTAGCCCGGCTCTGGAGGCTCATATCTGTAATACAAGATACTCAAAATCCAAAACTCATGGCTTAAAGCCAGTCAGGGCAAGAGAGTCTCGGAAACTCTTATCTCCAGTTAACCACCAAAAAGCCAGAAATAGAGTTCTGGCTCAGGTGGTAGAGTGCAGAGCAATAAAGCTCACAGGCTCTGAGTTTAAACCCCAGTTCAGAACTAAAAGGAAAAAAAAAGAAGGTTTATATTGCCTTACAGTTTTTAATCATTAGATCCATCATGCCCAGGGCATAAGAAACAGTTCCCAACAAGATAGCCAAAAGAAAATGCACTGTAAGAAATTGTCAGGGAATATATATCTCCCAAAGACACATGCCTCCTCCTACTTTTCACCACTTTCCTATAGTGCCAGCATATTATGAACCCATCTGTTCATTAGGTCAGATACCTCATGATCCAATCACATCCCCAAACTCAGCACCTGGCACCAAGCCCTCAGTATCTGAGGCCACAGAGAACATTGCATATTCAACCTGTAACAATGCCACACTAACCTCTAAGCACCTTTGTCTGACAACTTCTCTTTTGCTCTCAACATTATGAAAGTCCTGCTGATCCCTAAGATTCTCCTTATCACTTTCCCTCCAGCACTCTCTTGTGCTAGTCAGCTTTCTGTCACTGTGACAAATCATCTGAGAGAGAGAGAGAGAGAGAGAGAGACAGAGAGACAGAGAGACAGAGACAGAGAGACAGACAGAGACAGAGAGGGGAGAGAGAGAGGGAGACAGAGATTATAGGGAGGAAATCTTTATTTGGGGTTATGGTGTTATGGTGTCAGGGGTTTGAGTTCATTGTCATTCTCTTGCTCCATTGATTTGGCGTCTATAATAAGGCACAGTTGCATGACATTAGTAAAGCTGATTTTTTCTCATGGCATCCAAGAAGACAATAGCAAAAATACCAGTGTCCCAATAGTCCATCAAGGTCACATCTCAATGACCTAACTTCCCTTCTCTTGGTCCTCTTTCCTAATTTCTATTACCTGTCATAGATACATGGAGATACACTCTGTCTTTAATACATGGACTTTGGAGAAACACTTTAGATTGAAACCTGTGGGTTTGGGGACCTCTACCCTGTTCTCATGACATGCTAATCTTTCTGCATATGATTTGAATTTGAAATATGATCTCAATGATTTGAATTTAGTTGTCCCTTTGTCTATGTGCCACATTCTCACAAGCTTTTAGCTTATGCCCTGTTACTTCCCAATGACTCACTAAGTATTGTTAAGGAAAACAAGGTGTGTGGCTTAGGAAACTTATAAATAGTTCTTTTAAAAGTGCATTCATCCTAGTACAGAATCACATTATCTTATTGATATTTTAGTATATAAATATGTTGTGAATAAATTGAGCGTACTATAGTAAAATATATTTTAACTTTTTTGTTGTATTCCATTTTACTCCCTACTAGACAACAAGAAAGAAATGATCATGGTTATCAGAGGGAAAAATAAATAGAACACTTTAAACTTAATTAGGTTTGTATGAGTATGAATAAAAGAATTTCAGCAATAGAATTCAATAAAGCAATGACAAAAGAAGTATGTCTTCAGATGGCCAATGAAAACAAGAATCTGCCTGTAATCCTAGCTACTCTGAGGCTAAGCACTGAGGATCTTAATTCAAAGCCAGCCTTGGTGAAAGACTCAGTGAGACTCTTATCTCCCAAAAGCTACAAGCAAAAAAAAGCTTAGCAACTTAGTGAGAACACCTAGGCCCTAAGTTCAAGCTCCAGGACTGTCACAAGGTAGATTAGATAGACAGATAGATAGATAGATAGATAGATAGATAGATAGATAGATAGATATTCCATGAATAGCTACTATGGGTAAATATTTATTTTGGCCTTTGAAGACATAATTAGGCATTTAACTGGATGAAAGGAGAATGCTTTGTTGATTTTAATACTCAGAATTACAAATAGCCTTTATAGGCATAACTCACACCAGAAACACCAAGAGCACTGCTACAGGTACACATTTTAAGATAGTGGCTTTTTCTCTGCCTAATTAGTAGGCCATATTGAATTACTGCTTTAATTGCAATTTATCTAAAACCACTTAAACAGTAAAAAAAAAAAGGGAATAATATATAGTAAAAAATTGTAATACATCTTAATTATTTTAGAACAGAGTATTTTCAACATATATATTGTAACATATCTCCCATTAATTTGGGGCATAAATCCTCCATTTTGTTTCCAAGTCGTAATCATTAATTAAATGGGAATAGTATAAGACATCAACTAGTTGTAAAAATAATATTAACTTAATAAGAAAATTTAATACAGTTTCAAATCCATTGATAGTTAATGTCCCAAATCACCCTCTTTATTCTGGAGGTAAAATCCTTACTTCAGAGGGCCTTCTATGACCTTAACCTAAATTAGCTGCTTTTATCTGTGCTTTTGTAATAATTGTTTAGTACTTCTTAATTTATTGAAGAATTAATGAAAATGCAAATTTATATGAAGAGAGAGTAATTTTTAAGTTGTATACATGCTTTACGCTATATTTGTGGTATTTCCATTTCTGTTAGTGCTTATCTATTGACTATAATGGCTATAGCTCTTTCCTCCCTGCTTTCCTCCCTTCATTCCTTCCTTCTCTCTTTCTCTATTGTCTTTCTTTGCCAATGATTCTTACTTTTATCCTTTGCTACACATTAAAATCACCTAAGAATGTTTGTCAAGAAACAAATAGACAGCATCTCCTCAAATTCTGATTGCAGCAGTGATCTGAAATGAAAACCAACTATCACACCTTTAAAGCCAAGCCAATTGTTCTGGTTTAGCTGTGAATTCATCTCATAATTCACAAGAAAATAATACTATTTACTGTTGATATATCTTTAAAGAGACAAAGTATGCTTTGTGGCAGAAAAGCCCATGCCATAACTAACCAAAGCATATTTTGTCATGTACAACTCATGCCTTTCTGTAGGACTAAAGTAAATCCAGGAAACATTTATAGCACAATGTGTTTCCAAAATTTCAATTTTCCTAATGAACTGATTTTACATAAAGTTGAAGCATATTTTGGATAAAGGGACAGTTGGCGCCAAAAAGCTAAAATTAAAATTTTATTGAGCATGCCAAAAAGAGTTAATATGACTCAAAACATAATCTTCTGACTTTTCTAAACCATGAAAGCACTATCAAGAAGAACTGAAACTACTCCATAGTGCTACTTAAAGGAACAGGGTGGGTTGCTTATAGGCCACACCCACTGTCACTTTGAAATTACACTGTGAATCTGCACTAAAGTGTTTCACTGAGTCTGCACTAAAGTGCTGGTGGTACCAGCTCACCTTCTGGGATGCAGCACATGACCCTAGCTAGTCTAGTATCAATATAAGATGTATGGATTCCATACAAACCAAGTCACTGACTGTTACAAACCTTTTTCTCCCTATCCTTCAATAAACCAGAAGAAATAGAATCTTTCTTGGCCCCTTTAATAAACCACAGGATTCATCCTGTGCTTTGTTGTTTATTCTACCATGAGTATATATGGAAGTACTGATGCAGTTGAGGGTAATTATTTGAGATCCACCATTTTGTTTTTATCCTAATATAAATAGCTATGTTTCTCCTGTGCTCTTTCCTTCTCCCTATCCCATTGTGCTTCAGATTACTTTTAAAAAGATGTTTCCTGTTATTAAGGAGAAAAGAAGCCACTTTGCTAATTTTAAATCTCATAAATGTGAGATTTAAAAATATATTATTTACTATTTACATAAGAAAATAATTTGTAACTGTATAGTGGATAGTAAAGTATATATTTATTCCAAATAAGGAATAAATAGCTCAGTAGCAAAATATATACCTCAGACTACTGTTTGTTTTGAGCTCCTACAACACTCAAACCCAAATGTATTTTAAGTTTTTTTTTTTTCTGTAGCATGAAAAGTTAAATAGCAGGTATAGTACTTAATGAACTGAAACAACTTTGGACTTATTAATGTGGCAAATAGATTGTGATATTCATTTCCAATTAA
Organism: Megascapheus bottae; assembly: GCF_031878675.1. Lineage (NCBI taxonomy): Eukaryota > Metazoa > Chordata > Mammalia > Rodentia > Geomyidae > Megascapheus > Megascapheus bottae. The sequence continues at coordinate 20,982,152 of NC_143529.1, forward strand.
AGTTCTTTTGCAAAGATCAATGAAGCACATTTTCATAAATTGAATCATACTAAAATAATAAACAAAATTCTCTCATCCCTGTTGATGGTAAATTGTTATTTCCTTAACATTTAAAATCCCATCACATTATTAATTATAAGAGGTGAAAAAATTCAAGTATTCATTTACTCACATGTTTATATTTTACTTTCAATTTTAAAAGAAAAGTAAGGAACATTAACTATTACAGTAGAGAAATCATATAAGAGTAATTTTCCAGACTTGAATTTTGGGGTATTTGATCCATAGCATTTTTTATTTACCAAATTGCATGCTTGTCCTAATGATTAAAAGGTTTGATCTTTAGTAAATTAGAAAAGACTCTTTTATAGTATAACCTTTAATTAATGAATGCACAGTGTACATTTGCATGAAAAACAATGGGGTTTTCTGAAAAATGGAAAATAGCCCAAGAGTTTGCCTCTCGAATCGTTGAGCTGCTTCAGAAAAATTAAAATGTTAATTTAGCTACCCTAAATGTCACTACTTTATTCAAAGAATTCATGAATGTTATGATTTTCATTTTCAAGGACCTCCTAACCTTTCACCTCCCCTTGATATTTCTTTCAAAGTGTACTTGTGAAGAAGTGTTACACACTTGCACGGTTTTCAATTTAAAGTATTTAATGTTTTGATATTAATGAATAACAGAAATGGAGTCACCTTGGAATCAAAAGGTATTCATTCTAACAGGAGCTCCTACTTTTAAGAACTAAAGGGGATAGTTGGTAGATATGTTCATGTGAAATTTCTTGTCCGTGAAAACCTAGGACCTAACAACATCATTCCTAGCAATGCATGAGCCCTCTGGCTTTTGTGAACATTACTAAACCAAACGACATTGTGATTGTCTGCCAATCCATGTCTGTGTGACATTTATAAAGAACTTAGCCTAGGGGTGGGAAGTGAAGAAAATACTATCTTTGAGTAATGAACAGTTCCTCTCTGTTCCTTCCCTCCTTTCTCCTCTTCCATCCACTTTACCTGTTGCTTTTCATCATCTATATAGACTATATTTCATTTTTTTAACTTTTGTGGTTTTATTATATCATGAGGCATTTGAAACATCTGAACAAATCATTATGTGAGTAAGGAGGCAGATGCTTTCTCCTTCACTTCTAGATCATCTTGTCAGTAAGTTAAAAAAAAAAAGACAACCTTTTGCATTACTTAAGTCTTTCCAAGGCATGCACTGGCACAACATGAACTTTTGTCAGATGCACTAATCTGACATCCAGACTTCATGCACAACTCCTCGGTGGGGGTAGAGCACGGCGGCACCTATTTCCACCTAGGCCATACTTATTTGTGTATGATATTTGCAGCATCTGAAGGAGTGTGATAGTATCAGGAAAAGGAGGGATGAGGAAAGAGCGCTTGAGCAAGTGGTCAGGAGGAGGTCATTCAAAGTTGTGCAGGACAAGCCTGAACATGTCATGGGTGCAAACCAAAGCATTCTTGATATTCTTCAGTAGAAACATCTGGTGGAACTCCACGATAGCGTCAGCCGTGAGCTGACCCACAACCAAACTGACGATATCTGTCGTGGGCTGATGGTCCTGCGCTGGATTTTCTGGAATGGAAGGCTAAACAACTTCTCCACAATGGCAGCTTTTCCCTGAAACTGCTGTCCTTCCCACGAAAGGCATAATGCATCAATATAAATTGTGCCTAGTTGGGCTCTTTCATTATCAAGTAACTGGTAGTAATGTTGCATGGATCCAGTCTTCTCCCAAAATGGCTTGTCTCCCATCCTAGAGCTTCACCCAGCCTTGCTGAGACCTGAGGGGCTGGGACGATGGAAGCAATGGCAGCGGCAACCCAGTGCCATTTGCCTATACTTCGATTTTATGGATCAGTAATTTAATCACAGTTGCAGGTTACTTTTATCAATTTTAATTTGAAAATAAACAAACACACATGTGCACATGGACAGTATCAGTAGCCATTTGTTCACATCATTTCATAAAAGAAATATCCTTATACCAAAGTCTAGAAAATCCTTAACAGAAAATGATACTTCTCTTAAGATTAACTTATTTTTTTCTCACCTTATCATAATCTAACATAAACCCATAAACTCTCAGCAAATGTATTGTTCCAAACTATGATGGTAGATGGAAGGAAGCATTCCTTATTGTTATTGTAGAGTTGACAGACAGGGGAGTTACAATAACATTCATCAGGAAATAAGCACAGTTCTTGTTGAGCCATGTCTTCTCTTCACTTACTCTCACCCAGTTTTTCCCTCCTGTCCCCATCCACAGATGTACAGTCAATTCTCCACATCTGATCTAGTGAGTACCACTGTGGTATTTGTTCACACTTGGTACCACTTTTCTGTGCACCCCTTACCCTCCCAAACTAACAAGAAAATAAAACAAAAACAGCAACAATGACAACTAAAAGTATCTGTTGTTTCCTTTTCTTGAAGTTCATTTCATAAACTATTATTTTATGTGAGCATATGCACATAGCTATTGAACCACATTGCCCCCCCACACACATACAGGGACCCATATAGGGCTCTAGACATTTACACACTGAGGCCAAAGGAGGATGTATGCAGGAGGAGGGGTTGATGAAAAGAATCCTAATAGTGACCTTGTTAAATGTGTATTGGTATGGTGAGTCCAGCAGGTGCCTGACAGTCCACAGGGCCAGCAGGCTGCTAAGTACTGGAGACCAAAGTGAATATCAATATCAAGAAACAGAACTATTTTTTCCCAGTCATAAATAGCTAACCTCCAAGGCATTATTCTTTCCAAACATTTAAGTAGGAATAGAAGGATGTATATTATAATGAATATCCTTGAAGACTCAAAGAAATTAATCTGTAAAAATGAGGTCATTGAAAAATTGTTTGAAAGGATTTTTTTTTTACCTTGAACAGTTTAGACCAAATTTAATTAATTTCCAAAATATTTTGACCTTGGGTCAATTAAGTGCATTACATTTTTTAAAATAGATTATTTTGCATACATTAGTTGTAAAAGGGAGTTTCATTTTAACATTACCATACAGGCATAGCTCTTAATCCACCTGGAAAGCATGCTCAGCAACTTGTATCTCACTTAGCCTTTCTTCCATCATTTCCAGCCAATTCCCTCTCATTGGCCAGCTCCCTTTGATCCTAGACACAAAAAAAATTACTATGAGATATAATTTGTTTTTTTGTAAATATACTGAGATGAAAAGAGAAATAGGTCATTTTAACAGGGATGTTACAATCTATTATTATAGTATTTTATGATTTCCAAAGTAGTCGCCAACAATTAGACTAGCTTTGAAGTTTCTCCCAGTTTTTTTCTTTCTCTCCCTTCCTTCCCACTCCCCCACTCCTCTCTCTCTCTCTCTCTCTCTCTCTCTCTCTCTCTCTCTCTCTCTCTCTCTCTCTCTCTCTCTCTCTCTCTCCTCTCTCTCTCTCTCTCCTCTCTCTCTCTCTCTCTCTCTCTCTCTCTCTCTCTCTCTCTCTCTCTCTCTCTCTCTCTCTCTCTCTCTCACACACACACACACACACACACACACTTTTTCTTTCTCTGGCAGTACTTAGGATTGAATGCTTGCTAGAGAGGTGCCCCACCAATTAAGACACATCTCTAGCATTTTCACATTCGTTCAGTTTGGATCAGCCAACCTGAAATCACTCCTCTAATTTAGGTGACTCCCATAGCTTGAATCTCACATTGGCACCAACACACTCAGCTCATTGATTGAGATGTGGTCTTGCTTACTTTTTCACTGGGCATGCCTGCAACTATGATCCCTTGACTTTAGAGTAGCTGACATCACAAGCAGGACCACTGAGCCTCAACCTATAATTCTAAGCCAACAAGTTTGTGGGAATGTGGTTTCACAGCAATATTTAACTAGCAGAATAAGCAGGAAGCAGATGTTCATGGAATAACTGCAGAAGGATACATATTAAAAATCCATCCTAAAGACAAGGCATTCACAGAGATGAAATAATACCTCCATGTAGCAGAAGCATAGGACATTGTTTCAATACACTAGTGTTAGTGTGCTAAGACCTAGCAAAATGACTGGATTTTATTAAGTTTCTAGAAGAAAAAGTACCAGGTAGAAAAATTTTATATTGCAGAGCAATTAAAGAGAATCTTATCTAGAATAAATTAAGCATTCTAACCACTTTATAAATACATGTTATAGCTTGTAACTTAAAGAAATGATATATATTTTGGTTGTAATGTGTTCTGTAATTAAAGCAAACTCTGTGAGACATTAGTGCTCCTGGCCAATCTAGTTAGAGAACCACAAATAATCAATTCCCTGAGAGAAGGAGGAAAGAGGAGTCTATTCTTCCTGTATGTTTTTTTTCTCTTTCTGTTAATCCCTAATTTAAGCTTAGTATAGGTAAATAAATCCTTGCTAAGAATAAAATTTTAGGGATGGGAGTGTATTGTAGTGGTAGAGTGCTTATCTAGCATGCACACAGCCCGAGGTTCAATTCCTCAGTACCACATAAACATAAAAATACTGGAAGTGGTGCTGTGGCTCAACTGGTAGAGTGCTAACCTTGAGAAAGCTCAAGGATAGTGCCAGGTCCCCTAGGTCAAGCCTCAGGTGTGGCAAAATAAGAAATAAACATATGAAAAAGAAAACTTTTAAAAAATGAAAGAGAAAGCATATAAGAGAAGCAATATTGATCAAACAACATCTTTTATCAGAAGATAGACCAGGGTGAATCCTGGTGCTGGCATATGGGAACTTTGATCAGTTAGATCATGTTACTTAGTCACAGTTTCTCAAAAGTAAAACATTATGATTCTTTAAGACATGTGAGGATAGGATAATACTGTATATTCAATTACAGAGAATAGTTTTTGCGTATGTGTCATTGTTAGTGTCTGGAACACAATAAGACCCAGGTCAACTGTTGCAGATTATGTTTTCTCAAATCTGAATTTCAGCTAAAATAAGATGATACCCTGTCTTTTATGTTTTTCAAGTTCTCTTATACCTGTCATACTTTTTCAATTTCAATCCATGCTATTAGTTTGGCTCTTTAAACCCATTTAGTATAAATATTTTAAATCATACTTTTTTTTTTAATCCCCTCTTGGGTCATGACGCTTTCAACAGGCTGATAGTAAGAGATTCTATACCTTCCTGAGAGCAGGAAGTTAAAATCTAGGACAGACTTCTTTTTTCCTCAAATGCCCATTCTTCGAAATTGATTCTCTTTCCTGATTGAAAAGTCTGTGATTTGTTGGCCTGCAGGGGACTTTGAAAAAGGCCCATCTGGTTAATCAGTCACTTTCTGACTGATACTAGAGCATCAGCAGCGTGGGTAATAGATCATGAGACAAATGATCTGGCAGTCAATTAAATCTGTGTGGTGTGTGTACGTTCCTGGAGGCTCTGTGATAGGAGCGGGCTACTACATAAAAAATAAATAGAAGTTGTTCATCTACATTAGATTTAGTTTCATTTTGAACTCAAGCTCCACAGGGTAGTTGTGAGCACTGATTAAATAATAATGTTTAGGAGTCTTTAGAAAATTTTGGTGGAATGACATTATGTAATATCCAAATATTTGGATCCCTAAGTTCCTAAATTTTTTTCCTAAAAATATGAAAGATGGAAATGAATACATGAGCATATAATAAAATATATTAAATATGCATATATTTAAATGTGAAATCTCAAATTACATGTTTAAATTTGTGTGTGGGAGGTCATGGGGCTTAAACTCTGCCTGGGCACTTGAGCTCTTCAGCTCAAGGCTACCACCGTACACCTGGGCCTGGGTGCTGTCCCTGAGCTCTTCAGCTCCAGGCTACCACCCTACCCTTGAGCCAAGCTCCACTTTCAGTTTTCTAGAGGTTAATTGGAGATAAGAGTCTCAAGTCATTTTCTTCCTGGGTTGGCTTTGAATCTTGGTCCTCAGATCTCAGCCTCCTGAGTAGCTAGAATTAAAGGTGTGAGCCACCATGCCTGGCTACATGTTAAATTTTTTTTCATAAAAATTTAAAAGTATGGATTTTATATTTAAAAGTATAGCAATCCAATAATTTTCTTCTTTATTTTATTTTTTAATATTTTTATTGTAATTATTAAAAGGGTTATGTGATATTTGCCAGATAGAAGGTGCATTAATTCACATACATTGATACCCTTTCACATGTCACCCTCCCCCGCATCCCCCATCTTGGTTTTCCCCCCTTCCCTATTCAATTTCAAATAACCAAATACAAATATATCCAATATATCAGATAACAAAGTGAGATACTGTAACAATATGAGATAACCAAGGGATAGCAAAAGAGATGAGAGATAACATAGTACATTAAGGACAAAAATCATTCATTATATGGCTTTTGTTTCAATATCCTAGAGGTCCTTTCAATTAGCTTAATACTATATAGCCTTATGTATCAAGGTTTTGCTCTATTGCAAATCTCTGCTAGTAGAGCCCAAGGTTTCTACTGATTATGACAAATGAAGGAAACCATTGAGCCTAAGTTCCTTTGAGTCTGGCTTACTTCACTTAATGTGATTTTTTTTCTGTCTTTCCATTTCTTTATAAATGGGGCGATGTCATTTTTTTCTGACAGCAGCATAGAATTCCATTGTGTACAAATACCACATCTTGTTGATCCATTCATCAACTGAGGGACATCTAGGTTGGTTCCATATCTTTGCTATGGTAAATAATGCTGCAATGAACATTGTTGTGCTAGTGGATTTAGTATGGCCTAGTTTCTGGATGGTTGGGTAAATGCCAAGTAGTGGAATTGCTGGGTCATAGGGAAGCTCTATGTTTAGCCTTTTGAGGCACTGCCACACTGCTTTCCATAGTGGTTGAACGAGTTTGCCCTCCCACCAACAGTGTAGTAGTGATCCCTCCTGGCCACATCCCCTCCAGCATCTGTTGTTATTAGTTTTCCTAATCCTGGCCATTCTAACTGGAGTGAGGTGGAATCTTAGAGTTGTTTTGATTTGCATTTCTTTTATGACCAGAGATGTTGAGCATTTCTTCATGTGTCTATGGGCCATTTTTATTTCTTCTTCAGAGAAGACTCTCTTTAAGTCTTTAGCCCATTTTTTAATGGGATGGTTGTTACTTTGGAGATTAGTTTTGGAGTGATTCAATTTTTTGAGTTGTTGATATATTTTAGATATGAGGCAACCATACAGCGGACAAAGTCCTCATATCTAAAATATATCAACAGCTCAAAAAATTTTCTTCTTTATTTTAATGATGTGACTCTTCAAATCAGCTTTAGATCAGTTTTCCCCTTCAAACCTTCTTTAATCCATAGTAATAACAGAAGTTAACATTCATTGGTTACATATGAAGTTGCAGGAAGAAGGGAAAGAAGTTCATAAATACTTTCTCATAGTGGTGTGTGTGTGTGTGTGTGTGTGTGTGTGTGCGCACGCGCACGTATGATTGTGTTTTAGAACTTGAAATTAAATGACTTTCAGGAAACTAGTTTAAATTTTTCATTACATAAAAAATAAAACTAAGGCACAGAGAAGCAAACTTAGCCAAAGACACCAAGAATGTGTCTTTATAGCATCTCATCTTTGTAACAAAGAGAACAATAACAGATCTGTGATGCAGAAGCAAAGGGAATTTCTCCTTCTCTGCTGTATAAGGCCTTTCCCAGAACAAAGCTGCCTTTGAAGTCAGGAATGCTCCACCTCAAATCTGCTCCATGGGGTGCGGAATGTGACATGACACAGCCAGCACAGTGGAAAATAACATTCAAAAACTGTTCACTACGTACTATTCTTTGATGCTAGTATTTAGAGAATCATCATTTTATTTTATGTATGTTTCTAACTTGCTTCCATCAACTCATGTTGATGTGCTTCACAAATCAATTAACCTTCAACATTCTTCATTCACCATCCTTGACTGAATCAAACAAGTGAACATATATGATGAAATCAAATAGTATTGTCTCTGCTGAGAAAACAGCAACATATAGAGGTAAAACTCTGTGTGTGTGTGTGTGTGTGTGTGTGTGTATGTGTGTGTGTGTGTGTGTCTGTGTGTGTCTGTGTGTGTCTGTGTGTGTCTATATACATATATGGAAATATATGTTGAAATTAGAAGATATTTATATACATGACTTGACTGATTGTATAAAACTCATGGAATTCTATGCTGCTGTCAGAAAGAATGACATTGCACCATTTGTAAGAAATGGAAAGACTTAGAAAAAAATCATAGTAAGTGAACTAAGCCAGACTCAAGGAACATAGTCTCAATGGTTTCCCTCATCTGTCATAATCAGTAGAAACCTTGGGCTCTCCTAGCAGAGATTTACAATAGAACAAAACCTAGATACATAAGCCCATATAGTATGACACTAAATGACAGGACCTCCAGGATATAGACACAAAATTCACATAATTATCTCTCATCTCTTTTGCTGTCCCTTGGCTATCTCATATTGTTACAGTATTTCACCTTGTTATCTGATATATTGTATATATGCTTATTTGGTTATTTGAAATTGGACAGGGAAGGGGGAAAACAAGATGAGGGGTGGGGGACGGGGGAGGGAAATGGGGGCCAAGACATGAGAAAGGGGATCAATGTTTGTGAAGTAATGCACCTTCTATCTGGTGAATAAAATATAACCCTTCTATTAATTATAATAAAAAATATATGAAAAAAACTAATTTTGTATTGGATAATCAGGAGAGAAAATTGTTTCTACAACAGAATATCTACTTATTAATATAAGTTAAAAGGGTAATTTAGAAAACATTGCAAAGGATATTTCAGATTTTGAGGTATTTTTGTTTTCTGTTGGTTTCTTTGGAATCCACACCTTCAATAGGATTTTCCTCCATGAACCCTCTCTGGAGTATAGAAATCAATGTAACACTGCCCTAAAATGTATCTTAACCTAATGCAATATCACAAGGCTATAAAAGAATGCTTTTAGCAAAGGCCTTAGCTATTCCCCTCTTTCATCACTGAGGTGTCAAGTTGTAAGTCCAGGTATGTTGGAACCATTATAGAGAAAATAAAGAGAAGAGAGATGAAGAAGGCTAGAAAGTAGACAATTGAAAATGAAATGTTCATGGAAGGAATCCAAATACACCTATGGGAACCAATTTTGGAGATAAATTGGGAAAATAAAAATGTTTTGAAAAAATGAAAGTACATGGCTTATGTTAGATTCCCCAAACAACACTACTTTTTGGAGTTTTGCATCCAGCAATCTTATTGGAAAGTGCACTTGTGACTAGTGAAATACCAGAATGAAGAAACAGAATTGAGCCAAAGGAGAAATTACTAGACAGTAGTAAGACAAAAGTTCATTCTGTCTTACAGTAGGAATGGCCCCTGAAAGATGTCCCAAATGAACGTTAACCACTCACTCTGCACAAGATGGAACTCTTGAATATGGCAGCTTTGAAATTAGATCTGGATGGGCAGAAATATAATGAAAAGTCATATCTCCCTCATTTCTATCAGCATTTTCTATTTGTAATAGGCTCCTAAAATATTTGGTAAATATTAAAGAATGTGTAATTATCTAAAAGCTCATGATAAATGAGACCTCACATCAAAGACCTTGAGGTAAAAGCAGATACATTGAAAATTTTACAAGAAGAAATCAAAGACACACTAGGTCTCTTTTGCACAAGCTGAAAATTTATTAATAAAGACCCAGAAACACAACAATTAAAGATAGTTTGGACAAATGGTACTGCATTAAACCGCAGAGCTTCTGTATGGAAAAGGACATTGATAGCAAGCTAAACAGAAAGTCCACCGAGTGGGAGAAGATCTTCACTAACCATACAACAGACAAAGGCCTCATATCTAAAATATATCTACAGCTAAAAAAATTGACTCTCTCCAAAACAAATCTTCAAACAAACAACTATCTCATTAAAAGATGGGCCAAAGACTTAGAGACAGACTACTCTGAAAAAGAAATAAGAATGGCCTATCGACACATAAAGAAATGCTCGACGCCTGTGGCCATAAAAGAAATGCAAATCAAATCAACTCTAAGAGTCCACCTCACTCTAGTTAGAATGGCCATGCTCAAGAAATCTAATAACAACAGATGCTGACTGGTATGTGGCCAGGAGGGATCACTACTACACTGTTGGTGGGAGTGTAAACTCATTCAACCACTATGGAAAGCAGTATGGCCATTCCTTAAAGGACTAACCATAGAGATCCCTTATGACCCAGCAATTCCACTTCTTGGCATTTACCCAATTGTCCAGAAACAAGGATATACTAAATCCACTAGCACAGTGATGTTCATTGCAGACTATTTACCATAGCAAAGATATGGAACCAACCCAGATACCCCTAAGTAGATGACTGGATCAACAAGATGTGGTATTTACACACAGTGGATTTCTATGTTGCCATCAGAAGGAATGACATTTGTAAGGAAATGGAAAGATTTGGAAAAATCATATTAAGTGAAATAAGCCAGACCCAAAAGAACATAGGCTCAGCTGTTTTCCTCGTTTGTAATAATACCAAACTTGGACTCTCCTAGCAGAGGATTATAATAGCTCAAAACCGAGATGCATAAGGCCATATATGATGAGACTTAGTGAAAGGACCTCAATGATATGAAAACAAGAGCCATATAATGTGTGATTGTTGTTCTTAATGTACTATGTTATTTCTCATCTCTTTTGTTTTCCCTTGGTTATTCTCATTTTGCTGTAGTATCTTTCCTTGTAATCTGGTATATTGTATATGTTTATTTGTTTATTTGAAATAGGATAGGGAAGGGGGAAAACAAGATGAGAGGAGGGATGGGGGAGGGAAATGGGGACAAAAACATGAGAAGGGGTATCAATGTGTGTGAAGTAATGGTGTGAAGTAATGCACCTTCTATCTGGTGACTATAACTATAACCCTTCTATTAATTACAATAAAGAAGAATTTTAAAAATAAATAAAACATTATTATTATGAGTCTTATAATTCCCCAGTCTCATAATGGATTTTGGACACCAATTCAATTGGTATCATTTTTGCTTTTAATAACTTTCCTGAACAAATATCAATTGAAATACCTAAGTGGACCATGAATTTTCACATTTGTTAATACCAAATCCAATATTTTACAAACACATTATTTAAAATATTTCTTTGCTATGTATAAATGGTCTTTCTCCCAACAAAAAACACACACTTGATACTTCACAATAATCTAAAATTTGCCACCAGAATTTCCAAGACTACAAAATCAATATATACTAAATAAAAGGAATTTATGATGATTTTGCTTGTGTGCAGAGAAGGTTAGATTTCAATAAGGTGCTGTATGGAAGTTGACTACATTTCAAGAATTGCCTGAAGTCTGAGATAAAAGTAAAAGTCACTAAATGAGTTGACAGTTTCCAAAGATCATTAAAAAAAGCCTACTATTCTATCACAGAAAATCAAAACAACAGTTTAACCCAACAGTTTATTGTAGATGAAAATTAATTTATGTGATTGTTCTGCAGTATTTCTTAGTATACAGTAAGACCTTAGATTGTAATATGATAGTAAATCCAAAATGATAAATTTTAAGATGTTTGATAAGAAGAGAACCTTAGGTTACACAAACTCCTTATTGATTAAATCAGATAATATAGTATTTTTATTTTAAGTTAGTATTTTATTTCATCAATACAGTTGAACTGTTTTAGGAAGTGTTTGATGGAGGAATTTGTTATATAAAAGATATTTTCACGGGTGTGGAGGGAGGGAAATGGAAACCAAGACATGAGAAAGGGTATCAATGTAATGTACCCTCTATCTGATGAATATAATGTAACTCTTCTATTAAGTACAATAAAAATATATGGGAAAAGAAGATGTTTTCAGAATGTAGATATCTCCATTACAGCCAAACCAACATATTCTACTCAAACTGACATGTCAGACAGTGTGCTTATGGATGCTTGTTCATGTCTTATTATCTGTTATTTCCTGTGAAATATCTCTCCCTTAAGGAATTGACACCTCCTCACTATACCACCATCTTTTTTTAAATTTATATTCAGTTTCTAGGCAGAATTAAACAAGTTCCAATAACATTTTCCTCTTCATTCAATTTTCAGTTCTTTAAGAAACCTCCACACTGCTTTCCAGAGTGGCTGAACTAGTTTACAATCCCACCAGCAGTGTAGTAGGGTTCCTTTTTCTCCACAACCCCACCAATGTCTGTCATTGTCTGAGATCAAAATCTTGGCCATTCTTGTTGGGGTAAGGTAGTATCTTAGGGTTATTTTTATTTCCATTTCTTTTATGACCATGGATAGTGAACATTTTCTCATATGCTTTTCTTCCATTTTAACCTCTTCTTTTGATAAGTCTCTCTTTAGTTCCCTTGCCCATTTAGTGAATGGTTTGTTGGGTTTGGTGGGGATTAGTTTCTTGAGTTCCCTGTAGATACTGGATATTAAGCATTTGATGTACTATTGGTAAATAGCTTTTCCCAGTTGGTTGGCTATCTCTCTACTTTTGTGGCTATGATTTTATCTGTGCAGAAACGTTTTATTTTTAGGTAGTCCCATTTATTGAGTCTCTGTACAATCTGTTGTGAACCTGGGATTCTGTTCAGGAATCTTTTGCCTGTGCCTATGAGTTCCAGTGTCTCTCCTACTCTATCGTGTAGCAGTTTCACGGTTTCCGGTCTGACATTGAGGTCTTTGATCCACTTTGAGTTAATGCTTGTGAGTGGCAAAAGGCTAAGGGCAATTTTTAGTTTTCTGCATGTGGCTGCCCAATTTTGCTAGCACCAATAATTGAATAGGCTGTGTTTGTTCCACTGTATATCCTTGGCTCCTTTGTCAAATACAAGTTGACTATAGGTATTTGGTTCTATTTCTGGATCTTCTATTCTGTTCCATTGATCTTTTTGGTCTATTTTTTTGCCTATACCATGCTGTTTTTGTTATTATGGCTCTATAGTAGAGCTTGAAGTCTGGTATTGTAATACCACCAGCATTGCTCTTTTTGTCTAGAATTGTTATGGCTATTCTAGGTCTTTTCTTGTTCCATATGAACCTTTTGATTTTATCTTCTATTTCAGTAAAGAATGTCTTTGGGATTTTGATGGGGATAGTATTGAATTTGTATATCAATTTTGAAAGTGTAGCGATTTTCACTATGTTGGTTCTCCCTAGCCATGGGCATGGGATGTCTTTCCATTTCCTAGTGCCCTCTTTAATTTCTTTTGTTAGGCTTTCATAGTTTTCATTAAATAATTCCTTTACATCTTTGGTTAAGTTAATTGCTAAGTATTTTATTCTTTTGGGAGCTATTGCGAATGGGATCTTTTTTTTTATTTGGCCTTCTCTTTGTGTGGATCCCTTTGATGTCCTTTTCTTGCCTTATTGCTCTGGCTAAGGGTTCCAGCACTATATTGAAGAGAAGTGGAGAGAGTGGGCATCCCTGTCTAGTTCCTGATTTTAAGGTAAATGGTTCCAGTCTTTCACCATTTAGTAAAATACTGGCTGTAGGTTTGTCATATACAGATTTTATTATTTTAAAGAATGTACCTCTTATTCCTATTTTTCCAATGCTTTCAACATGACTGGATGTTCTATTTTGTCAAATGCCTTCTCCACATCCAGAGAAATTATCATATAATTCTTATCCTTAGTTCTATTGATGTGATGTATTACATTGATTGATTTGTGAATGTTAAACCAGCCTTGCAATTGTGGGGTGAAGCCTACTTAATCGTAGTGTATAATTTTTTAAATTTGTTTCTGGATTTTGTTGGCTAATATTTTATGGAGGAGTTTCGCGTGTGTGTTCATTAGAGAGATAGATCTATAGTTTTTTTTTGTTGGGTCTTTCCCTGGTTTGAAGATGGGAGTAATATTAGCTTCATAAAATGAGTTTGGTATTTCTCCTTCTGCTTCTATTTCTCGGAAGAGTTTCAGGAGTATAGGTGTTACTTCATCAAAGTAGGATATTCTTGAGAGCATCCCAAGGGCTCAATAACTATGTACATAAGATCATATAAAAGAATGCTTTTGAAATGAACTCCAAGAAAAATGGAGGCAAGAGAGTTTTTATTGTATCATTTATGATTCTTTTTTATTCTTTCCTTTTTTTCATTGATCTATTCCCTTTTGTAGCTGCTTTTGATTCTGATTTGTGGAGGAAAGGGGAAGTAAAGAAATTTTGGGACAAAAGATGAACCCATTCAGCAGTGATTATTCCTGGACACTTTGTTGGAAATAAACTCTGGGGAGAAGGGAGATGGGAAGGGAAAACTGGGAGCGATTGAGGGAGGAAGTGACACTGTTCAAAAGAAAATGTACTCATTACTATACCTGAATCATGTCATTGTAACTCCTCTGTACATCAACTTCATAACATTTTTAAAAACAAAACATGGCCAAATATTTGTACATATTTGAAATATTTGTACATATTTTTCCAAAATAGATATTTCATAGTTTTACTAAAGGTGTTCTATGTTATTAAACATTAGAATATTTCTGTAGAGTTATGGAGCTGACATACATTCATTTAATCCAACTAATACAAACTTAGATAGGATGGAATAATAGAATTTAAAATCAATTACACATTTTTCTGTTTAGTTAATTTAATTTCTACTCCACAATGTGATCTAAATTAACTTTCAAACTTTAAATAAATCTTAACTGAAATAAGTGAACAAACCCCAATACAACTAAGCACAATTAATAAAATTGAATATCTAGCTTACTGAGCCAGAATAAGAAGAGAATGTGCAATGGGACAGGAAGAACCCAGCAATGATACCACGTGAGCATACTTAGAATGCAGATCTCAGTCTCAAACCCAACCATACACCAATGGATTTGAGAAGAACAAATGTAGTTCTTTGTTCTCTTACCTTAATAATAGTAGAATTCCATTTTTACCAGGGAATTTCTTTTTTTCTTAACCCATATCTTTTTGCTAAAAGCACATTCATCATCAAGCACCATTTATTGAAAATACTGCTCTATATTCAAGAGAGTATCAGTATATATTGAAAAGAGGAAATATGTGTAGATGCTCTGCATTTGAATTACCCTTCAAAACTTCACTTTCTTGTGTAGATAACACTTAATACAGTCAAAGTCCTCTCCATTGTTTAACTTTTCAAAATCAGAATGTCACAGATTTGAAGTATTTGAAAAGAAAAAAAAACTGGCTTGCCTAGTACTGGGGAAGTTTCAACTTGCCTCTGCTTTTAACGCTTTAAAATATCAAAAGAATTTAGTTTGGATATAGAATTTCTAGCATTTTATAGATAAGAATTGAATGAAGAAATGTGGATTTTACTACTGTAATGTGTGAACTTTTGACAGGTTCTTTTGAAAATCTTCTTTATTGAATATGATTCTATGCCCTTTAAGAATACTAGCCAGAAGCAAGGTCAATCTATTCAAATTTTAATATTCCTCTTATTTTTAATAAATAATTAAAATCAAGATTACATTTGGACTTTTTTTACATGACCTGATCTGAAGTGTCATCCAAATCATAATTCACATATGGTTTGTAACATGGGAATTTAAAATCTTACTTCCTCTGTGCATAATTTACATTTCTTACAGTCAAGTAACATTCAGAACTGATCCCATTAAAACTGACTTGAAATTTCAGAGAATACTTATCATCTGACCTCATCCCTATCAACCAGAAGACACACACAATTTTGAACTACTTGCTCCACACTGTATTACTTTTCATCTCACGTAGTTGTCTTTGTTCTAAAAGGGGGATCTTATTTCATGCGCAGTTGACTAAGTCCTTTCCTTGTACTTCAGTCGAAATAAATGAGGTATTTTTCTTTCTCATTCTGAGACATGTATTTATTCATCGATGAGCCACTTATCATTTTTATTACATGCCCATTATATTCGAGGCACTTGCACCTTTGTAAGAATGTCATGGGGGACACTAATCCTCATTCCTAGCAAGCTTCAAGTCTGATGCGAAAGTAAATGAAAAGTTGCTAGCCTCGGTTGACTACTGAGAGCAGTATTCTAGCTCTACTTTCTGAACCTGGATTTTTAATGCTTTCAGGGCTCATATCTTACCCAGAGGCCGAACTCCTCCGCAGTTAGATCATGACAGCTTTCTGGCAGATTTTGCTGACATTGACTTGCCATTTGCCTGGACTTGACATTCGGGCTGCTAGTCACTGTCTTGATCACAAAAGCAGCCCCTATGAATATTTCTGATTTTTTAGATGTGATAATTCCCGTTCTGTTTTCGTGACAAGCAATTAAAGCAGCTTCCATTAGACTCTCATTTCTCCCTTTCCTGCTGTCTTCCTGTGTTTACTTTAACTCAAACTTTTTATCTCATGCCTAGGCAAAAACCATCTCTGAAACAATCCTGCTAACTTGTTTCTTCTACTCCAATGTATAATAATCTTTCTAGGCTATTTAAAACACCTTCTTTATAACTAACATAAAAATCAACAAATCTTAGTGGTATAAAGCTCTCTTAGTTACTAAAAAGTACATATATGCCTAAAACCAGTACTCAAAATTTCAAAAAATAGAGCATTATCATTGTTTCAAACCCACTTCTTATCACTCTCTCTTCCTCTTCTCCAATGATTAACAGTGTCTTGGCTAATTTATGGAATATAGATGGAAGTACAATGTAGTTTTCCTATATCCAACTTCATGCTCATCTGAAAGATCCATAGATGTCTTTGCATGTAGTCCTGCTCTACTCAATTTTATTGCTAGACAAGTTTTGATCTTGTGAACAGGCCAGCAATGTTTTTCCTCATTTTCCTGCCAACTACCATTTTAGTTATTTACAGCTTATTTAATTATAAATAATGCTACCATGAATATTCATATGCAAGTTTTTGGTGACTATATACTTGCATATATATTGGGCCATGATTGCATATGAAATATTTTGCCATCAGGGTTACATGTGTTATTGGAACTGATATCACACAGTTATTGATGTCATGGACATTTAGGAATAGTGTTAGTGAACACTTAGCCTTAAATCCTAGACAGCTTCTGGAGAAGGGATGAGGGTGCTCTCCTCCCAGAAACAATAAAAAGGATTTGTGTCTACACACTGGACATTTTAAAGTGTATCTGTGTATTTCTGTATGAGTTGGCAAGACCACCATTTCCTTTCCCTTAATTTTAGAGGGCTTGTGGTGGTTTGGATTAATAAAGTAGTAAGAAGCAGTATTTGAATCCCACAGCTAGGTCATAAGAGGGAATGTTCAGTTCTGGAGCCCTGAGAAACTTCACAAGAAGCCTAGGTGCCGTGAGGACACTATGTAGAAAAGCATAGGCATAAATGTGCCCACTAAGTGTGGTATTTCATACCAACTATGCCCAATATCCAGCTTTCCCCAGTACTTGTACGTGTCATGCTGGCTTGTCTCTTCAAATGTTCCAGGTAACTGCTGGGACTGAAGAATCACCCAGCCCCAATTCCTTACCTACAAAATCATAAGATAAAATAAAATGGTTGCTCTTTTAAGACTCTCAGTTTGGGAGTAGGCTATTACACACTAATTCCAGACCAGAATAGTTATGCATTTTATTTATAAGAAATACTGGCTACAAACCTATTGGACACAGATACTTTACAATTTTTTATTCTCAAATACTTTTTTCCTCTTCCATTCCCCCTTTCTTCAATTCTAAGACTCTAATTGCAAATAAAATAGACCCTTTGATATTGTCTCACAGGGCCCCAAAGCTTTGATATTATTTGAGAGCATCTTTCTTCTCTCTGTTCAAATTAGATAATTTTTATTGCTCTCCGCACATGTCCTGTCTTTTTCTTTTACTATTTCTTTTTCATTGTCAAGTCCATACAGTAAAATGTTATTATTGATACTGCATTTCTTACTTCTAGAATTTTTCTCTCTACTCAAGCCTAATAGCAGCCTTCAAAGAAAACCATTTTGAGTGGGTGTTAGATTTATTTTTTGTCATTTGAGTGATACAGGAATTATTCTGTGACTCCTATCAGGATAAATTTGAAACCATGAGTCTGTATGGAGTTGGCAGTACAAAACAAAGAAGGCTGAACTGGGTGATGAACTTTATATCCATAGAGGCAATCGTGTGTATTCCCTAGTCTTACACTGAAAGTCCGGATTCATTTTAAGTGTGAACCCTGTCTAAAAGAAATACATGGAAGCATGTGATCTCACTACAGTAATGAACTTTTGGAAGCCCAGAAGCCAAACAGAACATTGGGCCCAGTGATACAATGTCTGGGTAAGGCAATGTAGGTCATTAGATTTATAATAGGCACTCCAATCCAAGTTTTCTGCGAAATTACCAAAGGGGATCCAAAAAAGATAGATCTCTCCCTAGGAGCTCAATCTAGAGTTACCCAATTATATGAGGTAAAAGGAGAATTGAAAGAAGAAAAGAGAATTGGGTCATTTATTGCTACCAGTACAATATCACAGATTGGGCAAGATACAGAGAAATGGGGTTTATTTTAGCTCAGTGTTCTGGCTCATCACTGGTGCTTAGGCCTTCTTGCTGGCAAATTATCTAGGTGAAAAAGGGCATAATGTTGACCAGAGAGGGGGAGCACATTGACCATGTGTGTTGCTCCATTTTCTCATAAAGTGCCAGTATTTAATTATGGGGATGCTATAGTGATAAACTTACAACCAAAAGGCCCCACTACCAAATATCATAGTTGTGTTAAGTTTCTACTTCTTATATCTCAGAATGAAAGCTAAATTTCAACTACAGTTTGGGATGTGACAAACCATATTTAAAACCATTGCACAGCCATTCTCTACTGAAAGCATTATATGAGCATCTAGTTCACAGCATTTTAGAATCATATCTATTCTATATCTTTACTTAAACATCAATCAGATACCTTTATGCATACATGTAAAGTATTATTTATATCAATATGAGCAAAATATTGCAATATTCACAATAGCATTGTGGAGATAGTTATATTGTCCATGCTATATGTTAGGTTTTATTTTTTTCTGAATTTCTTTTTTTCTTTTTTGCCAGTTCTGGGCCATGAACCCAGGGGCTGAGCACTTGAGAACCTTGGGCTTTCTCAAGGGTAGAGCTCTACCACTTGAGCCTCAGCACCACTTCTGCCTTTTTTCTATGTATGTGGTACTGAGGAATCGAACCTGGGTCTTCGTGCATGCTAGGCAAGCACTCTACCACTAAGCCAAACTCCCAGCTCCTTTTTTCTGTATTTCAATACCAACATGTATTCTATATTCTCTTTACACTAGGGGGGAAAAACAACAAAATATGTCTTTAAATAGTATTTAGTTGTTTTTTTCTTTAAGTGCTCCTGTAACAAAATGCCATAAACTTGGTAGTTGATATACAATAAAATTCTGTTTCTCATAGCTATACAAACAGAATATATGCCAACAATGAGAGGAACAAGGCATCAATCAGGAAAGCAACTCCTTTTGCGATAGCCTCAAAGAAAATAAAGTACCTGGGAATTAGCTAAGAAGGTAAAGGACTTTTTTGATGAAAATATTAAAACCCTGAAACAGGAAATTAAAGCAGAACTAAGGAAATGGAAAAACCTCCCATGCTCCAGGATTGGAAGAATTAACATCATGAAAATGGCAACCTTGCCAAGAGCTATCTACAAATTCAACAAAATACCCATCAGTATCTCAATATCATTCTTTAAAGAAATAGAAGAGGCAATCCAAAATTTCATATGGAATAATAAAAGACCCCGTTTAGCAAAAACATTTCTTAGCAGAAAGAACAGCACAGGAGGAATTTCAATACCAAACTTTAGACTCTATTACAGAGCTATAGTGACCAAAACAGCATGGTACTGGCAGAAGAACAGGTCTGAAGACCAATGGAATAGAACAGAGGACCCAGATATTAAGCCACAGACCTATGGCCACGTGATCTTTGATAAGGGAGCCAAAAAAATAGAATAGAAGAAAAACAGCCTCTTCAACAAGTGGTGCTGGCAGAACTGGTTAAGCACCTGCAGACAACTAAAGTTGGATCCTTCTTTGTCACTCTGCACCAGGATTAACTCCAAATGGATCAAAGACCTAGAGGCAAAAGCAGATACACTGAAAACTTTACAAGAAGGAAGAGGAGATACACTAGGTCTTCTTGGCACAAAACTTTCTTAATAATTACCAAGAAACATAACAAATGAGACAAAGTCTGGAAAAGTGGGGCTGCATTAAACTGCAGAGCTTCTGATTGGTAAAGGACATAGCTAACAAATTAACTAGAAGGCCTATAGAGTGGGAGAAGATCTTCACTAACCATACAACAGACAAAGGTCTCATATCTAAAATATATCAACAGCTCAAAAAATTGAATCACTCCAAAGCTAATCTTCAAAGAAACAACCATATCATTAAAAGATAGGCCAAAGACTTAAAGAGAGTCTTCTTTGAAAAAGAAATAAGAATGGCCTATAGACACATGAAGAAATGCTCGACGCCTGTGGCCATAAAAAATGTAAATCAAATCAACTCTAAGAGTCCACCTCACTCCAGTTAAAATGGCCATGATCAAGAAATCTAATAATAACAGATTCAGGAGGGGATGTGGCCAGGAGGTAACACTACTACACTATTGGTGGGAGTACAAACTCGTTCAGCCACTACGGAAAGCAGTATGGTAGTTCCTCAAAAGACTAAACATAGAGCTCCCCTATGACCCAGCAATTCCACTACTTGGCATTTACCCAGTCGTCCAGAAGCAAGGACATACTAAATCCACTAGCACAATGTTCATTCCAGCAACACTTACCATAGCAAATGTCCCTTGGTTATCTCATATTGTTACAATATTTCACCTTGTTCTCTGATGTATTGTATATATGTTTATTTGGTGATTTGAAATTGTATAGGGAAGGGGGAAAAACCAGATGAGGAGTGAGGGTGGGGGGTGGGAAATGGGGGCCAAGACATGAGAAAGGGTATCTATGTTTGTGAAATAATGTACCTTCTATCTGGTAAATATAAAGTAACCCTTCTATTAATTACAGTAAAAATATATGAAAAAAACCCAGAATGTTCAAAATTAAGGCATCAGCAGACATGTTATCCTGGAGGAATGCACTTGTCTGTTTATATGGAGAGAGAAGCAAGTTTTCTAAAGTCTATTTTATATGGGAACTTAACTCATCTTTAAGAGCACAATGGACATGATTCATCACCTCCCAAAAGTTTCCTCTAACACCATGATATTGGGGGTTACAAATGACATATGGGTTTGACAGAACACAGCATTCAGAGCATGGCAAGGACGTCATCCTTCTCAGTAAGCAAGCAAGCATCCTGTATATTCTCAGTGGCTTCTAATGTTACCTGCAGGTTAAAATATTAAATTTTAAGGATTTGGCATGCTATGGGATAACCAATTGTTATTGTCATATATTTGAAGGCTATCTCACATCTTGGTTCATTTTAGAAAATACTATTCTCCCTAATTCTTTTGTTCTTTTTAATAGATTTTTGTTTTACTAGGACTTTCACCAAACTTGGCTTTCTATCAGGCTTTCCCAGCACACAGGACTCTTAGCACATGTCACACAGAAGATCAGTGCTTTCCACAAATGTGCTTGGTAGTTGAGGAGGGAGGACTACCTGCCTGAGAGTGTACACACTAAATCTTCACTAACATTTTGTTCTCCTTTCTTCTTTATATTTGACTTACCATATTTTATGTCTTCTAACATTTGTGTTTTCAGATTGTCTGACATTTCAAAGTATACCTTTTAAAATTCTAGTAAATCTACTTGCTTTGCCCTTCCTTTTTGACTTATGCAAGATGTGCAAGGATCTCCACTTCTCATTTACCCTATACTAGAAATCCTCTAAAGTATTTGTTATGTGACTCTCTACCCTTTCTATATGCATCTTCCCTGATTTTTCAAGAATCTGTAGGATTCTTTTCCATCATTCTGTTACAGGTGTGTTATGATGTATATATATATATATATATATAATATATATAATTTTAATCTATCAATATTTCTTCCTTGCATGAATTTCATATCAAACTGCAGGCATAAGAAAATAAACTTTACCAAAAGATTGAAAATCAAGCTGATTAATTAGCCATTTCATAAATTTACTACTAATTATACATGAAATGACTGATGAAAAATCAACTCTGATTTCATTTTCTAAATCCAGTGATAGCTCTGTGCTTAGAGAGATCAGTATAATAAATTTCTGAAGCCTAACTACTATGCTCAAAGTATAATCAAGGATTTAAAAAAAAAAAAGATTCACATTTTCAAACCTACAATTTAGGCTTCAGTTGTGGAATAATACAGTAGCCTGAATCAGTCTATACAAAAGATGTGGGCTATCCTGATGATGGTCTTGATAAATCCGTTCTGCAAGAGAGAGGCCAGCTGGTCATATATTCCTTTTACAAATTAAGTTCTATGTTTCATAAATCACAAAACACTCAGTCTATCCAAGATCAATTTCTGGTAGAAACTGTTGAGCTGCTGAGGAATAAAAGATGTAATTGCATAAAGATGTGACACCTTCTGTAGATTTTTAAGATATCGATACCTCAATTCTCCTTTAACCATCAAAAGCAACATATTGTTTATATGGTCAATGATGACTTGTAATGGCACTTATTATTTTATAAAATATGTCAAAGATACTAATTTTTAACCTGCTTCTTTTGCTTTATATTGATGTAGCAACATCTTTCTCAGCTGTGATTGAAATCTGTTAATGAGCTATCTAAAAATTATATCAAGTCAAGTTAATCTTGGCCCATTCAAGTTCCTTAGAAAGGTACACATTTTTCCCTGTATTAAAATACTCAGGGCCAGGAGTTTGGCCTACTGGTAGAGTGCTTGCCTAGGATGCGCAAAGACCCAGTTTGATTCCTCAGTACTACATAAACAGAAAAAAAGCTGGAAGTGGTGCTGAGGCTCAAGTGGTAGAGCTCTGGCCTTGAGCCACAAGAGTACCAAGACCTACAAACAATTTAACCCAAGCTACTACTACTTCACTCAGAGCTTTGTGCTTGCTAGACAGGCACACTTGGACTGTGCTTCCAACCCTTTCTGCCCTGATTTCCTTTTTCAGATTGTCTCCTTTTTCTCTCCAGCTGGTCTGTACCACACTCTTGCTATTTTTAGCCTTGGATCATGATCTACCAAAAAAGTTAGGATTAGAACAGAGACATTGAACGTGACTTTATTATAATACTAGAAATTATAGTAGAATTTTATTTTTATTATCCATATGATTACCATATTCCTAGGTTTTAATTTAATGATTACTATATTAATTTAAATTTTCTTGTTCATCTCATACATTCTTTCTATGATCATTTTCCTCTTAGACAATACAGCTGTGCCCATCTTAAGTGGATCTACTATTTGTCTCCTAATATCTTTATCACCTATTACTTCATATATAGACAGATATAGACATATCACATATTCCTTCATATATATTATATCCACATACATTATATAGGTGCAATGTATATAAATATATTATATATGTATATTTATCTATATATAACGTTTACTTAGAATGCATTATGTGTCAGGTACTACTCAAAAGGTATCACAAAGTTAAAGTTAAATACATCAAAGAAGAATATAAAGTTTTATAATTTTAACATTTTAAAGTCAATGTCCTATCCAAAAATATTTAAGATTATACATTTTATTGGTCATATAGTAGAAAATTACATAATTTGTTTTATATAATTTAAATTAATAACAGATACATTTTATAAAATACAAAATTATTTTATGTTTAACTTCAAATATTAACCTTTCCACTCATTTACTACCAGAAAAATGCTAGACCTTATTTGTGAAAGCTAAAAGTAGTTGGTAAGAGGTCCATTTCCAGGTAAAAGTAGAGTGATGATAAATTACACACAGCAACTTGTTTTATCCTTTCTATTCCCACTTTATAGATGAGCAAATAATCTGAAAGACTAACTTCCCAAGTTTGTATATGTATACTAGGAGATGGATGGAAGTCAAAACTTCAGTCTCCTGAACTTCTGTTCTTTTCCACACATAAACAGATAGCCTACTCTTTTTAAATCATATTAAGTATTTAGGGAAAGAGTATCTTACTCAGACAAAATAGCAACAGAAGACATGACATTGATACTAAAGTGTTAATCCAGCTTTAGAGCACTGGGGAGAATATTTTTAACAAGTAAAAACATCTTTAGGCTTTGGCTGTATGAAGAACATTTAATTCTCATGGCCAAGCTTATCCTGTATTTCCACATCAACTGCAGATGAACTATTAACTTTCAAATTGGTTGCTCCAGGGTTCTATTTACATTTTTAATAGAGGAAATGTCAGAGGAACACAGGGCCTGAGTTAAATCCAAAGGAATTTCCAAGAGAAATAAGTGATCAGAGCAATAGAATATATCCGGATGCCCTATATATCATTAAAGAATTCATTAAATGTATTAAGGGAAATGTAGTGTCAATTTGCTCTAATTGAGAAAAAATTCTGAGACAAATTATTAAAACCAGATTTAAATGAAGAAAGCTTGGTTTGCATAATTTGAGAGAGATGTGTTTGGTCACTGTGGACTCCTTGTTAATAAGCTTTGACTTGGTTAAAGTCCCTCAGAGAGAGAGAATTGAGTCTACAATTGATTGGCTAATGAGCACTGTCAAACTGTAGATTGGTCTCTGGTGCTCTGATCTGAAGCCTATGGGAAGTTTTTGTCTTGATTCTGACTCTATTTGTTGAGGAAGACCTTGGTAGGCAACTTTACTCTCTTACTACAACTGTGTAGATACTCTGGGGAAGGCAAAAAGAATATTTGTCCTGAAATGAGATAAGTTCTAATTTTTGGATCATCATTATTTTTTCCTTAAACATTCTCACCAGGTAAATAGTGGATATAATCCCAATTTAAAAGAATCAATGGGATTTCATTTCTCAATACATTGAAAGTATATCAGAATCTTTTTCTAGAAGAGAAACATTTTAGATGTTTGAACATCTAAACAGCTACAAACAGAAAAGTCACTTATTATGCCATGTGTTGATGGGTCATTTTAATCACAGCAAATAAATTGAAAAGCCTAGGTGTTATACAAGTTTCCATCTGTTTCATCTTTACAAACAAGTGGTAAGATGATTTGAAGTGAATTTTGGGAGCTCTAACACTGTCATTTCAAGCACAATTCTGCTGCCATTTATCATTGTTCTAAGAAGAGTTTCACCTGCCACTTACAGGATGCCAGAAAGTAGCTGCCACTCCATTTATCCAGCAATCCATACTTGGCATATATATATATATATATATATGGACAAAATGTTTATTTGTTTGTTTGGGGCTGGTACTAGAGTTTGACCTGAGGGTCTCCTCACATTTGTTAGGCACACACTCATATCCCTTCAACAATGCTCAGAGGCTAAAGCTTTTTAACATGGATAAATCACATGATAAAATTTAAAAGTAGACACTGCCCAGTATTTAGTGGATGAATCTAGAGCGAATTATGTTGAGTGAGGCAAGTCAAGACCAAAGGAACAAAAGGCACATGGTACCCTTCATATGTGGCTATTAGATCCAAACAGTACAAGAGTGAGGACTCAATAATTGCATACCCAATGCTATGGACATGATATTGGAAATATAAACACAACTACATAGACATAAAAACCTATTCGTCTATAGACATAATGTTTTATTACATAGATCAATATGTATCTATGATATACAAACCCTTAGCCTAATTTTGATTATGTTCTAAAAACTAAGTACCAGTGATTGTATATAGATATTCCCTTCTTGAATACTCATTTGTTAAACAATGTCATTTGAAATATGATGTAAAAATCAATGTTAATAAATTCTTTTAAAAATATTGAAAAAAATAATAAAAGCTCTTATTCAATGGGTATACACAGAGATAAAAGCATTTATTTTGGATTTTGATTTGGTTTTTGTCTTTGTAGCTAAACTCACTCCACAAATACCCTTAGGAAAGTCATATTTTGCTTTCATCCAAGTTGTAAATATTTTGTATGGTTTGGGGGTTTTGTTAGCAGTACTGAGTTTTAAGCTCAGAGCCCTACATTTCCTAGGTAGGCCAATTGAGTCATTCCCCTTGCCCTCTGTGCTCTTTAGTAAGGTCTCACAATTATGCCAGAATTGGCTTGGACTGAAATTTTCCCATATATACTTCTCATTTAGTTAATGGAGGAAGTGGTCATCTCCATGCCCAGCTGCTGAAAACCTTCTTTGTCTATATTGGTACAAACCTAGATTCATTTGTTTTTAGTAGTCAGAGAAGTCATTTGAAAATTTTTAGTACAGTTGATTGAACAAGCAATAAAATGGATTCTATTTTGTTATGATGTGAGTGACTTTCTCATTAAGCTGGAATTTTATCAAGGCATTTTTGCATATTTTCTGAGTCCAGAAAACTAAAATACGGGGCCAATATAGAAGAATTGATAATAATAATAAAGTCAGGGTGATAGGTCAGAGATGGTTATGTGTGGTACCTTGAATGATAGACAAATGTAATTTTCTTCCTCTGAAAAGAGGTGAGCTATACATAATGTGTGAGCAAAGATGAGTAGCTTATTCAAATGTTTAAGTTTAGAAAATTATGTGCAAGTATGTGAGGAAATGGAATATGGGCTACAAAACTTGAGAATGAAACTGAAAAAGGCTAGAAAGGAGTGTGTGTGTGTGTGTGTGTGTGTGTGAGAGAGAGAGAGAGAGAGAGAGACAGAGACAGAGACAGAGACAGAGACAGAGAGACAGACAGACAGAGTAATGAAAAATAGAAGAATGGAAAGAAGACCCATTGTAAAGATACCATCCAGTCAAAGAATCCAGAGCTTAAGGGACAGAGAAGATAATAGAGTTCTCAAGCCTCACTGGCAGATAGGAAGTCCCTGCTTTCAACAAGAGTGAAACACAAGAGGAAGTTTTTGAGAGAAGATTAGGAGTTCGGTTTTGAAAATTTTGAGTTTGAAGAGCAAATATGAATTTGGACTTCACTATCAGAACTTGCTTCAACTTTTCATATCAAGAATACTTTCTCAGTCTGCTTAAGTCAGTTGAAGAATTGACATTTGTTAATATATTCAAGATTTGTGCTTTTCTGCTAACAGGACACTTCAATAAATGACTGCCACTTTGACTGATTGGAAGGTACCATTCAAGTGCCATCCAACAGACTAGACCTAATGCCCTATGACCAATTAAGTAAAGGAGTAAAATTAAAACAAGATATGCAAAATCTTTTATTTTCCTTTTTGCCAGTCCTAGGGCTTGAACTCAGAGCCTGGGCACTATCCTTGAGCTTTCTCAAGGTTAGCATTCTACCACTTGAGCCACAGCACCACTTGCAGCTTTTTCTGCATATGTGGTACCTAGGAATTGAACCCAGGGCTTCATGCATGCTAAGCAAGCATGCTACTCTAGGCTATTCTCCCAACTCTGCAGAATTTATCTTTATGAATCTTAAGGAGAAGAAAAATGTCTGCCTCAGTATTCTTTCTTATTTAGTATAATATAATGACATGATATTTAGAACTAAAAAAAGAAAAATAACATCTTATTAAAAAAAGAAAAAAATCTTAGTTTCCCCCAGGTTGACTGAAATATGACTTTTCAGAGTACATTAAAAATTTGAAGGTGACTAAGGCCTGTTTCCCATACTTTCTATCTTTTGAAATACATTAAATTTTCCTTACTCTGAAAAGGAAGACATTCAGAAATAGGGTTGTAGGGAGAGATGACATCTTTATTATTCTGTCATATAAAGCTAGTTCTTCACTCTCTTCAAGGTCTGTTTCTTTCCAGAAGTGACAGCCTGATGTATTACATTATCAAATTCTAAGTAGCCTTGATAAAGTACTAATAAATTTATCCTACAACAAAAAATAAAAAGGAATTTTATCAATGTGTACTCTGGAGCAATGTGAGTCTGGTCATCAGAACTATATTTGTTACATATCTTTGAAACACCCATAAACGTATTTATCTGATTTGGAGAAGAGACTGGGAATGGTAGAAATAGCAGATAAAGGGTGAAGCAATGCAGCAGGGATACTTATAAGATACTATGTTGGAAATGACTTTACTACTTGGGGTGGGGGGAGGAAATAAGGGAGAGTGTGACACTGTTCACAAAGAAATGTAGTCATAGGTTGCCAGTGGTGTGAGTCTGTAATCCTAGCTATTCAGGTGGCTGAGATTTGAGATTCCCAGCTCAAAGCCAACCTGGGCAGGAAAGTCCATGAGATTCTTACCTCCAATTAACGACCAGAAAACTGGAAGGGACACTGTGGCTCAAAGTGGTAGAGTGCTAGCCTTAGTCTTGAGTTGAAGAGTTCAGGGACATTATCCAGGGCCAGAGTTCAAGCCCCATGAAGACAACAAAAAGAAGAAGAAAAAGAAGGGGGAAGAGGAGGAGGAGGAGGAAGAGAAATATCCTCCTCAAAGAAAATTAATCAATGCAATGGAAAGGGCATTTATATTTATGGGTCATGTATAGAAAATAAAAAATGTTACAGGCATATACAATCCTAAAATGAGATTGCCAATATCAAGCTCAAGAAATGTTGTGATTTAATGAATATTTGTTAAATTCAGATTTGTGTGTTGTTTTGTTTATTTGTTGAATGCATTAGTTTACCAAAAAATCAATCAGTACACATTTGATTTTTTTTTTTGCCAGTCCTGGGCTTGAGCTCAGGGTCTGAGCACTGGCACTGTCCTTGGACTTTCTCAAGGCTAGAGCTCTACTACTTGAGCCTCAGCAATACTTTCAGCTTTTTTCTATGAATGTGGTACTGAGGAATTGAACCCAGGTCTTCGTGCATGCTAGGCAAGCACTCTACCACTAGGCCAAACACCCAGTCCCCACATTTGATTTTTAACATCCATGAGCTTCCAGCTTTTGGGAAGAAACTACTGGAACACATGGGAAAAGGTGATGCAAAAAGATAAGTCTTGGAAATAAATGCCAACTATTTTGACTCCTGACAAA
The DNA here is from genome assembly GCF_031878675.1 of Megascapheus bottae. Taxonomy (NCBI): domain Eukaryota; kingdom Metazoa; phylum Chordata; class Mammalia; order Rodentia; family Geomyidae; genus Megascapheus; species Megascapheus bottae. Next base: position 21,011,189 of record NC_143529.1, read on the forward strand.
GAAGTTCCTGCAAACAGGACCTTAACAGTTGGAAATGGTTGACCAATTCCATCTTAGCCCTCATGAATACCACCCTACACCCACCCCCCCAAGGCTTTTCTAGCATGTTTCACTCTAGGCTCTACTATAAAGACTCATATTCAGAGCACAACTAAACAGAGGTGGTAAAAGAAGAAACTGGTTTTTTGTTGTTGTTTTTTTGTTTTTATTTCTCCAAGCCCTTTTTCAGCAGTTTTATTTGCTCTACCTAAAGAGGGAGCATTTCTGTTGAGAATAAGTGAGAAAGTGTACTATAAAACTAAAAATAGGGCGATGTCATTCTTTCTGACAGCAGCATAGAATTCCATTGTGTACAAATACCACATCTTGTTGATCCACTCATTAACTGAGGGACATCTGGGTTGGTTCCATATTTTTGCTATGGTAAATAGTGCTGCAATGAACATCATTGTGCTAGTGGATTTAGTATGCCCTTGTTTCTGCATGATTGGGTAAATGTCAAGTAGTGGAATTGCTGGGTCATAGGGGAGCTCTATGTTTAGTCTTTTGAGGAAGTGCCATACTGCTTTCCATAGTGGCTGAATGTGTTTGCACTCCCACCAACAGTGTAGTAGTGATCCCTCCTGGCCACATCCCCTCCAGCATCTGTTGCTATTAGTTTAGAGACATTAGGCCAAATAGTATGACACTAAATGTAAGGACCTCCAGGATAAGGAAACAAAAGCCATAAATGAATGACTATTGTTCTTATTGTACTGTTATCTCTCATCTCTTTTGCCATCCCTTGGTTATCGTATATTGTTACAATATTTCACCTTGTTATCTGATATATTTTATATGTGCTTAATTGGTTATTTGAAATTGAATAGGGAAGGGGGGAAATCAAGATAAGTGGGGGGAGGGGGGGAGGGAAATGGGGACCATGTCATGAGAAAGGGTATCAATGTTTGTGTAGTTATGCACCTTTTATCTGGCGAATATAATGTATTCCTTCTATTAATCACAATAAAAAATTGTTTAAAAAAATAAAAATAAAAATAAAAATCTTGTTGCTTTTAAAATGTCATATCAGTTGGGCACAGAGTCTCCAACCTGTAATGCTAGTTATTTGAGAGGCACCATTGTGAGAACCATGGTTCAAGGCTGACCTAGGGAAACTGTTCACAGGATCCCATCTCAACCACTAAAAAGTGATGCACATCTGTTGTCTCTGCTTCACAGGAAATAAAAATAAGAAGATCATGGCTCAGTTGTCTAAGACAACTGCCCATGCCCCTAAAACAACAACAACAACAAAAATGCACTATGTGGCAAGGATAATGTTGTCCTTATTCTAAACCCCCATGTCACAAAGAAAAAGAAAAGAGGAAACAAGAAAAGAAAAGAAGCTTTGGTGTGACATTGTAATGTTATATACCAATGGTTCATAATTAGGAAAAAGTAGTTTATTTTTATAAATATGTACACAAAGGAGTTGCTAATAACAAAATATAGTCTATGAATACCATGAGTCTTGACCGTTATTATCACTCCCATCAACATTCTCATCCATCCCTCCCAATCCAGGCTTTTCCGCACTATTCTTAATTTTGTAGGCCACAAATTGAATTCTTGACTGCATTCACCCCCATTTTTCCCCTTCATTACCCTATCACTCCTCTTAGCCCCACCCTCTTCTTGCAAGTTCCCATTTCCTGGTGCTTATTTGGTGGGCATTGTCTTTCTAAGAAATTACAGTATTTGAGCTCTCCTACAACCTATCATTCTTCAGTTAATTCATTTAGAACCACCTGCATACCACCCAGCAGGCTTACTTACAGATGTATAGACACATTTTAACTAGCAGAAATGAAGGAAACCATGCAGCATTTGTTTCTCTGGATGAGACTTACTATACTTAATATAATTTTTTCTAAGTCCATTTTTAATTGTTATTGCAAAGATGATATACAGAGGGGTTAAGTTACATGAGTTAGGTAATGAGTACATTTCTTTGTGAACAGTATAATCTCTTTCCTCATTTTCTCCAGTTTTTCTCACCCGACCCCTTCAACAAGTTGTGTAGTTCATTTTCAGCATAGTGTCTAATGAAGATCACTGATGCCTTTGTTCCCCCATTTATCCCACCATTTCTATGCTCCTCCTTACCCTTCCCAAAACATATAATGCTACATCCAAGACAAAAGGTACAGAATAGTTTTAATAATCTAATACCATTCTTTCTGATTTCTATTTGTCTATTGAGAGGCATCTGGGCTAATTCTCCATCTTGGTTATGGTAAATAGTATTATAATAAACATGATTATTCTGGTGGCTTTAATGTGGCCTTGTATGTGTTCTACTGGATAAAGTGTCTAGAAGTAGAAATGCTAGGTTATAGGGTAGTTCTATATTTGTATTTTTGAGAAACATTCATACTGCTGTCTAGAGTGACTGAACATGCTTCATTCCACTAACAGTGTAACAGAGTTCCTTTTTGGCCAAAAGGTCACCAGCATTTGTTATTATTTCTTTTCTTGATAATGGCCATTCTAACTGGGGTGAGGTGCAATCTCATTGTTGTTCTGATTTGCATTGTCTTTATGAGTTGAGATAATGAGCAATATTTATAAAAACAGTGCAGAATGGGAGAAAAATTTATCAACTATATATTAGATAAGTGCCTAATATCCAGAACCTGTTTAGAACCATCTTCACATATTAAACTATTAGAGACTAAACCCTCAAAGAAAAAATACAAAACTTGGACTCTCCTAGCAGAGGATTAAAAATAGCTCAAACCCTATATACATAAGGTCATATAGGATGAGCCTAAATGAAAGGAACTCCAGGATATGGAAACAAGATCTATATAATGAGTGAATGTTGCTTTTAATGTATATTATTTTTCATCTCTTTTATTGTCCCTTGGTTATTGTTATAATCTTTTACCTTGTAATCTGGTATATTGTATATATGTTTGTTGAAAGAGGAAAGGGAAGGAGGGGAAACAAGATGAGGGGAGGAGTTGGGGGGAGGGAAATGGGGACAAAAACATCAAAAGGTATCAATGTGTGTGAAGTAGTGCTCCTTCTATCTGGTGAATATAACCATAACCCCTCAATTACAATAAAAAATAAAATCAAATAAATGCATTAAAATAAAAAAATAACCCAATTAATGACTTAGAAACTTCTTAGAAGTTTCCAATAGATGTACAAAGAAATGCTCAACATCTCTGTTCCAATAGTAAAGGAATTTTGAAGTGGCTTCCAGTCTTTCCAAAGTAAAAAAAAAATTCTGCACGTACCAGAAAACATGTCTATTATCACATGCAAACAATTTATGGTTAGCTGTGCATGTGTTAGATAGAGTGGATGCTAGGGGAAAGGGGGAATTCAAGCAAACTTTTTAAAATTCTATATCACACTAACTAACACTAATTACCGCAAAGATTAATGACTTGCCATGCTACAATTCTCTTTAGTAAACAGCTAACGGCAGAAAAGAAATCTATGACACATAATTGGAGGGAACACTTACATGGGGAAGAGAGGAAGTCACAGAACTTGAGGAAACTTCTTCAAGGAACACAGGCTGAACTCAGATACCTGTCAAGAAATAAGGTCTCGGTTCCCAACACACTCTTTTTATTATGGAGCCAATATGATGTCGTTGTTTGTAAGAAATGTGTATCACAAATTCTCTTATGCAGATTTATTTCCCCTACTCCTTCTACTATGACATGTTGTTTTCTGATTATCATACAGTTATTTTCAACCAGGCTGTTTTCTCTTCAGAAAAATTCTGTTTTCTCCAGGTGCAGTGGCTCATGCCAATAATCCTAGCTATTCAGGAGGCTGAGATCTGAGGATCAAGGTTCAAAGCCAGGCTAGGCACAAAAGGACCTGGGACTCTTGTTCCCATATATTTTTATTGTAATTAATAGAAGGGTTACGTTATATTCACCAGACAGAAGGTGTATTACATCACAAACGGATACCATTTCTCACCTCTTGGTCCCCATTTCCCTCCCCCTACTCCTGCCCCACATCTTGTTTTCCCCCCTTCCCTATCCTATTTCAAATGACCAAATAAAAATATATACAATATATCAGATAACAATGTGAAATACTGTAACAATATAAGATAACCAAGGGGCAGCAAAAGAGATTAGAGATAACAGTACATTAAAGACAACAATCACTCATTATATGGCTTTTGTTTCTATATCCTAGAGGTCCTTTTGTTTAGTGTCATTCTATATGGCCTTATGTATCTAGGTTTTGTTCTATTGTAAATCTCTGCTAGGAGAGACCAAGGTTTCTACTAATAATGACAAATGAGGGAAACCATTGAGACTATGTTCCTTTGAGTCTGACATACTTCACTTAACATAATTCTTTCTAAGTCTTTCCATTTCCTTACAAATGGAGCAATGTCATTCTTTCTGACAGCAGCATAGATTTCTATTGTGAATAAATACCACATCTTGTTGATCCACTCATCAACTGAGGGGCATCTGGGTTGGTTCCATATCTTTGCTATGGTAAATAGTGCTGCAATGAGCATCGTTGTGCTAGTAGATTTAGTATGCCCGTGTTTCTGCAGGATTGGATAAATGCCAAGTAGTGGAATTGCTGGGTCATAGGGGAGCTCTATGTTTAGTCTTTTGAGGAACTACCATATTGCTTTCCATAGTGGTTGAACAAGTTTTCACTCCCACCGACAGTGTAGTAGTGATCCCTCCTGGCCACATCCCCTCCAGCATCTGCTGTTATTAGATTTCTTTATCATGACCAGTCTCACTGGAGTGAGGTGGAATCTTAGAATTGTTTTGATTTGCATTTCTTTTATGGCCAGATGTCGAGCATTTCTTATGTGTCTATAGGCCATTCTTATTTCTTCATCAGAGAAGACTGTTTAAGTCTTTGGCCCATATTTTAATGGAATGGTTGTTTCTTTGGAGATTAGTTTTGGAGTGATTCAATTTTTTGAGCTGTTGATATATTTTAGATATGAGGCCTTTGTCTGTTGTATGGTTAGTGAAGATCTTTTCCCACTCTATAGGCTTTCTAGTTAATTTGCTAGCTATATCTTTTGCCATACAGAAGCTCTGCAGTCTAATGCAGTCCCACTTATCAACACTTTCTCTGATTTGTTGTGTTTCTGGGCCCTTAGTAAGGAAGTTTTGACCTATGCCAAGGAGATCTAGTGTATCTCCTATTCCTTCTTGTACAGTTTTCAGTGTGTCTGCTTTTACCTCAAGGTATTTGATCCATCTGTAGTAAATCCTGGTGCAGGGTGACAAAGAAAGATCCAACTTTATTTGTCTGCAGGTACTTAGCCAGTTCTGCCTGCACCACTTGTTGAAGAGGCTGTCTTTCTTCCATTCTATTTTTTTGGCTCCCTTATCAAAGATTAGGTGGCCATAGGTCTGTGGTTTAATATCTGGGTCCTCAGTTCTATTCCATTGGTCTTCAGGCCTGTTCTTGTGCCAGTACCAAGCTGTTTTGATAATTATAGCTCTGTAATAGAGTCTAAAGTTTGGTATTGAAATTCCTCCTGCACTGTTCTTTCTGCTAAGAAGTATTTTTGGTATACGGGGTCTTTTATTATTCCATATGAAATTTTGGATTGCCTCTTCTATTTCTTTAAAGAATGACATTGGGATATTGATGGGTATTGTGTTGAATTTGTAGATAGCCCTTGGCAAGATTGTCATTTTCACGATGTCAATTCTTCCAATCCAGGAGCATGGGAGGTTTTTCCATTCCCTCAGTTCTGCATTAATTTCCTTTTTCAGGGTTTTAAAGTTTTCATCAAAAAGGTCCTTTACATTCTTAGTTAAGGTAATTCCCAGGTACTTTATTTTCTTTGAGGCTATCGCAAAAGGAGTTGCTTTCCTGATTGTTGCCTCATTCCTCTCGTTGTTGGCATATAGAAAGGCAGTTGATTTTTGAGGGTTAATTTTATACCCTGCTATCTTGCCAAAGTTTTGAATCAGCTCAAGCAGCTTGGGAGTGGAGTCTACAGGGTTCTTTAAATATAGAATCATGTCATCTGCAAAGAGGGAAAGGTTCACTTCCTCTTTCCCTATTTGGATCCACTTTATGCTTGTTTTTTTGTTTTTGTTTTTGTTTTGCCTTATTACACTGGCTAGGAATTCTAATACTATGTTAAAGAGGAGTGGAGAGAGTGGGCATCCTTGTCTGGTTCCTGATTTTAGAAGAAATGCCGTTAAGTATAATGCTAGCTGTGGGTTTATCATACACAGCCTTTATTATACTCAGGAATGTTCCACTGATTCCTAGTTTCTCCAGAGCTTTTATCATAAAGGGGTGTTGGATCTTGTCAAATGCCTTTTCTGCTTCTATTGAGACAATCATGTGATTCTTAAAGGACCTGATACTCTTATCTCCAATTAACCTCTAGGAAATGTGAAGGGGGATTTTACTCAAGGGTAGGGCTGCAGGGACAGTGCCCATGACTCACAAAAAGAAAGAAAGAAAGGAAGGAAGGAAGGAAGGAAGGAAGGAAGAAAGAAAGAAAGAAAGAAAGAAAGAAAGAAAGAAAGAAAGAAAGAAAGAAAGAAAAAAGAAACTTTTGCTTAGTGGTCAACCTAAATGTTTTAATTCTAGTAATTTCCATCTCTTCCCTCAATGTCATTTAAAAAATACAAGACTATTTCTTGGCCACTCTTTGACCTATCTGATAAAGGGAAAAAATGTTGTAAATTTATGATAAATATGTTTCCATGTCTTCTTAGTGGACAGAGCAAGTTTAAAGGCTGGTGATCTCAGTGCTGAGTTTTTTTCCCATGATTTCTTAGGCCTCGTAAGCATGCTGACTCTCCATTTCCTTTACCTCAGCAGACCTTGACAATGTTCTTCATTTCCCTATGGGCTTTGTGTTGGTGTGGAGAGGGCCTTGAACCTAGGGCTTAGGTACTCACTTTTTTCAGTCAAGGTACTAATGCTTTACCAGTGGAGCCACAGCTCTACTTCAGGCATTTTGCTGGCTAACTGAAGATAAGTGGCTCAGAGATTTTCCTTCCCAGATTTTCTTTGAACCATGATCTTTAGAGCCATAGCTCTCAGCCTCTTGAGTAGCTAGCATGACTAGCATGAGACACTGATGCCCAGTGATGTTCATATTTTTAAATCGCATTTTTCTTTACCTCACAAGCTACATTTCTCTGTGATGAAACATCACACCTATGTAGATACCTACATTCTTTTCCACTCATAATCACAACACTTCACCTTATGCTTCCTGCTCCTGTTTTCCCTTCTCTTTCTAATTCAAGCTTTTCTGTCAGACCGGCTCTGATTTCTGAATCTGTGGTGAAGAAACATCTAAGTAATGTTATTTTTCTCTTGAGAATGTTGTAATTCTTTAAAAGATTTTTTTAATTGTTATTTTTTAGGAGTTGTACAAATAGGTTGCAATTTCATATGTGAAGTTTGGAGTGCAATTGAAAATGATCATGTTCAAGAAGTTGTTCTCAGAGGTACAGGTTGCTTCTTTCTCTTCATGAGAATAATGAGGAGAAATTTACATTATGTTTGTTTTACTTTGTTATAATTTTTATTATATTTAAATATTTATACCAAGGACTTGCCATTTTCACAAAGTAGTTTATCAATACATTGTATCTTCATCAGTGTCACCCAATCCAACATTCTCCCCAGCCTTCCTCCCAAGCCCTTCTCGCAGCACTCTTCTTATTTATGTAGAATATATATTAAATTCTTGACTATACTCTCCCTGTCTTCTCCTCTTTGATTGTCGATCCCTTTCCCCTTGACAGTCCCTTACTGCTTTCAAGTGCCCACTTCCTGCGTTTCGTTTGTTGAATTTTCACTTTGCCTTTCTTGGGAATTATACTATTTGAGATCTCACTTGTAGCCACCACAGTTCTGTCAATACATTTGTATACACTTGCATACCACTCAATATACTGTAAGTTTATAAGATAAATCTAGCTTCCATATGTCCTTTGTATCTCTGTGCCTGACTTCACTTAACATATTTTTTCCAAATTGTTCTAGTTTCTAACAAATGATACAATATCTTTCTTTCTAATGGATATGTAAATTCCATTATGTGTATGTACCTTATTTTCTTACTCTGATAATCCATTGAGAGGCATTTGATCTGATTCCAAATCTTGACTATGGTAAATAGGCTGTAATCATGTTTGTGCAGGTGGTTTTAACTGTATCCTGGTTTGTAATCTTTTCAGTAAATGCCTAGGAGTGAATAGCTAGATCATAGGGTGGTTCTATATTTAATTTTTTGAAGAACCTCCATACTACTTGTCTGAGTAGCTGAACAAGTTTACATTCTGACTAATAGAATATTAGGGTTCCTTTTCGAATGTTTCCTTGCCAGCATCTGTTTTCTTTATTATTTTATTTTTTATTGTTTATTTTACCAGCCTGCTGCCACCTCTTGCCTTCAAGCAAGGCTTCTAATTTTATCCAGTTAATACCATTCTAATCAACAGCCACTGGCCCATTTCCTTATTTCTGGAGCATTAAGTTAGTTTTCTTTCTAAATAGAAGGGGCACATCACTGCAGTTATGCTCTCTTCCTACTGTTGTCATCATCCTGAGCAAATTTCAAAGGCTATCCACTTAATTAAATAGTCTTTGATTCTCTACACTTCCATTACAACATTACAAGTCAATTCACATGACCACACCACAGGTCTCTGAAATTAGCTGAAACCCACGTCTGTCTAAGAATTTTAATTCTGAAATACCCATGTCTGCCTATAATAGCTCTCCACACCTTAATTTTCTCATTATTAGAAATCTGCCCTGTATTATTTTCCCTGAGTTCATGTGGCTTCTTTCCTCTGCCCCTGCATTTACTTCTCACAGTTCACAACAGAATCCCAAGGTAGTCTCACTCTGTTGCCTGCACCCTGCCCGATCAAGGCCCTTGATCTCTCACATAGATTCCTTCTGTCTCCAAGTTGCAATTAATCTAAAAGCTGTCTCCATATACACATTAGCTATAAAGAGAAATACAAAAATAACACATTTGGGCTCTTATGGTGGTGCAACACTAAGCTACTCTTTACTTCCTTATGTGAATGCCAAAACTACAATAGTGCAACAGCTGCTCTGAAAGCAAAGGTAGCCACTGAGTGACCAACAGCATAACCAGAGTGAATGCATTGAGTGACTACCACCCTACGAGACACAAAATGGGATGGCAACAATGTGTCACTTGACCCTCCACAGCCACACAGGGTTGAAGAAACTGACAATGATTTCTGGAATTTTCTGTGTCATAACTATGGAATGCATCTCATCACAGGCCATGGAAACACTGTTGGAGAAACTCAGACAGAAGATGAAAACTTTATTTAACTGCTGCTTTAGGGGTGGAAGCTGCTTCTCTGTCTTCAGCACTAAATAACATGATGTTTCACCTTCTGCCTCCTCTCTTATGCCAGTAGATACTCTCTCCTCTGTTGTCAGTACTCTCTTATCTCTTCATCATCTCCCCACTCCATCAATCCACTACATCTTTTAAAACACTCAAAGATGAAACCTCCATTTCTACTTTTACTTTAGTAATGAAACTTTCTTCCAAGGTCAAAAAATGATCTGAAAATAGGAAAATCCTGATCTCTGCAGCTCTTGAAATTTTATTCTCTTGCAACTGTTTTTGATCATACATCTTTTAATACTGTTTACAGTCCATCTTGTGCATCCTTTCTTCCTTATAGTTTTCTAAATCTTGTTTGTTTCTTTTTTTTTCTTTGGGTTACTTGAGTTTTACCTCAGGGCTTCATACTTATTAAGCTGGTGCTCTACAACTTGAGCCATGCCTATAGTTCTGCTCTTTTGCTGATCATTTGGGAATTGGAGTACAGAAAAATTACCATCTGGGCTGGCTTAAAACCACATCCCTCTGGTCCTAAGTCATTAGGTTTCACAGAAATGAGCCACGAATAACTGCCTAGCTGCCTGACTAGTCTTATTGGTCCATTTTGTGGATTATTCTTCTAAAACTCCACCATAACATTCTCTGCATTGAAATGACATTACATAAAGAACTGGTAGCAGTGGGCCCATTTTTCATTCGAGTGGTGTCTAGAAAAAGAAATTTTAAGCTATTCTTATTTGACTATCCTCCTCCATACCCCAAACCCCTCTTCCAACATGTCTCTCTCTTTGTTGTGCTGCCTATTACACAATTGCAATGCCCATCACAACATGACCAAACTTTGTCCCTTAGCTTTGCTATGATAAACTGACAGAATATGATAGGCTTAAGATTTGATACACATATATATCATGAAATATTCACCACAATTGGCTTAGTTAGCACACCTACCAATTTACCTAGTTAACATTTTTTTTTGTTTGGGGTTGTGGTAAAGAACATTTGAAAATCTCTCTTAAGTTTCAAGGATAAAATATAGAATTGTTGACTATGTTCTCATATGTGAGACCATATGAAATGATCAGAAAAAGCCAAACTTAGAGTGATAGAAAAGCACAGAAGGGTGGAGAAAATGGGAAGACACCAGCCACACAGGACAAACTTTCAGTTATGAGCCAGGCTTTCCTTAGGGACTCAGTGCTCTTGGGAAATCTGACCTACTGTGTTTCTCACATACATGTGTTATGATAAACTATAACAGTAGTGCTAGGCTGAGTTAATGAAAAATATGAAGTCATACTTCAAACACATTTTCTGTTCTAGCTCCAAACTCCTTGCATGTCAAGCCGATTAGTTGCTACAATGTAGCTTTTAATACCCTATTCATGTGATTTTCCCAGTTTCTTTTAGTGATAGTCTACTGCCATAGTCATTTTCAGATTCACAGAAAAAAGGTGTTATTGTTACTGCAGCAGTTCATATGTCTGATGGAAGGTGAGACTTTTCTGGTATTAGTGCTCTTCTGGAAAACTGTTGTTCCCATGTGGTCTAGTATGTGTTTTATCAAGCCTACATGGCACACTGAACCCTGTTCTGTGCCAGGAAAATAAAGATATATGATATATGATGTGTCTGTTAGTAAGCATGCAGCTTATTTTAGAGAATTTCCTTTGTCTTCTATTAATTTTGAGATATAGCTTATTCTCATTTAAGTCTCTTATTGGGTCTCTCCTATGTAGGATATGATCAATATACACTGTAACAGATTCATGCAGCAGCCAGATATTGCAGATTCCCTATAAATTGAGTTTGAAATTTGAGAACCACATACAAAGCTTATTAGGAGTCTAAGTTCCACGTTGTTTTATTTAATGGAAAGAACATGAAGAGCCTGTTGTGCAATATATTTCCTTTCTAGGCCAAGTGAGACAGTGATCTCAGCTTACCTTGAATCATCATGACAGTGTAGGTAATTAATTGCTCTTTATTGTTTAAGCTTCAAACTTAAGATCAGACTTCCTTTCCTAAGACTAAAAAAAACAAGCTGCATGAAATCAAGAATGCAACAAAATTTGAAGGAAAATATAAAACACAATTCATTTTCCCCCTAAATGTTACTTAACACATGCCTCTGAGAATTCTTTACGAAAAGAAAGAAAATATCCATTTTTTTCAGGAAGTAAAGGAAGATCTCATAGTCAGTATATAGAGCTTGCATTGTATTATTTATCTACATATGCAGAGATTATATAGATCTCGAAGACTTGGTCCCCCCAAAGTTGCAATTTATGGAAAAATAATATGATATTATTTGCATTATTGACATTATTACACAGATTACTATTATTAATATGACTATTGCTTCTATTGTTTGATAATGTCATAAGTCCTAGATAAAAGGGAAGGAAAATGAGACATATTTTTGTCAACATGTAATAGAAACTTGCAAGCATTCTTCTATTTTTGCTGCCCACTGCACTCTCCAAAAAGTGTCAAAAAGTTTACCCATTTACCCTGCTAGTTTGAAAATTAATAATAAAACATTTTCTATTATTGAAATATTCAAATATATGTTCTAGTAAATGGTGTTACATTTGTCACTGGTGCCTTGGAATGACAAAGCAGTATTCAAGAGCGAAGAAATATTTGTGTCATGTATTTTAGATAACTTCATAGCTATATGAAGATTGGAATATTATTTATCAAGGAATATAGGAAAATTTTATGTTTTGCATATGTGTGAAATCCTGGTGTGAAATTCAACATTCCTCCAGATATACACTTTCTTAGTAAAGAGAAAAAATTACTTCAAAAATTTCCTCACAGAATATACTAACAGCATTGAGAAATTTGGACAATTTGATACATTCGAGAAAATGTTACTTTCTCATAGCTAACAGACACAATAAAGTCAAGCAGGTTTCATGTGAAAATATGGAGTCTGCATTTCTCTTTTGTGCTGGTACTGATTATATAAGATGGACTGTAGTGCAATGAAACTAATTGCAAGATCCTTGCGTAGTATGATTTAATAACTTTATAATGCATATTATCCTCCCTGAAAAAGATAACACACAGTGAACAAAGTGAGAAAATTGTGTATGTTCAAAAGAGAAGTAGTTGAAGTTGTTTTTCAAGTCAGTTCATGACACGAGTGCTCAACTATGAGCTATAATATGTGAAGCAGATGACAGAGAAAGCTTAATGTAAAGCTCCCACTATACTACAACAAGGCCCTTATTACCTGTTTTAAAAGTTCTGCTATGTTAACCTCACCAAAGAGATGTCTTTGCTGATGGAAGTACAAACGGGGAAGGAGGACTTTAGGAAAAAAGCAATGTGGGGAAATTTACTACCTTTGCTGCACATACTTTCTTTTTTTAATCTCCTGCCAATGATGACAGAAAGAAAAGAATTTCACATTTCACTTTCTCATAGTAATGGCTTCATAAATCATAGTTGTAATTGAAACACTGTGAAACTGTTTTAGCCACAATCCTTTTAGCATCTACTATGGACTCAAAGTCCAGCAATGTTCCAGGATATGGAGGAAGTGAGACAGACTTGGTTTTGCCCTTGAGCTTGGCAGCGAAGCAAGAACCCAAAAGCAAGTAATATTATAATGCAGAAAGATGAAATGCTAAAACAAAATGAGGAAAGCCAGTGACTAGAAATGGCAGTGAAACATGATAAAAACAAGGCCAGCTAATGACCAATGCTAAAGAACTGAACTCTTGGTTAAAGATTTGGAGTTTTATTTTGTGGTCAACAAATAATACTTGCTAATAATTAAACATATAACCTATGTTATATAAATGTATGTATACATATAGCACTCTCCAATAATTTCTTTTTGCATTTTCTGTTTTTGTACTGGGGATTGAACTCAGGACATTGCACTTGCTAGGCAAGCACTTTGCCACTGAGCAGCAACATCTCAGTCCCTCTAATAATGTTTTAAAGACTTCCAAAAGTATCTGCTTTACAGCTATATATCAGGAAGGGTATTTAGAAATAATGCTAAAAATATTCATAATTATTTTTTGTGTATCAAATTCCTAGGCATGCAAATTCATCGAGAAGTTTGTTGGCTAATGTTGAATTAACTCTAACAATGAAAAATATCTTATTATTATATACTAAACAGTCCAGCAAACTTGAGGGGCTATAAACCTAACAAATAGATCAGAACTTCCCTGGATATTTAGCAGAAATTAATATATATATGTCTATGTCATCTGAATTCTTTACCATCTTATTTCTCTAGATCTTGTTGCCTGACAAGCTTGCTCTTCTAAAATATTTCATAGCAAAAACTCTTATCAAATGGATTGGAGCCAAACTGAACATCAAAATCTAAATTTTTCCAAATGTACCAAATGCTTGGGAGGGAGCCTGCACCTGCAGCCCCAAGAGTTGAATGTGTTGAATAATCAAGGATCCTAAACAGAGCTCCACTAGGGCAATTTACCCAGCTCATCATTATGTGAAATAGAACATTTGATTTTGGCACCAAAGATGGGCCAAAGGAGATGCATACTCCATTTGATTAATTAAGCTACCACAAACAAAATCATTTAACTCAGTGGATGATGCTTAGTAAGCCCTCAGTAAATCTAAATTTCTTCTTTGGAGAGGATACTATGTCTTTTTTTTTTCTTCCTTGTACTTGTGCAAGACAAGATCTGCATGAAATTCTCTCAACGGAGGATGTCGGTCCTCAGCTCAGTATAGAACAATCCACTATGCTTTGAAATGCATGCATTTCTACTGTAGAAGCAGCATGGTGTTCAAGTGAATGCTAGTATACTGGGTCTTTGACCACATGTGTGAGGATGTAGAATGCACTTGCCTTCATGAGCAAGGGAACTAGCCTTCAGCCACATACATGTTAATGACCAAGGAGTTCAGCAACTTCTCTCAATTACTTCTGCCACTTGCTGGCCTTTCCTGACCATTAGCAATTGTCTTTAAAAAATCGAGTTTAAACCATTTTCTACTAGAAAGAAAAGAGGTTAGGGTTTCCTAGAAAATAGAAGGAAAAAATGTTAGAAAATGTAAAATTTTAAGTGTTTGAAGAAGGTGCAGTTGTAGTTTCTAAAATTCATTAGGGGAACCCCTACTCAAATCTAGTTTTACAAGGTGAAGCAAAGAATTCTTCAGTTGGTTATTTTTTTTCCTTGCCTTTCTTTGATTGGCATATATGAACTTACAGGTGAACCCATAAATGAATACAGGCCAGACACCCAAAGACTGACACACTCAGCCCCAATCCCATGCATACACACATTGTGTACGAGACAAAAAAACACTCTTCTGCAGCCTTCTTTGTGAAATATTCTGGAGTTGTGTTAACTTAGTAAAGAAAGGAACCCGTAGGCTCTGTTGTTGATCAATTTGTCTATACATTTGAGAATTAGGAGTCTTAGCCTAGAACTCTAGAAACTGTGGACCAACATACTTGTCTGTAGGGGTTTTCAAGTCTAAAGTTGTGACTGCACCAAATACACTATTTACCTTTGCGATGAGGGATTTTGCTCTTGTACCTTTTCTCAATTTCAGAAGCTAACATTCCTATAGTTAGAATTTTTTGAAATTTTAGTAGGTTTGTTTAATTAGAAATGTTCCTTTAGCCTTTCTTAGCATCACAAAAATTCTGTTTATTTCACAATACCTTAGATTCTATAAAACATTCGACTTAAAAAGAAGTTGCAAGCCAGGAACCAGTAACTTGTGCCTTGTAATCCTAGCCATTCAGAAGGATAAGAACTGAATATCATGGTTCCTAAGATACCTCAGTCAGAAAAGTCTGGGATACTCTTATCTCCACTAAACTACCAAAAAAAATTGGAAGTAGAATTGTGGCTCAAGCAGTAGAGCTCTAGCCTTGAGCAAAAAGAAGCATAGGAACAGTGTCCAGAGCCTGCGTTCAAAGCCAGAACACCAGCACTAAAACACAAACACACACACACACACACACACACACACACACATGAAAGCAATTACATTTTTTTGCTTTCTTATGATCTTTCATAATTTAATGTTTTTGGATTATGAAGAGAAGAAAAATAACGAATGAAAGAAGTTGGGGATAAATTGCTATAAAACAAAATGTAAGTTAATACTAGAAGAATACATACCAGAATTAAATAAGATACATTAAATTTATTTCAGTTATTTGTATACCTGTCATAACTAATTAGAGTACAAGAGACCATGACATCTTAATTACCTGTGAATTGCCTTTGGGATCCAGCACACTGCCTGGTAACAACTTGTAACTTAGTAAACACTGGCTGGAAAAAATGGATTATGAAGTGAATTAGCTTTTAAATATACTGTTTCTTGGATATTTTCTTCAATTATGCAGTCTTGCCCTAAGAAACCAATTCTGTGGGAAAAAAATAAGTTAAAAATAATAGAACCAAGTTTGAAATTAATGAACATTTTCTTGCAACAAACAGCCTAAGAAATTAGAGTGAGAGTCCCTCCATACATTTGTATAGCTTGCACTATAGCCCTAGTATTACCTAGAAAGTCTAAACACCCTTTATTTTTAAAAAAGTGAAAGGAACACTGAATGACCATTGTATTCTTTTTGTTTTCTAGTCCTAGGCCTTAAACTCAGGGCCTGGGCTCTGTCCCTGAAGCTAGCATTCTACCACTTGTGCCAAGTGAGTGCCATTTCTGGCTTTTCCTGTTGATGTGGTACTGGGGAATCAAATCCAGGGCTCTCATGTATGCTAAGCAAGCACTCTTCCACTGAGCCAGCCCTCAGTGACAATTTTAATAGTATTGCTTACTGATAGAAAACCTGAAAGATCCCTCTTACTATAAATGTAATTGCATGATTATATTAAGCCAAACTAGAAAGCAAAACAATAACACCTCCTAAAGATAGTCCCAAGCTAATTTTCAGGATCTGAAGATATATTACTTTACATTGTAAATAATGTTTTATGTTTTCCTTTTCTAGATGTGACTTAGGGATCTAGAGATGAGCAGTAACCATGAGTTATGGGCCCAGCATAATTTCCCAAATCCTGGTAGATGAAGGCAAGAGACCAGAGGAAAGCTGATGACAAAACGATAGGCAGTGTAACTTAGATCTTGGTAGGAACCAGAAGGAGTAGGAAAATGGATTTTACCCTAGAACTTACCAGAGGAAATGCAACTCTGCTGAGCCTTTTGCAACCTCTGATCTTTAGAACTGAGACACTAAATCTGTGTGTCTGAAGCCAGCAAAGTTATCATGATGTGATTACCAAATTGATCATGATGTGGAAAGTCTTGCCATTCCGTTAGGGAATTAAGTTTAGTTTCAAATTTCAAGAAACCCATCTCAAACTGGTGGAGGCAGTAAAACAGCAAGAAAGCATCCTGCTTGTGTTTTAAGAAGTCCAATATGGCAGAGAAAGCTGGTCCCTTTTCCCAGTGATATCATCAGTGATGACAATTAATTGCCTTTGGTATCTCAGTTCTGTTTCTGTTCTATTGGCTGCAACCTAAGACCAGCTCTCTTATTAAGTTGGGATGGCTGCCAGTAGTAATTGCAGTTAAATTCTTTCTTGCTCACTTTTAGCAGGCAAGAGCCCAAGTTCTCATAATTATGTACCTTGATAGGCTTGGACCAATCTAGGCTCATCCCGAGTGCCTCCCTCAAAAGCTAACCACGACAGGCATCTGGACAAAAACAAGGGTTCGATTAAGAGAAGGAAACAGGAGAATGTATGCAGATGACATGCCCACCAACATCTCACAAACTGTTTTCCAAAACCATGTAATTGGAGGAGTGAAGGGATGAAAATGGTTAAACAAAGTCCAGTGACTCTGTGCCCTCCATCCCATCTCTGGCAGGCAGGCAAGCTCCAGCATTTACTTGGAAGTGTTTCCTCTTGCTCTCTATAAGGAGAGTTGTATAATAGAAAGAGCAGCAGCAGTTAGTGAAAACCTACGACTCATTCTGCCAGGCTGGGACTGGCACTTCGTCTAGATTTTCCTTCCACCTAGGGAATGGCGATGTGCCCAGCACCTTGGCTGGCCACACCACCGTCTGTCATACCTGCTGCTGGTCACTGATGCTGGATTCCATTGACAGCAGATTGCTTCTCATGAATCATCCCATCACATGCAGTATACCCTTTGGAAACTGAAAATGGTTCATACATTCCTGATCTACACACTACTGAATCCTGTGATTTAATCTGCTTCTTAATACAGGTTTTATATGTATTTTATAGGGGTAGTTCTGAGGAATTTCCTACTCACCCAACTCTGTACCAAGATGAAGTAACAGAGAGAAAATAAGGACAGAGAGGGAAAATTAATTGAACAGTTTTAAGATATGGACTGAGCTATATATACTTTGAGCTACTTTATTGAATCTCTAACATTCAATGTGCTGTTTTCTACAGTATCCTAGAAGAGAATAATTAAGAACTAAATTGCAAAGCATGTAAATGTCAGAGCTCTTCTTAACCTTTGTGAGGTACAGTCCCAATGTTGCTTTATATTCCCAAGAAATCCAGTAGTCGGATATCTGCATAAAGTTCACTTATAAGAATTGTACCTTCTTCACACTAACCCTGTGATTTAAAATTTATTCCAAACAGTATTCTATATGGAAACACAAATCTGACAAGTATTAACTTTTCCACAAATGTACTTATTAGAGATGGTGTTTTTCTTTCTAGAATAAGTGGGAGTCCAGAGTGGATCTAGTCCCAGAAGAACCCCCTTACTTAGTCTTCTCAAGCTCACATTAGATGTAAGAAAAAGCAGACTGTGATGGCTTTGATCTTTTGGATTGCTTGGGAGAAAGGGGCTTGCTAGATGGCTATTCTTTATGTATATCATAATCCAAAACATCTGCAGAAGACTGACATCAGAAACCTTCTGTATCTGGGAATCTTTTCAGAAACCACACAGAATCAAGCCAATTTATACTGATTTGGAAAAATCCCAGCATGCTAAAAACAGCTCCAGTCTTAAGAACTATGAATGGGATAGTCTCTAATTTTAAGATGGCAGACACTATGTTTTAGAACAGTTCATTTGAGTTCCAAGCACAGCGAACTGACCCACAGCAAATCATTATTGTTATATGTGAAGAAATAAACCAATGAAAGAATTTGTAGCCTTTTGAACCTACATTTTTTGGCAGCAGAAAGGAAGCTAAGGATATAGTTATATAATGACATTGTAGAGAAAGGGAATAGATTTGTGTCATTGCTCAGAAATACTATGGTCTTCCCCAAAGCAGGCCAAACCCATAGTAAAAACCTTTAAAATACTCAACTTCCTTTCTTGATATTAGTGGGGTAGAAACAAAAGGTCACTTTAAGGATCACATGAATTTTCAGGTTTTGCAAAATGTTAATGTTTGAAAAGCATTTCCAGCTATCTGCAAGAAAATGCCTAAAACAATTTTCAGAAACACTTCGACTGAACTCTACTGAAATTACATTTTATGTAGTCCTGTGTGATTGCTTCTGCTTTATTGTTCAAGAACTGTTAATAATGAGTGAGAAATTTAATGTGGAGAAAAAGAGCAATAGAATAGGATTCTTTTATTTTATTTTTTAATAAAGTGAAGACTCTGTTAGAGTCAGTTTCTAGAGATAATTTACTGGCATCAACATTGTTTAATTTATTTCTAATTTACAGACAAATCAGCATATACAAAATTTTAAAACAGAGCATATTTCCAAATGAGATGGCTTAGAAGTCCTCAGAATTCACAAAGCAGTTTCTTCATAGTGGTTGTGAACTGCAATATCAGAACAGAAATGACAAACCCCACAGTCTATGCCAGACACTAGCAACAATTCAGAAACAGCCACCACTGTTGCAACGCCATTTCCAGTGGATATTTCCATGATGCAAAGTCAATTATTGCTTCTACTTCTACATTAGTGTAATTGGGTCTTGCTCTCCAGAGGAGAATTTATTAAGGCAATTTCAGTAAATAAGAGGAAAGGGTTCCCTGTTTGCTACTGAAATCCACTGGGTATGGCTAATCTCTCCAGTCTGCTTTCAGATCATACCAGGATTCTTGCTGCTATTGCCTTTATAAAACTCTCCATCTTTGCAAGGACAGACAGAATGACACGCTTTTTCCAAGAAAATAGTTATGCCTAATAAACATGATCCTAAGAAGCAGTATTGATTATCATGCCTTTCAAAGAACACCCGCATATATTCAGACGATAGTTCTGACTGGAGAAAGCACGTGATTTCTCAATCATTCTAAAGTCTCAGCTACTATTATGAAAATACACACTAAACTGAAGCTTCCAACAGTGACTGTATCCAGCCAGATTCTTAGTAACTCAGAAAACTCAAGAGGTGCTTTCCTTCTGGTTAAGTTGTTCCAAGTATGAAAGAGCAACTGTGCCTCTCCATATAAGCAAATTCTGTTCACCATCGACAGTGCAACATGAGGAGGCACAATTCCCAAAGTCAGTTGCCTTTCTTTTTTCTGCCAACGTTTTTCATTTTCAGTAAAATATTGTTGGAATGCCCAAGAAATTTTATTATTTCAATAGGGAGCTGCAATATCACATTTGCTGCAGCGTGTTTAGCAAATGCTGGAATGTTACTGATAAATCAAAACCAGCCACAAAATTGTAGACATGTTCTCCAAAACTTTCAATGCTGACTGCAGCCAGAGTGAACTGGTAAAGCATATTAAGGTCTCCAGGTGAAGGGTAATGTCCAAGTCTGTGTATAATCCTGTAATACTGGTCACTGGAGTATTTATGGTCCTGGAATCCTCAATTACAGTAATTAGCAACTGTATTTGTTCATCCAAGAAAAGGAAAGTGAGGCGCCAAAAAAAAGCATCCCATTAAGATGGCGGTACAAACATGTCAAGGCTTCAAACATCACATAAGTCCAGCCAGAGACAAGCATTTCTGCCTCTGTTATGCACAGTGTTGCTTAACCCTCAACTTTGTTTTGAAAGCCAGGCCTCGCTTTGCATCTTCAGAGCAATATTAATTCAGAACTGACTTGGATTTGTTCCTTGGGCAAAAGGTTAAGTGATCCATAAATTTATTTCCCTGTGGACTTGGAAAAAGAAAAGCAAATATCACAGTGATTTGTTAGCCAAGTTTTACAGCAACAGAATCATCGAATATTCCTCATGTAACCAGCCATACTGGATGCAGTGTGGTGAATAGAAAACAAAAAATAATACAATGTTTATGGCTCACCCACACAAATGATATCAATGACCAGAAAGACCAAATCCTCAAAGAAATCAGATTAATAAGGAATGGCTCTAACCTACTTCATGTTTAACAGAATTGAACTCTATTACAAATGGTGTCCACACAATGGCTTTGTTGTTAACATAACTTCCGTGGGTAGAAATGTACATGATCGCTAAAAGAAAACGTATTTGTTGCAAAACAGAACCTACACTTTTCATGACGTAACCTTAGCTTCTGTGGGTCTGTTTCCAGTAACTCAATATTAGTGTAAAAAGTACCTTTATAACTCATGGCAGGTGGTGCTGCATGAGGCAGATTTTCTGATTACAGGAATAGACTTCAGACATAAATACTCTCCTGTAAGAGGGTGTGCTTGAATGACTAATAGTCATGGAGAGATTCTTAGAGATGGCACCCATCCTCTCTTGGAAACAATAACTTGGATGTTGAGTACCCATCAAGCACACGACAGACTTCTGCACTCGCTGAAAGTTTCCATATTGAACCCCAGCTGCTTTTTAAAATGAAGAGAATACCGTTCATGTGCCTTTGTGTCTCCAAATAATTGTTCAGTATACAGCCAGAGACTTAAGCTTTTTGTTACAAGACTGAGGAAAAGATATGTTGATACAGAAAAATCCTGGAAGAGAAGAGCTCATCTGGACTGCTGCCTGTCTAAGGTCATTCAAAAAGAAGCATCCTACCACCTATATCCTTTCTATACCTATTTGTTCATCCTAAATTCGACTTTACTATCCTTTTCTCACTGGCAAAGATTTTTTTGAGTGATTATTGTTCACTGGGTTGTGCCAGAAAAGGTTTCAGATACTGCTGTACCTTGGGAATAAAATAGCCCCAAATCTTTGTGAGTTAAGTAGTGCCCAGCTGGTGGCACTACAGAGCCATGTTTGGGTCACAAAAGTCCTTGCTTCACCAATGAATGAACTAGGGATGCATGTTTAGCTGAGTGGAGTATTAGGCAGTAGATCCTGTTGCAGGAATTGGAACACTGAACATGTGTATGAAAGGATGCGCCTTATCCCCCCTAGACCTTTGTCTGTCTGTGGTTCCCATCTCCTGTGAGGTGAATGAGCAGCTTTGCTTCACCACATACTCCCTCCATGGTGTTCTTCTGTATCTCAGGCCCAAAATGATATTGCCAACTGACTATGGATTGAAACCTCTGAAACTGAACCAGAAGAACCCTCTCCTGCATCATGTTAGGTATTTTTGTTCTAGTGATGGAGAAAGAATTGACACAGATGCTGTAAAGGCATAGAATAAGGATTTGTGGGCACAGTCTGAGAGATCAAAGGAGACAGTCAAGAGGAGGAACAATTACACTCAGCTATGGTAAAAATGCATTTAACTAGGCAAAGGAGATCCTTGAAGGGAAGACTATCCCAGCCAGTGAAAATTTATCTGGTTGAGACTGTGGTGGAAGCAGCTGAGGGGGGTTGGGGGAGAAAGTATGTGGAAAAGAGATGATAAAATCACAGGCAAGTGCCAAATCAGCATAGGATAGAAAGAGACATAATCAAATTTAGATTTTTAAACCCACTGTTTATTCAATACATCTTTATCATAGCAATACAAAATTTTAGAGACCCTCACCCTTTACTACTGGGGCATAGTTATTTAGATGAGAGAATAAATGCATATGGAAACCCTCTATAAATCTCTCCTGGTAAAATAGCTTTGCCCATAAGCTTATCACTACCTTATTACTTCTGTCCTACAGGTTATAAACATATATCTAAGATATGAGACTCAGACTTTGAAGGTAGTATTATTTCTTTTGATTTGAGCTTACTAATTTATCAGTCCAAGTCCATCTTAGAACTTTCCACTTAAAGTCAAATGTACACCAATTAAAAGAATGTTGAGGGACTGGGAGTTTGGCCTAGTGGTTAAAGTGCTTGCCTAGCATGCATGAAGACCCGGGTTCGATTCCTCGGTACCACATACATAGAAAAAAGCCCGAAGTGGTGCTGAGGCTCAAGTGGTAGAGCTCTAGCCTTGAGAAAGTCCAAGGACAGTGCTCAGGCCCTGAGCTAAAAGCCCAGGACTGGCAAAAAAAAAAGAATGTTGGAATAAAATAGGCTGTTTCTCTCCTCACAAACCACAGAAAATGTTATTTGAGTACTCACATTTATGTAGCTTCCTCTTTATGAAGATAAAACATTTACTACATAGGCTATATTTGTTATAATAGCCTTTTCCAAATGACTTCCATTTATATATGTAATTTTCTTTTTCTACTTAAATATTATTTGCCCTTCTTATCCCATTTATTCCAAGTATCATCTGATGATCATGCTATAGAAGTTACAAAGGATGATTAATTAAAATATACTTATCACTATGCCTCCCATCTCCAGTAGAATTTTTACCAGGCTTCAGGGTATTTTGACCTGTTTTCCACCAGACAATAAGTAGCCATGCTTTCCTCCTTCTTGACATTTGTATAGAGGAATGCCTTAAGAGTCTTGGATGCCCTCCTGATCAGAGCTTGGCATCCTCTCCAGGCAGTGGTACCACATGTTTTCCAGGCAGGAAAACTTTTTCATTGCTTCAACTTACGCCATAGGTTCTCAAAGACACCATCTGCTCTTCAGACTTCCAAGGCAGATGGCTGTTCCTTCTATCATCAGTATGGAAGACTTAACTAAAAGAAATCATATGATAGAGAGATGAGTGAAAACCCAAGTGATCAAGTGATTCTTCTCTGCATTTTCTACCTCTGGCTCAAGTTGGGATTGCAAAGTTCATCACCACTGAAGCACATCAGTTTCCCTTTTCAGATGTGCCATCATTTTCTTTAACATCGATGAGAGAGCCATTAGAAAATCCATGGATACCATCACCCGGTATTGAAATATTCTGTCCTGTGTGGTAGCAGCAGGAGTCATTAGATATTAAGTAATTATGACTGTAACACACCATGCCTTAGTCATCAGTATTCTAGATGAGCATAACATCACTTGAGTTCAAGATCTGGCTTTGTATTTTGCTAGCTGTTCTTAGCAGAGTTTTTTTCTTAACTTCTCAGGGTCTTATTTGTATACTGTTAGCAAATAATAACAATCATTGCCTTTGAGTTTATTGTGAGGATTATGGGATTTGACAAATGAAAAATACATAAGCTAAACTCCCAGTACATAATCAGTGCCATGAAAACAAATCACACCTACTAATCTCTCACATAAACACACAAAATCTCCACTAGGAAGAATTTGAAGCCATCAGAACTTACATAACTATCAACAACAACATTTTCTAGGCTTAGAGTCCATGATATTAATTATCTTGTTCTTTATATAAAGATTCAACTGAGAATTATTTTAGCATTACTGCTACTTTGACTAGAAGTATAAACTTATTTTTTGACACAGATGTCAGCAAGCAGATCTGAACTTAAAGCTCAGTGGGGAATTTGTGTGTTGACTTCACTTGTTGCGTTAGTGTGCTCTATTTTCCACAATCTTTATTTTTATTAATGTTTAAATGGAGCTTTTATGTCATGTGTGCCTTTGGTCAAAACTACTTCATGAAAATATTCTAAAAGAAGAAAAGCTATGTTTATTTGTTATTGTTTATTTTTGAAGAACATATTCACTGTTAAAAAATATCAAATAAAAATGAAGTTCTTGAAACAGGTAACATTTAATTCTGAAAGAGACCATTGAGAAATGAAAATAATGATATAGCATAAGAATATGGAGTGAAGAAACAAGCTACCTACCTTCTCCAGGGCTCCTGCCTGCCATACTGTATCTGGAGTGTGCTCTACTCCAAATTTAATTAAATGTCTCTGAGCAGCAGATCAACTTCTTCACACGTCTGTATCTTTTTTTATACCACTTCTTTGTATCCAACATATTCTCTGTTCACATGTTTTTTCTTGTTGACGTCCCCTTGATTTTTTTATTTTTAAAGATTCAGCTCAAACACTGTATCATCTGAGATGTGGGAATTGGCTGACACTCTCAAGTATCCACTCTGTTTTCATGCTTTCATGATGTTATCTACATAGCACTGCAGATATTCTATTTATTCATTTGTTTAATATAGTTTATATAAATTGTCATAAATTTTCTGCTACTGGACATTGCATTAAAGTCGGATTACCATGAACAAGGAGTTTCTACTTTCGAGATTAGAGCTCTGATTTACTTCCCAGGAACCTGACACAAAACAGGTTCTTTTCCTTCTGTTTAATGGAGGAGTTAACCACACAAGATGATTTCATGATTTATAATTACAGTCTGCTTTTTAATAAAATGCAGTGCTATTCCACCTTGTTCTAAATACTAAAATACTCTAAATGCCCTTGGGTTATGAAAAAGAAAAAGAAAAACCTCAAATCAGTCCTTAGAAACCAACAATTTAGGGCCGGGAGCTTGGCCTAGTGGTAGTGCTTGCCTAGCATGCACGAAGACCAGGGTTAAAGTCCTCAGACCCACATGTATAGAAAAAATAAAAGCCGGAAGTGGTGCTGAGGCTCAAGTGGTAGAGCTCTAGCCTTGAGAAAGTCCAAGGACATTGCTCAGGCCTCGAGCTCAAGCCCAGGACAGGCAAAAGAAAAAAAAAAAAAAGCAAATGAAGAAACCAACAATTTATCATCACTTTGAAAGTGTACTATTTCAAGGTTTGCTTCTATCATTGCATTTTAGCCTCTCCTAAGTTATGGAATATATTTTTAATATTTTAAAATTCTACAACTTATTTCTATAGCTACTTTCTTTATATATTCGTTATACTTTTCCACTGACAAGATTCAGATTTAAGAGAATTCTAGAACAAAGAACTTCAGAATACTGAAAAAATGTCCAAACTCAGGAACAGATCCAGGCTTGATGAAATTTAACACAAAAAATAACAGGAGCCATTTTAGACTTTGAAGGAGCCCATAGAAAACGTGGGCTCCAAAGTTCAAGGCTCACTTAATTTCATTGTCACACTAAGTCTACATTTTACTATTAAAGGAAACAGAATAAGTTAAATATTGCATATCTGTTCTGATGAGCAAATGACAACTAAGAAACTATACAGACCAAATTACTAAAATTTGTTTTTTCAAGCAGAAACTGAGATAAGGTGTGTGTGTGTGTGTGTGTGTGTGTGTGTGTGTGTGTGTGTGTGTGATATCAGTATTTTTATTTCAGGCACTTTTTATTATTCTCATAATTATAGTGATAACATGTGTTACTTTTTAATTTCAAATGCTAAAATAAAATTGAAGAAGAGAATGAAAGCCTAGTGACACAAACAATTCAAAGAAATGAGTCTTTGGCAAGGCTCTGGAATAAAGTCCGCATTCTCCCTAGGGGACTATGTGACTACACCACACAGACTGGGTTTTGGAAGTTCTGTAATATTTGCTACAGAATTAGCCACATTCTTTTCAGAGAACATCGCCTATATTAATAGCCTGCTCCCTAGGCCTTTCATAAACACATGCCTCCAGAGAAGCAGATAAGAAGAGAGAACATAAAAGCACAATGACCTACCAACGGGGTTCCAAGAAAATCATCTCTGGTAAATAAAAGACTGCTCAGTAGATCACATTGAAATTACTTAAATCAATCACTTTCTGGAAGCAAAGAGGAACATTCTTCTCTAGATAAGACAAACTTAAGATGAATACAGAGGCATACATAACCCACAGGAGTGGAATTTAATCATGACAAGTTGAGCCAAAAATATATCTCCAGTGGCAGCACTTGACTGTGGTAGAGGAAAATACAGTGTGTATTTCTAAACAACTTATCATGAAGAGAAACTGAAGCAGATTCATACCCAATTCTTTCTTTATTTTTCCCCCAAAATTGCTAGTTCTACCAAAATGAGTACTGTCTAACCTGAGTGAAAAATGTATGCCAACAGTATCTTCTGGCAGGAGATTTTCCCTGTCTCCCCAAAACAGGGACTTGCCAGGCTGCCAAGGCTTTACAACTGCAGTAATATGATGTTCATCCTTGCCTTAGCTTTGAACACAAAAGCAGGTGCCTTTCTTGTAGGTGTTCTGACAAGCAGATATTAAAGAGCAGCATGTGTCAGAAGAGGTAGAAAATCAACTAGCCTCGTTGACATATTTCACAATGGAATGTTTGCACTGTCAGGGTGGTGGGTATGACAACCCTGAGCAATGACAGCGATAGGAATGTTCAGGCAAGAGAGTAAGTTGAAGAGACACACCACAATCAACAATCACATGCTTGTGTGAAAAGTTCTTTGCTTACATGTTTTTCCACTGGAAATTCTAGATCCTGTTTTGTTTTGTTTAACAATTCTGTCCTGAAAGCAAACATTACACATTAGGTTTGGTTTTGTTTTGCCAGTCCTGGGACTTAAACTCAAGACATGAGCACTTTCCTTTTGGGCTTTCTTCACAGTTAGCACCCCACCACTTAAGCCACAGCATCACTTCTGGCTTTTTCTATGTATTCGGTACTGAGGAATCTAACTTGGGTCTTTGTGCATGCCAGGCAAGCACTCTACCACTCCACCAAACTCCTGACACCACATTAATTGTTTTGGTAAAAAAAGAAAAGAGACTACACTCCTGGTTATGTTTATTCTTCTGATTTTCAGGACCATTGACCTTGTCTAAGTCAGAACTATTGTAGTTTCAAATAGAACTTATGTAAAACTTTGAAGTGATTCTGAAATAATCGCCAACTTTTCTAACATGCCTGTCAAATTAGCCTTGAGACTTAAGCTTAGGAATGCTTGCTAATAAACAGTAGTTTGGAAAACAGAGCTGTAGACATGACACATAACCTATAAAGCCAGCTACCCTACTGGGTGTCCCAAATAAAATGTATGAAACAGCACAATCTTAACTCTACCCAAATGAGTATGAATTTTGTATTTCTTCCATTTCTGTGTATTCAAGTTAATTGCAGGGTCTATATCACACCACTGGAATGGCCTGATTCCTAGTTCCTTGAACTCCTCTAGTGGAATTGTGCTCTAACTCTGTATGCATGCTCAGTGGTAGAACATTTGGGAGAATGAACTGCCAGTTGTGAATTGATGCTAAATGAAGGGGTAGCTTTAAACGAGAGAGAGTCCTTTTCACTTGTGGGCTCTAATACTCATCTAATTATAATGATTTCAAATTCTCTCAAGGCTAAAATTAAACTTGGCTTCCTGGATAGCCAAACAAGTGACTATTCTTCTGTACCACCCAGCTCTCATTTTTATCTTAAGCTCACTTTACACATAAATTGGTTAAAAACAGTTATATCCAGAATGATGAATAAAATGTCACTAACAAAAAATTAGAAACCCAAGGGGCAGTTAAAATCCCAGTACCATTTCATTGGAATGGCAGGGCTACATTCATTTCCCACTTTGATAAAGAGGAGAAATAGAGTGATGAGAGAATACAACCATGGTCCTAAAAGGCAGTAGTTGGTCATGGTACTGAGATCCAACTGGATGGACAATAGTGGAGACAAGGGGAAAGTCACCAGAAGCACAGCTCCAAAGGAAGAACCAGCACAAAGTGAACATGGTCCAATGTGACCTATCAGCCTATAAAACTGTTGGCAAAGAGGCAAACATGTTCATGAAACTGATAGGCAAGGGGAACCAAAAGTACTGTACTTTCTGATGTGTGAGGAAGAAGGCTTGTAGCCATTGGAGAGCAATATCTACCGGTGCTGCTGCAAGAGCAAGATCAGGCATTTGGGGATGCCATTTGATCAGGAATCTGTGGATTAAGAGAGAATACTGCTGAGAAGCCTTGGAGATGATAAAGGCCATGTTTGCTCATTGAGGGTGAAAAGCAAATAATCAGGCTTGAACTCAAGGACTGGAAGTTGTCCCTTCGCTTTTTAATTCAAGGCTGGTGGTCTGCCACTTGAGACATGTATCTCCACTTCAAGGTTCTAGAGGATTAATTGGAGTCTTGCCAAGACTGGCTTTAAAATACAATTCTAAGAATGACAGACATGAACCACTGGGTACCAAGCTGCACTTTCTTTTAGATTAATGATCACAAATGCACATAATCTGAGGTTGGACAAGCTTTTGTCAGGTAAGAGAGAGGTTAAATGAACATGTGAAGGAGTGAAACTGAATAAAAAATAGTCACATTGCCTTAAACCATGAACTACAAAGTCAGGTTAGTCATCAGACCCCCATTATACTTCCATAAAGATGCCTTCACCAAATTATAAATTGGTACAAATTTATTAATGTAGAAGCCACATTAGTTCCTTGTGTTTCAAGCTATAAGGCAGAGGAAACAAACGATCTGACATTCTTGTTCTAGGTCTTAACTCTGTCCTCTGGAGGGATTTGTCACTGCTCAGTCATATAGTCTTTCTCTTTAAATTGAACATAATATTTTATTTACATGTAATTGTATGTGTATGGCATACTATAATGCATATAATACATAGAAAAGTTTTAATAAATGGAAATTAGTGCTTTATGTTTTATATTTATTGACAACCATTTCCAATGATTTTGAAGGTAAACATCCATTAGATGTGTCTATTGTAAAAGACAAGTTATTTTGAATTTAATGCTAACCCTCATGATTTCAGGTCAGTGTTTAGATCATCCATCCAATTTTGAACATGTCATTTGAAATATGATGTAAAAATCAATGTTACTAACATTACTAAATTACTAAGAAAAAG
The DNA here is from genome assembly GCF_031878675.1 of Megascapheus bottae. Classification (NCBI taxonomy): domain Eukaryota; kingdom Metazoa; phylum Chordata; class Mammalia; order Rodentia; family Geomyidae; genus Megascapheus; species Megascapheus bottae. The sequence continues at coordinate 21,040,453 of NC_143529.1, forward strand.
AGAGCAAAACAAAAAATTAATTCATTTAGCTAAATTTTACATTTGATATTACAATATACTTTTCCTCTGGGGGGGGAGGGATTATGTATCTATCTTAACTATCATTATTTAGAATATATCTGCATCTGTAGTTACCATGATTAGTAATTTTGTGGTGCTTATTTTGTGTGCAATCCCTTTCAATCTTGGAAAAAATTGTACTACAACAGGAAAGGATTAACTTCTAAAAATAAGCTACCACCTTAACACACACACACACACACACACACACACACACACACACACACAATTCACCACCTTAACATTAAGTAACAGAAGTTGACACAACCCTCTCAACCCCCCAGAAAAACTTCCACATTCGGAAAGGGCAGTTTCTTTCCAATGAAGTTAATTTTGACATCAGGTTTGACATTAAGATATACTCTTCAAAATATCAGAACTTTGACTTTTGGAGTCATATTTTGATTTTTAATTAACCCATAAAAATAATATTAATTAAATTTTAGTTAACATTTTAGAAGGAAATAGAAGTTTGTAGATCTTTTCCCTTTGCAGAAACACTGGGAAAGACCCAACTTAGTCTGTGGTTTCCCCCCTGAATGCTGCATTTTTGAACTTCAGAACTTACCCAGAATTCAAATGTCCTCTGACATCAGCCAAAGCTTTTTACTCAAGTGTTCAAAGGCCACACATTCATGGAGATCCTTGAATTAATTTTATTCCAACCTTGATCAGCTGCATAGGTGAGGACCAAGTGAGAAGACATGTCTACAAGGATTTCTTAATGAAAGCAGGTGGCTGTTGATATTCTAAATAGCCTCAATAATTAGAACAATTTTAGGACTTTAGGTGAATTTCACAAGGGATTTCTATAATATTCAGAAGACAGTTCATGTAGGAAAGCACCTGCTCTACAATCTATTCATTTATGCCTTCCTAATAAGGAACAAACGTTTTCAGAATTACACATGATAAGGCCAAAGTTCTGTCCCTAGTAAATCAGCTTTTAATTTTTGGATTATCTGAATTATCACAGAACTAACTTTCTAAACAAGATGTGGATTTCACAGGAAAGAGAGAAATTAGTTTGTATATCATTATGATTACTTTTTAGAGAAACTTAAAAGAAACTATTCTATTACATAAAATTCACAGGCTTATTAACATTCTCTACTAAGTTTTAATTTTGATGGTGAATTTTATTCTCAGCACTCTTGCTTTTGGTGTAATGTAAACACAGTATGTATGCTATGTAATATGAATATTGTTGCTTGGATAAAGTTCTAAAGTAAAACATTTTAATCTTTCTCTGATGTCTTTGTTATTTCTTTTTTTAAATATATTTTATTGTAATTAATAGAAGGGTTACATTATATTCACCCAATAGATGGTGCATTACTTCACAAATATTGCTACTCTAGTTCAAGCAGTAGTCCTCACAAAAAAAAAACCCCTGAAATCCTTTAATTATAATATAAATCATGAAAAATTCTAAAAAAAATATGATTTGTTACTAGTATTGATGTAAGTTAAAAATCCCAGGTAATTTTTTTTCTGAAAGTATTATATCGATCAGCACTGGAGTGCAGAATGAACCAAATCACATATCACATCTCCTTCAATAGTGTTTTTGAAAATCTGAGTAATGGCCAAGGTTGAGTTACTAATGCAAATCCTCAAAACTTAAGTAGTTTCTTGATACTTTTCATTTTGAGGCATCTTTTAAAGAAACAACAGATGCCTCCCCACATGCATTCTAAAAAATCAATACAATTAATCAATAGCACTCTCCACAGGTAATAAATGCTGAGAAGCATTTCTGCCTATCTGTATTGATTGAGAGAATTGCTTCAAATTGGTTCTGATGTGTATAAAAATCATTTCCTTATTGATCAAAGCTTGTCGTCCCTTTTCTGTGTTATTTCATATATGACATACAATTGTTTCAGACTTGCTCATGTATTTGTAATAAACAAATTTCTTGTGATCTGTACATGAGACTAATTTGAAGGAAATATAAAATCAGTGCTTTGTTTCTTTGGGAGAACATATTGCTTGAAATTTAATCAAAGCATGAATAATCATAAGAGTTTACTGGAGTTACTCTAATGAAAAATGTAATGATGTACTTCACTCGCATTTCCATTATTCATAATAAGATTGAGAGTTTTGAATCTGTTTCTATGCCTTATACAAGTTTATTTCATGCAGATACAGGCATGAAATCTAGAACGCGACTATTCCTAATAATGGAAGGATGAAAAGTTTTAGCTAAATGTTGACTGATAAAATTGCTAGCCAATTATATTTTATCATGATCAAATACATAAGCAAATTTTGTGATCTATTTGCTAGTGCATAGGAATAGAATGAAATTTTATTGATTGATTGAATAAAAAGTTCTCCAAGGCAGCTCAGCTCCTAATATAACAGATTAATTACTCTTGTGAATTGTTGTTCCAATAACATAATAAAAGAAATCAAAGATCCCTGTCAAATTTTTCCTATTGGGTAGTTCCACTATAAAATGACATAATTTAGGTCAGTATTACTGAGAAACTACATAATCTTGGAAAACACCACAGAGTTTAATATTTTTAATCTATCTTTATTAAAAAATATTTCATTCAGCTGAATGCTGGTGGCTCCTACCTGGAATCCTAGCTATTCAGGAGACTGAGACTTGCAGATCATGGTCCAAAATCAATCCAGGCAGGAAAGTCTGCTAGACACTTATCTCCACTTAACCAGAAAACAGTAAGAGTAGCCCTATGGTTAAAGGCATAGAACATTAGCCCCAAAATATCCCAGAGATAACAACAATCCCCCCCCAAAATAAAAGACGGAAGGAAGGAAGGAAGGAAGGAAGGAAGGAAGGAAGGAAGGAAGGAAGGAAGGAAGGAAGGAAGGGAGTTCCATTCACCTCAGTCATGTGCTTTGAACTAGAGAGAGTATGACTAAATCTTTAACAGGGGTCGAGTACTTTATTTTAACTAATTTTTAATGTATCCATCTGGAAAATTTTTGCCTTTTCTTAATTCTGCAGAATTTTTTTTTCAAAAACAAATGGAAATCTGTCACTATTACAAGAATTTTTTTCTCTTGCTCTTTTCAGGGTTGATTAGTGAGTAAAATATGGTCCCTGTATTACAAAATCACTTTACTCATTTAGAAAAGGCTGAGGTGGTATATGTAATGTTAAAATGGAAGAATAGGAATAATAATGTATTTTAATTTATTTCCTCTAGAGCAAAACAGAAATTGTATTTCCTATGACATATAACTATCAAACACTTTCCTGAAAAGGTGGACGTGTCTTTCTCGCTCACCAGGGTGCTATTAAATCCCAGCCACTCTTGGAGCACCAAAGGAATGACAGCAGCCTTCCTGAGTTTATTCCCAGGAAGCTAGGTGTGCAATCAGGGTCTGAATGTCAATAAACGCTATCAGAATAATGACAGCAGAAAGTTTAAAAGCACTGTCATAATTAAGTAGACACTAGCCTTAAAGTAGTCCTAGGAGCAAGCACGGGTTCCGATGGGATCTGGAGCGACACACTCCAGAGATGTGGACTCTGAGTCATGTCGCATTTGAGAAAGGGAAGCTTAAGCACTGTGGAGAGATGACATTGAACTAATCCACAGAAATCCATCCAGCAGTATTAGACTGTGATGTAGGGGATAAGAGCATAAGCTCTGGAGTCACATGGTACCCAAGTTCATTTCCACTAATCATAAACCACCCATGCCCTTGAAGAAGTTATTCTATAATCACCGTAGCCAGACCTTTCCACTGTATCAAAGCAGGGTTATGTGTTAGCAACATCCAACACAAGCAACAAAAAACTAACATAATTATACCTATCACAATAGCCTGACTTTTTTTAAGTTGAGAGGAAAATGAGAATATTCTGCATATGTTTTATTTTTAATATATAAATTTTATTGTTATTAACTTATGCAGAAGGATCACTGTTTCCTAAGTCATTTAATGAGTACATTACTTTTGGGGGACCCTGTCACCCCTCCCTTCACTTTCTTCCAGTCTCCCTGTCCCATCCCTGCTCACAAGTTACATAGGTCACTGTTCACTGCATTTGTTCCCCTTTCTTCCCTCCCTTTCTCTAACCTCCTCTCAAAAAAATCCCAAAGCATAATACACCACCACCAATAAAACTGAAAACAACAAAGCATGTTACCATTACTTGCAATTCATTTCAATAAACAGCATTTTAAATGTTCAGAAAAGTTGCACCTACTGAAGGTGCATGTATTTTAAATGCATATCATCAAAATCCATTTTATTTAATGAAATACTGTCTTCTTAATATGTGACCAGCATGAAGCTGTGAATAAAATACTTTACATTCTTTCTTTTTAAGGTGACTTTGAAATCTCTAAGCATCTGGGGACAGAATACATTTCAGTTTTGTTGACTACATTTCAAACACTCAGCAGCTCTGTGTTCCTCATAGCTATTAGAACAGACAGCAGGTGAGCATCAACCCAGTGGGTTGATGCCAGGGACAGAAAAATATGGCACATGATCTGGGTGAGGTGGCTCACACCTGCAATCCTAGCTACTCAGGAGGCTGAGATCTGAGGATCAAGGTTCAAAGCCAGCCTGGGCACAAAAGGAACTGAGACTCTTCTCTCCAATTAACCTCTAGAAAACAGGAAGTGGGGCTTGGCTCAAGGGTAGGATGGTAGCCTTGAGCTGAAGAGCTCAGGGACAAAGTCCAAGCCAAATTCAAGCCCCATGACCCCAAAAAAGAAAAATATGGCATGTGGGAAGGAACTAGGACAATGGCAGAAAATAGTAAGTACTAAAAGAATAGTTTGGGGTGACATTGATCAAGATACATCGGGAGATGTCACTGTGATCAAAATGGTAGAACTCTAGCGAGGGGCACAGTATCTCAAGGCCCTCAATTCAAGCCCCATGACTGATAAAAAGCAATGCATCATACTCATGAACTGATTTGTTAAATGTCATTCCTTTTGTACAATTACTTAGGAATAATAAGGAAAATAACAGTTGTGACAATTGTTGGTATTGCCCACCGAGTTTTGACTTCAACAGTCTCCCTGCTACATTGTGGGAAATGCAAATACATATGGTATCTATGCCATATCCTTGAATGCTTAAAAAGTGAAGAAAATTCAACCAACACATGTTTACTCATAGTTTATGGTGACTTATTCTTATATGAAGAGTGTGAATGGAATGTAATACATAGAAGAGGACTTTTTTTTTTGCCAGTCCTGGGCTTGAGTTCAAGGCCTGAGCACTGTCCTTGGACTTCCTCAAGGCTGGAGCTCTACCACTTGAGCCTCAGTACCACTTCCAGGCTTTTTTTCTATGTATATGGTACAGAGGAAGTGAACTGGGGTCTTTGTGCATGCTAGGCAAGCACTTTACCACTAGGCCAAACTCCTGGCTGGGGGACATTCTTTTAGGGATTCCTAGTTCCATATTCATGAAAAAAACTTCTTATGAACTAAGACTTAGATAGATCTTTTGTTGGAAGACATGGCCAGAGACTATGGAGACAGCTAAGGAAAACATTCCACCATAGGAAAAAAAGGAGAATGGCTGTCTAGAGGTGGGGAAATGAAATATGTATTAAGAAATGAGCAAAAGGCAGGTTGCTTTAATCCTAGCTACTCAAGAGACTGAAATCTAAGGACTGGTTCAAATCCAGCCTGGGCAGGCTTCTTATCTCAAATTAAACACAGAAAAAAACGGAAGTGACATTGTGGCTCAAGTGGTAGTGTGCTAGCTTTGAGAAAAAGAAACTCATGTACAACACCAGGCCTCAATTTTATATAAAATGTTATTTACACAGTGATATTGTTAACACATTTGTAATTATCTAAGGCAGTATTATCATACAGTATTGAGTTAAACTATGACACATTTTTGTACAAAAATGTATGCTGAATTAAATTTAAAGAAAACCAGAGACAAAAACAAAGAAAGAAAAGGATCTCTTGGACCTTTTTGCCTGGGCTGACTTCAAACTGTTTTCCTCAGATATCAATTTGTTTTAAAGGTTTGAGCCACCAGTCCGTGGGTATGTTTTTTTGTTTTTGTTTTTTGTTTTGATTTTTACAATAAGTAACTTTTAAAAGTTTGATGTGGGGCCGAGAGTTTGGCCTAGTGCTTGCCTAGCATGCACAAAGACCCGGGTTCCATTCCTCAGTACCACGTACATAGAAAAAAGCCAGAAATGGTGCTGTGGCTCAAGTGGTAGAGCTCTAGCCTTGAGAAAGTCCAAGGACAGTGCTCAGGCCCTGAGTTCAAGCCTAACACTGGCAAAAAAAAGTAAAAAAGAAAAAGTTTGATGTAAGACATATATTTAATCAGATTTAAACATTATGTAATATATACATGTGTCAAACATCACATTGTCCCATTAATACTAAAATTGTGTTTATATGAACCAGTGAAAAGAATAAATAAAACTTTAAGAAACACATACAAAAGTAAAAAGAAGGAAAGGGAAAGGAGGGGTAAGAATGAGAACAAAATGAAAAACGTGTGTACATAAGAGTATACTTAAAAGCCAGACTCAAAGGAACATAAGCTCAATGGTTTCCCTCATTTGTCATAATCAATAGAAACCTTGGGCTCTCCTAGCAGAGATTTACAATAGAACAAAACCTAGATACATAAGGCCATATAGTATGACACTAAATGAAAGGACCTCCAGGATATAGAAACAAACATCATATAATGAGTGATTGTTGTCCTTAATATCCTTATCTCTCATCTCATTTGCTGTCCCTTGGTTATCTCATATTGTTATAGTATTTCACCTTGTTATCTGATATATTGTATATATGCATATTTGGTTATTTGAAATTGGATAGGGAAGGGGGGGAAACAAGATGAGGGGTGGGGTGGTGGGAGGGAAGTGGGGACCAAGACATGAGAAAGGGTATCAATGTATGTGAAGTAATGCACCTTCTATCTGGTGAATATAATGCAACCCTTCTATTAATTACAATAAAAATATATGAAAAAGAGTACAATTGAGCAGGAAAATACAGAATACATACAGAAGTGCAAAGGACTTGAAAGACATACCTGAAAGCAGAGATATTCCCCACTGTCAGAAAGAGACAGTAAAAAGAGCATTAAGTTAGGAGCCAACACCTGGTTTCAGCCAGTTACTACAACTGCCCTGAGTACATTTCCTTGTACTGACTAGGTCTTTTCTCTTCTGCTATTTTATTAGGGAGACAGAATGGTTGCATTGAAAAGAAAACAAAATTAGACAAGTCAGAGATGTGGCTCTTTTATTGTTTCTGCTGCTGCTTTTCTTGTCGTTGTTTGGTTCCAATTTACTGTATTGCAGGGTAGAAGTAGTAAAATTTTAAAAAATGGGCTGGACTTCAGAGGCTTAAAACTATAATCCTAACTATTCAGTAGGATGAGATTAGAGAAGCAGAGTTCAAAACCAGCCCTAGGCACAGAGGTCCACAGACTCTCACTCCGCTAGCTAGAATGGAAGAGAGAAGAGTGGAAGGCCACAATCAGAGTCTTCAGTGCACCTATGTGAAAATGCTGCTTGAAAAATATCGGGTATGGGTGTGGTTGAAAGATGGGGAGAATGAAGGGAAATGGTGACACTGATCAAGAAGCATTGTACTCATAAACCTCTCACAGACAATAAAACCATAAGTTAAAACAGCTAAATTTGGAGATGTGGCTCAAGTGGTAGATTACAAGACAAGAATGAAAACAAAAAAAAAGAATGAAAAGAAAAGTCAATGAGGACACAAGGCCCCAACTTCAAGATGCACTAGCATGCACACATACATATGTGCATAGACACACACAGACTACACTTATGTATATAGATAGATAGATAGGTAGATAGATAGATAGATATAGATATAAACATAAATTGTGACCTAATGTCCAACTATATCAGTGGTCTTGAAATCTAAAAATAGACTTCAATACAGGGCCAAAATAATTGGAAACACAGAGCTAATTTACAAGAAGGAAGGATAGAAAGAAAATGGTTGAGGGAAGAGAAAGAGATGAAATGAAAACTTAATAGAATTTGGATCTGCGACATAGAGAATTAGCATTTGTAATAGAAATGAGAAAGCCAAGGAGATAATTTGGCTGTACATGTGGAAAGGGAGTGAAATGAGATTTTTTTAGCTTTCCATTAGGTAAAACTTTTAGTGTATTTGATGTTTGTATTAAAATAAATATATTTAGGGTTTCACTGACCTACATAAAAATTGTCCCTGCAAGCACATGACTTAGTCTCAGAGATTCACAAAGTAGTAAAATCAACCCTAAATAAAACAATTATAAAAATGAATGCAGGCATTTCATTTAAGAGCTAATTTTTCTGGATAATTTGGTGGCCAGAGAGGTTCTTTGAAGTATCACATTCAATATGAATCTTAATTTCTGAAGGAAACTGTAAAGGCAGTAAATCAAATGAGACTTTCTTCATAATAAATCCAGACATGGTTATCTTGGGATGTTGGAAGAGAGACTCTGCACATCATAGGTCTGTTGAAAGACTTGGAAGGCAAGGGGAGCTCCAGTTTTCCTGTTAGCACATTCTCATCGGCCTGAATGACAAGGAAATGAGCCCATAACTGTCTGAACGCATAAATCCTAACAGAATTGTGCTCTTATGTATCATGTGATGTAACTCTTCTTTCAATGAATTAAAAATATTGGAATAATAGCTCAATTCCAAATACTACCAAAAATAAATAAAACACTACAGTAATATATAGCATGTGGGACTGCTATTCATGGATAGCAAAGTCCTTGAGACTCTTATCTCTAGTTAATCAGGAAATACCTGGAAGTGGAGTTAGGGCTCAAGTGGTAGAGTGCCAGCTTTAAGTAAAAAAGCTAAGGAACAGTTCCCAGGCCCATATGCCAAGCCTCAATATGGTATGCACACACACACACCAATACCCAAATGCTTTTGTTTGAGTAAGTGCCAATATTTTATTAGCATATTTTAATAACATAGGGTGAAAAAAATTCTAGTCATGTTATTTTATTCAAAGTAATTAATACACTCACATAAAATTGTGTTGCTACAGGAACTTAAATTAGTATATATTTGTAAGTAGTAGTAAAACTCAAATATTTGAATTTTATAGCAAATTGAGTTGAGATTGTTTTGTTTGAGATATTAACAAGACTATCACTTTCCTGTAATCTTGATGGATAAAACAGTGTAAGAAGACTTGTTACAGGAAGTTATGGATATATATGGAACTACATTTTGATGTCAATTTATAAAGGTGGATTTGCTAGTTTTGTTTTTCTTTATTTTGTTCTTTTGGATTCATCTACTTTTTGTCAGTACTGCAATATAAAATTAGGGCCACATGCTTGCCAGGCAAATACTGTACCACTTAAACCACACACCCTACCCCTTTTACTTTTGCTTTAATATTTAAATAGGTCTTGATTCTGCCTGGTCTGGCTTTGGACCACAATCTTCCTCCTTATGCCTCCCATGTATCTGGGAATATAGGTTTGTACCACCACTCCTAGCTTTGTTTGTTGAGATGGATGGATTATCTTTAAGCTTTGCCTGGCCTTAAACCACAATTTTCATGATTTCCACCTCCTGAGTAGCTGGGTTTGTAGATATGAGCCACTGTGCCTAGCTGATTGGCTCATTTCATAGCAGAGACCAGGAAAAAAATAACAATTCTTTTCTTTTAAACATAAGAGAGTTAGCAAATTCATCAGATACAGTATAATGGAGAATAAATCATGCTATCCTCATTGAATCTCCTGAACAACAAAATGATAGTGATTTACTTAATAAGAAAATATTCTAAAATTTTGATAGTTAAAATGAAATAGTAATTATTTCTAAAGACATAAATGAAGTTATTCATAATTATTCACTGTTGATGGATACTGAACTATTTATGAAAACAGTTCTAGGATTAAATTAATCTTTTCTCCAGACTATATATTTTCTTCTCACTTTGTGAAAAATTTGAACACTTTAATAACCTAAATACAAACAAATAAGAGAAATAAGTCAGTTTTTACACAACAGATGTTTAAATATGATTTATTTTGTATTAAAATGACTATGAATCAATTTTTATTTTTTTACTTCTAATAAATTATTAGGTAGCAAAACACACTAGTCTATATTTTAAACCTTAGTGTGACATTTGTGGAATACATCCATTCATAATTTGGTATAATATTTCTTGTATTTGATTCTTAAGAAATTCACCAAAAGCAATTGCCTATAGAGTACATGTAAAATCTATATATAATGCCTCTGTCAGCAGAGACCTAGTAGAAGAAGGTTCATAATAAATATTCACATCTGCTGCTTTGGACACTCTAATCCATCCTAAAGATCTTTGCTGTTCTAGATGAAGAAACACAGTAGTTATAAAGGTTTTCAAACAGACCATATGTATCATGATTATCTTTACTCTTAAAACTTCTCTGTTTTAGGAATTCCTTTTGTGTAATTGTTGACTTGGGGTGTAATTTGTGATCAAATGTTTCAGTATGCTTTCATGGTGACACCATCCTCAAATTCTTATGAAATGGATAAATTGTCTATTAAGCATGTCGAGAAGGCATCCTGCTAACAGTGTCATGTTTGATGCAGAAACAAAATGGCTGGTGCCCAGGATGTGTGGGCTTGAAGGGCTTGTGTTTAAATATTATCTCCTACTTTATCTTTATCATCTTTGTCATCTTCATCTTTCTTATCATAATAAAAATGCTAAGCCACTTTTGTCTTCACCACACAGCACTGTTTCCTTGTTACTGAATTGTTTTACAAATTGCACAGGATGTCCATGTCATGCTTCAAATATGGTCTTCAGCATGCAGAAAGAGTGTGATAAACTTTAAACACTATTGTTGCCATGATGACACACTATCTAAAGGTGTTCACATAAGTAATGTCTAATAATAATGTTGTAGTAATTTAAGAACTAAGTGCATATAAACAATAGTCTATTGGCTCTGCCTCCAAGGTCCTGGATAGTTTGCTGCTAGATTTTTTCAATAAAATTACTCAATTAAAATGGAATTGTTTTAATTTAGTGATTGTATTCACTTAAATTATGTTATAAACCAGGAGGATGGCTCAGCCCTTTAATATTATCTACTAAAGAGGCTGAGATCTGAGGATCAAAATTCAAAGCCAGCCTGGGCACAAAAAGAACTGAGATTCTTATTTCCATCTAACCTCTAGAAAACAGGAAGTGGGGCAGTAGCCTTGAGCTGAAGAGCTCAGGCACAGCACCCAGGCTGATTTCAAGCCCCATGAACCCCTGCCCCTCCCCCACAAAAATGTTATAAAGATTACTAGAATAGCTTCTCTTAGCCCTAGTTTAAAAGTACTTTGAATTTTGTTATGAAAAAGCCAATCATTTTGAAATTTATTTGAATTTCACTTTTTAAGACTTATTTAAATTCATTTTTACTTCATCTCCAAAGAAAATGTGTTGATTTGTGCGTATTATAAACTTTGAGCGCATAAATGCATGTTGTTACTGTTTTAGGCAATGACTTAGCATAATTAGGATAAGGAGAATACAAAATTTTAAATTTAAATTTTAGAAGACATATTCATAGACTAAAAGTGTATTTCCCATAGGTAAAATGAAAAAACTATTCCTTTTTATACTTTACAATATATGCATATGAAGAAGTTTGGCTGGCTTAATTTTAATGCCACCCCAAAATGATATATTGGTCACAGATATTAAAAGAATGGTGGACCTTTGAGGACTTCTGCACAAATAGCAGGCAAAACATTAGCCTTTATTTTCCTAGTCTACAATTTTATATTCTAATCATTGATATTTCTTAATTACACTCAAATTATAAATAGTTCATATTTAATGAAAACAGATCTTGAATCACAACTGAAATAAAACAGAATGTTGTACTGCTTATGAAGTATGACTGTTTAAAATCTGTTCACCTCCCTGTGCTTCTCCACATCCATCTCATTCTCTTCATCTCTCCTTCTCTCCCCCTCCCATTCTCTCTCCCTATTTCTCTCTCTCCCTCTATCTTCCCTTCTCTCCTCTTCTTCCCCTCTCCCCCTCTCTCCTTCCCTCCTCCCTCTCTCCCTGTCTCTCACTTTCAGGTAGAGTTTTGGCTCAGGCAAGCAGCAATGGAATCATCCATTTGTTGGATCTTACATCTGGGCACATCCACAAGCTGATGGGCCACGAGAGCGAGGCACAGACGGTGGTGTTTTCTCACGATGGGAAATCTCTGTATTCGGGAGGTTCTGATGGCACCCTCCGGTCCTGGTGTTGAAGGCCAGCACTCGGTCCCACTCCCAGGGCATTCCCTTGAAGGCTCGAACATGCCTGGAGTAGTCCCAAGTGGGTAAATAACTGGTTAAAACAGCCAGTAGGTAACATTTAAAATTTGTTTAGAACATGCTTTGGTTATTCATTTTAGTATTCATAATGTTACCAATAAAGATAGTAATAATAACTTTTGTTCTTTTATTTGTCTTGTCTTTTCTTTGAAAAAAAATGTTTGTTTGGGTTCTTTTTGTTGTCTCCTGTGTCATCCTGATAAGAATTTAGAGACAGAACATTCCTTGCTTGGGGTTTGGAAGAAACAGCTTTACAATGACGCCTAATGACAGACTAGATGAATTACAGGAGATTGATTTTTAATGTTGGAGAACAAAATGCAGGAAAACACAGCTCCTTTTTTTTTTTTCCTTTTTAAAAATCAAATCCAAGCTGCAAGAACACCCAAAGTTAAATGATGTAGTACAGAAGAAAGTCTTTCTGCAACGAAAGGGTCAAAGAGAAGGAGCAAGGGTTGGGCTCACAGATTCTTTGACAGTGATTATGCTTATCTATTAATAACAATCAAGGTCTGCAGATGGCTTAAATCTAAATGCAAGTCTCTTCCAGAACTTTCATCTCTGCAGCCCATCCAAGAATGCATTAGGTATACTGACAATTTAAAAAAAATGTCTTGTAATTTCAATGCAAATCAAGGTCTCACGTAGAAGGCTTTTCCCCTTTCCTAATGCATGCGTCCGCTGCATAAAGCGCGACTGCTTAGAAAAACACTCCAGCCTGGGCTAAAGCAGCAGCTCTGGGATTCCTTCCGACCAGCCTGGACTCAGAAGCCAGTTGTTGGCGCTGTCCGTGGTGCTGAGGAATTCCCGGCTGCCGGCAGAATGAGAAGCACACATCAGCAGTCTGAAAACTGCTCTCCGTGATGCGGCAGCCCGGCTAAAGTTGTTCCTCTCCTTTGGCGCCCACAGTTAGTTTTCCTTTATTATAAATATATTCTTTCTTGCTTGCTTTTTTTTTCCTTTTCCTGGTGTGTAACAAGGGATCCCAGCAACACATCTTGTGGAGATGCTCACGATATTGCCGGCAGAGCTGGCTTTAAGCTACAGTATGCTGTTCCTGTCTGTGATCCTCAGAGCCTAGCCAAATCACCTCGACTGCCGTAGCAAACCTTCTGTAAGTGAACCCATGTGTGGAGGAGGCGCAGTCAGCAAGGAAATTTCATAGAAGGATCTAAAAGGGGGGGAAAAAAGGCTAAAATTAAGTTCAACATGATTCTGCTATTGGTTTCTGGATTTCTACGGGACCAGCCTTGCTCTTTGCTTTGAATTCTGAAGACAAGTCCACAGCATTTTTTTTTGTTCTTATGTGTATATTTGCTGTGCTGCTCTCTGGAAGGGTAGGAGGCTGCATCTGGACTGTGTTCTGACATGGGAGGTAGAGAGAATGGATTGCCTTTAATTCATGCCTGAAACATGTATTCTTGGGATGACTAAAGAGGAACTGCTTTCTTAAGAACATACCTGACCTTTTAGTTCAGGTTGGTCTGTGACCACCCCCCCCCACCCACCTCCACCATTCACCTCCAGAGTGAATAGGTAAGTGTTTCTTATGACATGAGTTATGCTTGCTTTCTCAAAGAAACAGATGTAGTCTTTTAAAAATCATTTGTAGCAATATAGGTTGGGGAGGGAAAGTTTATCTGGAAAGTGACCCTCAGCATATTCATTATGTGCTATCTTATTTTTTTTAAAAAAAATCTGATAACTGTGTTTTAGATATCTCTGAGGTTTCATTTCTAAAATTGTATTTTAAATTGTATTCGAGCAGTTCAGCTATCAAGAAGGCTTTTAAAAATAGCCTAAGAACTTTATTACATTAAGAAAAAAAACCTGGGTTGGTCCATGCAGATTTTAAAATAGATTTCATATGTAAAGCAATGTTTCATGTTTATAAAAAGTAGATATTCCACCCTTCTGTTGACCTTTAAGTTTATATTCATAATAATCTGACCCATGTATGCCTACCTGTGGCTTACAAAGACATCGTTTTCTCCCTGTATCTTTTTGAAGCAGAATCATGTGTATTTTATATTGCTTGGCCGCATGTATTGATAGATGATGCTACAATATTATGAGTCACAGTTGCTCCCTTCTCTTCCAGGATAAACTTTCAAAATATATGAGAGGTGTACAAATGCATGCTTTGATTAGCTAAATATATGTATGCTTTTCCCATAAGCTTCTCATATGTTTGTGGCTCCTTTAGTAGTCTAGAAAAAAATGCTTTGTCAAGGAGAGCTTCCAGCTCTCAATCAGAATTATATGTTTGCATTTTCTTGTACTGTCATGACTCATTATTCTTATTTTAAGAGAAATTTATCTCATTTGTCATTACCCACCCCAAAAGAATTTTAATATTAGAGAATATTGGAGTTCTGATACCAGCTTTTTATGAAAAGAACACATAAATATGCTACCTTCCATTTTACCATTACTAGAATTTGCCTATCTGACTGAAAATGTCTCACAGTTTATGAAGTTTCTTAATGTCACCTTCATATTTAATGTTGTCTTCTGTGTGTGCTTGGCTGAAAAAGATGTGGTTTGTCTTGTTTCTGAAAATAAACCAATGAGTGACATTTATATATCTTACAATGTCCTATATACCATCTTAGTGGTATTGGCAGGAAGCCAATATCAGAAAAATATTTTAACTAGACAAACATTTCACAACATTTTTTCTCATGCATTACTCCCTAAAGTTACAGTCCCTCAAGAACTTCAGTTTGAGTTGGTTACTGTTAATATGTAAATAAGGACCCTAGTGCCAAGACTTTCATGCCAAACAGAAATAACAGGTGAGGCTTATGAGAGTTAATTTCATCCTTTTAGCAAAATATATTCTCTGTGCATTATAATGTGTTCATTATTATTTAATGAAACTCCTCCAAATTATTTTATATTAGTAATATCTTTGTGCCAATTGCCTAAATGCATATAGTTTGGCACCTCAGAAGAGTTATGTTTTCAAAAATATAAATGGTGTTTCTGTCATATAGAAACAATGATCTCATTGTTTACATGACACAATGCTAGATTTCCTGGCTGCGCAAAATTTCCTGGATTGATTTTTCCTGCCCTCTAGGAGCTTACCTCGTGAGTAAAACGGACATGTGGACAGAAATGCAAATAAAATTGTCTTTCAAAAGTCTTTTGCACTCTTTTATATGATTTGTTTTAAAGTCTTTCTTTAATTCATCATAGAACAGTTAAGATTTTTTTTTAATCCCCATTTGACTGAAACAAGTAACTTATTGAGATTAGTGCCTTTCTTCATGTATGGGCATAAATAACTTGGAGGCATTTATAGTTTCTCCATCTTAAATAAAGCACCTAATGATTGGTTTGTGCCTTTTATTTTAGAATTTGACTTTTTACCCTAATCTCTTGAGTTTGAACACAGATGTTTATAGCATATTCCTATATAACCACTGGACCAGTCCAGTTTAATGAGGCTAAGAACCTCAAAGTTCTCTGGAACTGTTTGCCAGTAGCTATTATAAAAATCCTTTGAAGCTCAGCTAAACTTCTTACTATCTAAAGAAAGCCAGACTTTTTTAAAAAATCTAAAGGTAAATTCAAAATAAGTAACTCTGCTAGGGACAACATTCACAATTCACAATAAATATAAACCGTTGCATGAATTCCGTCTATTTGAGGACCTAGTGTCCTCTGAATTGAACCCAAGCAAACATGGGCTTAAATGAATCTATATTTCTCTTTCTCTATATATGTCAAATTATTTTTAAATATTTATTTTCAGCCTACCCCTCTTGTATTCCCATGGAAGGAGCTGAGTATATGTAATATTAGGAGTACATCCAGAAGTCATTGAGGAGGGGGATGGCTCTTCATATTCATGAAGCTTGCATACTTCTATTGGTCATCCCTGCATTGGTCACCTCTGCGGCCATCAGTCATGAAGACTATCCTGCTGACGAAGGTGACCAGATCTCCAGTAATGACAATCTGATCTTTGATGACTATCGAGGGAAAGGGTGTGTGGATGACAGCGGCTTTGTATACAAGTTGGGAGAACGGTTTTTCCCAGGGCATTCCAACTGTCCATGTGTCTGTGCTCTAGATGGACCTGTTTGCGACCAGCCAGAATGCCCTAAAATTCACCCAAAGTGTACCAAAGTGGAACACAATGGATGCTGTCCAGAGTGCAAAGAAGTAAAGAACTTTTGCGAATACCACGGAAAAAATTACAAAATCCTGGAGGAATTTAAGGTATGAATTACCCTCTGTACTTACTGAATTCTAAATTTTCACATCACCTCTTAATAGATTGCTGCATTTATAATATTGGATATACATATATGTATAGTCTTTGTCACAGGCTTAATGTTTTCTGAGGGAAGGATTGTAAGTATATGTTTTCAATTAGTCTTCAAGTTTTATTAGTTTTCTGAGGCTTATCACATGGTAGTGAAAGGTCTGCAAGGTCATACTTCTGACCTGTGATCTTCATAGTCAGAAGATGCCCTGGGTGTTGTTGTAGAGCAGAGTCTCTCCATGATCAGACAGTTTACAGGGCTTTGTGGAGAACTTCCTCTTTTAATAGTGTGTAAAAATAATTTTTGATATCTGCAGGGTGTTTACTGGCTTTTCTTTAATGCTGTTTTCTTGTGTTTGAATAACTTGTAGTTCATTTTGACCTCTGCCTGGATTCTCCTTTCTCCAATAACTTAATAACTACTTTTAATTGACTTGTCAAATATGAGTCCTAAAGGCATGAATTAATAATACATCAGGACAGCCACTCGAACTGGGCCACATGAGGAATTCCAGATAAGTCTCACCTAAAGAATTAAATATATTTCTCTTTGATTTTAACTGTTTTTCTTGAGTGGGGGAGGGGTTAACTGGGAATTGAATGCAGGGCATTATACTGGCTAAGCAAGAACTTTGCCACTGAGCTACTTCCCCATGCACACATCCCTCCTTAAGTGTGAAGTTTGTTCCCTGAGATGAATGATATATTTATTTCCTGATACAAAAGGATCTCATTTCGCCTACCCAACTTCTGTGAGAAGACTATCAGAAAAACTAAATGAATGAAAATAAGGATAATTTCCAATGAATTGTCTGTTTAAAAAAAGGATGTTCAGTTCCTAGCTTTAATTCAACTTCTTTCTCCACAAAAGACAGACAATACTAGAATTCAATAGATAAAAATAAAACTTAATTAATAAAGACTATTATCTGAATATTATATTGATTCTACTTGAGGTCATCAGTTCCAATGAGTTCTAATTTACCTAGGAATACCTAAGCATTTTAACAATATTCCCTTCAATATAAGGGAAATTTTACTCATAATTATTGCATCAACATTCTTAGTTGTATTATTCTAGAATTTTCTTTCACACAACTTAAAAAAATTTTGTTAGCTCACGCCTGTAAATCCTAGCTGCTCAGGAGGCTAAGATCTGAGGATCGCAGTTCAAAGCCAGTCCAGGTACTACAAAGCCTGTGAGACTCTTATCTCCAATTAATCACCAGAAAACCAGAAGTGACACTGTGGCTCAAGGGTTAGGGTGGTAGACTTGAGCTAAAGAGCTTAGGGACAATGGTCAGGCCCAGAGTTCAAGTTCCATGATCACCACCAACAACAAAAAATAGTTAGACAACATTGAGAAATAAAATCTAGCAGGCCTAATGAAATAATTTATTATTGACAATAGTGAAGAGAGCACCATTATACATTTATTAATGTATTTAATTATCTCCAAAATATTTCATATATATGGAAATTAAATGTATTTCAAGTTCTGGAAAATACTAGACTTGTAGAAACATGCCTAGAATTCATGTGACTCCTTTCTACTATGTACATGTATATATATAGAGAGAGACATATTTACAATATGCATATGGATTGCACTTATATACAGTAGAATATAGTAGGGTTATTATAGGAGCAGCACCTAGTCTAAGCACAGAAATTATATTATATAAAGTTTGTAAAATTTGTAGTTTGCAAATCAAGATATAATGAAGAAGGAAAAATATTGTCTGATTATAAAACTTTTAATAAACCCATCACTAAATATGCTACAGTTCATTAAGTACATTTATTCAGCTTTTTTCAATATAATGGTAGTATAACACAGGTATTGTATCAAATAGCACAAATATGTAAACAAAAACTTGATAATTCCTGAATTTCTTCTACATCCTTAGTATAATCTACCTTCTATAGCACACACATATATAATACATATATGTAGTATGTATTTCTACTTCCTCATATATATGCATTAATCTATACATATACATTGACAATATCACTTTTCCAATAGATATAAAATGCTTTAGCAATAATCTAGGATAAGATTATAAAAATAAGAAACTAAGACTAATATGGTTTAATTAATTTGTTCAAAACTATCAAATTATTTATTTCTAAATGTTCCATTACTATTAAATCTACCCTATATCTAAGAATACCTTGACTTTTAAGTCAGACACACCTAGATTCAAATATCAAGTTTGTCCGTAGATATAAAATTTTGTGTCATAATGGTTAATGATTAAGAAATATGATGGTGATAACTGGTTCCCTTGGGTAAATATCTAATGAAATATAATTTACATGAAATTTCCAGGATTGTAATAACCAGAATATTTCTGGTATTGAGTAAATTTTTCTCCTGTGAATTCTAATGCCTGGGATTATTGCTATACTCTAATTTTTATAGAGCTTTTCATATACAAATACACAGAGAGAGATATATACATGTACAGATACATATATTTTATTGTTATTGTTAGTCATCAGTACCTGGGTATTATCCCTGAGCTCTTTTGCTCAGGTCTAGGACTCTACCACTTTGAGACACAGCTCCACTTTTAGTTTTCTGATGATTAACTAAAGATATGGGTCTCCCTGACTTTCCTACCTGACCTGGCTTTGAACCACAATCTTCAGATCTCAGCCTCCTGAATATATACCTCCTGAGTATCTACAGGAGTGAGCCACCGAGGCCAGCATTTTGTCTATATTTTATATTGTGAGCTCAATTTTAAAAGCTTTCAAGGAAACTTTAATATCTTTTAAAACATTTTACTTGTCTATTTTTTCTGTCTAATTCTAAATAAATATTACCCATAATCTGTCTTCTTAGCTCTTTTCCAACTCAGCTTGAAATGAACATATAACCAATTTTAAGTGATAAATAGACCTCCCATACTACAATCATAATCATAATATATTATTAAGGAGGTTTAGAAATGAAATATCTTTTTCATAAAATATACTCATCCAGTACGTATTTGTTAAACCATCAGTAAACAAGCTACTGTAGATGCACTGACCCTTCCTGTTTAGAAGGAAGATACAATTAATGGGGAGAAGGAAAAGGCAGTGGAAGGTTTAGCTTTATCCTTATATGATTTCCATGAGACTTGGCCACAATATTCAAGATGGCCAAGAGTTGAGCCTATTTTCCAAGACGAAATTGAAATGGGCCTGGGGAGATTAAAAGCCCAAAGAGGAAGTCTCTAGAGCACAATCTCTAAGAGGCTAAATCTGACTAAAATGCCACCCCGTTGAGAGTGAGGAATATTTGTATATATTTTAGTGTAGAGTGGATGGGAAAGATAAGATTTCTGAACCAGAATATTTAATATTTGGTTCAATATTTTTACTTCTGTAAAATGATAGGAACAAAATGGTGATTGTCATCCAGAAAGACGTCATTAGGATTTTTAGACAAAATTATTGTGTATCCAATCATAAATTAAATAAAGTAACAGAGTATTGATAGTATAGAAACAGAAGATACTGTGGTACAAACATAGTTAGCCAACAATTTCTTCTACCAGAGTGGACCTTTAGTGGTTAGAGGCAACCATTTTTAATTGCATTTGTTGTTGTTGTTGTTGTTGTTGTTGCTGCTGCTGCTGTTGCTGCTGCTGCTGCTGCTGCTGCTTTGGTTTGTCTATTGTGTTTTTGTTTCTCTTCTATTCCATCACCCTCAGTATCATAGGCCCCATATAACAGAATGATAAAGTCTACATTTCTAATCTGCTTCTCTTTCCCCACCCCTTCCTAGACCAAGCTGGCACTGCATACTGTCTTCATCCCAGTATGCAATTATGATCCAGTGTATAAGTTGTGACATCCCATGCCACATAGTTGCAAACATATGTCACACTTCAACTTTTTCTGATCAACAAATTCAAATGTAAATTGATCCACATGTTTCCTGACAGAAAAAATAATGTTTTTGTAGTGGTTGTGGGGACATTTTCTACCTACTGATACAAGCTTTGATAACAGATTCCTCTCTACTCTTCCAGGGATTAAATTCTCCAGTGTTCTGGTAATTTTGTATTAAGATAAAGGTCACTGTACAGCAGATTTTCTTATCCAACTTTTTGTATGCAGATTTTCTTATCCAACTTTTTGTATGCAGATCTAGGAAAATAGGGCACAGAAACCTACATTTTATGCTACTAAGGATAAATAATAAATTATAATAGCACTTCCTACAAAAAGAAGTTGATTATAGATGTAGGTTCTATCTACTTTGGCTCCATGCTTCACTGTTGTATACTGAGTTTTCCAAAGGGGAAATGATTTTGTATTTTGCTCAGCATTTTTGTAACTCTGACTCTTCTATATTTAGCATTTTTACGTATTTCTTTATACTTAAAAAGTTTCACTGATTTAGTTTTAGGTCATTCGCTGAAGGTTATAATACACATAGCTGAAAGAGATTTTATTTCAGTCTTCGCATAGCTTGTTTTATTTTGAAGTGATTTTCTGCAGTCAATACCCAATGAACCTAGTTCAAGATTTGAGTTAGTCCAAAAATCTACCCTTTCCTGCTGACACTGACCTTTGTGTTTTTCCCACTAATAGCCAAAGACAGTTGATAAGGTTATTTATTTTTAGATTTAAAGGATCACAGTAAATAATTTCTCGTATGTGTGTAGTGTTACTCAGAAGAAAATAAACATGATTTCACACTGTGGCACACTGCTTAGCATTATTTTTCTGAATTTTCAATTTAAAATTTTAATCATGAGGAACAAATAAAAGACAAAATATATTGAACACTCAGGAGTGTTTTGTCAAATCATGACATCCATTAAAGACATTTGTTACACTTTAGGTTTGGAATGGACTCGTTCTTTCATGGGTATGTTCACAAGGAGGCAGAATCTCCAATTCCTGTCCTTAACTTGCACCTTCATTATTAATTTCTAATATTATAACATTCAATTATAAATAATGTTTGCCTTTTGAATCCATGTTTGAGAGATTTAGTTGGTGTCTGTTTTTCAATGTGGGCAAAGAAGAAAGAACAGAGGGTGATATGTTGGTGGATCTGAGGACAAAGGAATATGGAGGCTGGACGATAATCTCAATGAAATGTAGAATGGCGAGCAGCTTACAGACAAAATTCATCTATCCTTACCAGCTCCTATATGATAAGGTACAGAAACTACATAAGATCTACACAGGGAGAGATAGACAACATTTCCAGAAGCTTGAGATTTATACTTATTTTAATAACAGAGAAGGGTAGATCCAGAGTATGTGGGTGTTTTTTTAAAGAATTTTATGCAAGAGATTTGCATATTCTCAATTAAAGGGCAGACTGTCACCGGGCAATTTAAAACCACTATCTAAGGAAAGTCCTGGAAAGTGTCATAATTTTATGTCACATAGATAATTGAATATTTTGTAGAGAGGCTGAGAATGGTTTTCACTGAAAAATGATGAAAATTACCTGAGAATTAGGAAACAGCTTCTCTTTGCATGTGAAGCAAAATGACAAGTCATGGTTGCTGCTTACCTGAGGTTCAGCCTCTACATGTAGAATCTTCAGAGCCTGGACATTCATTTTATTAAAACTCAATAAACTTCACCACACCCTTTCTTAGTAAATTATATTTGCTTGGCGTATTTTTTTTAATTTTACAAAAGAACACTAACACTAAGAAATAGATCAAACTTTAGAAAGTATGATCTTTTCGCAAAAGCTTTATTTATCATTGAGAGTAGTTCTTTTTATATTTTACACTTTCTAAAACAAGGGAGCAGAATTATATGAACATGGGATTCATCTTCTGCACTACCATTTATGAGAATTGATAGTTAGCTAGCCATTTAGTACATGGGAACAGGAACAGTTTTTCATACTCACCCCTCATACCCAGTATTTATTGCTGCCCTTCTCCTTGGAAGCTGCTACTACTAGCGGTGATACTTGTATGATAAGTATGACTGCGGAGATTTGTGACAGGGCTTCCATGCCCTGTGCACATGATGGGGGATGGTGTTTGATTTGCAGCCACTAGGAGATTTGTGGAACTTGTCACTGGTAGTGACTACTGCAGTCTTGAGATCAGTCCTCAGCACTTTACAATCACCGTTGCTAGTTTCTTCCTGAGGCTTCAATTGTGCACGTGGTGAAATTGAGAGGAGAGTGACTTGGTAATTTTCCTTCCAAATACATTCCAACTGTACACAGTTGGAATATATTTTTTAAAAAATCGGTTGTTTGACTCATCAAAATATGGTAATATCAGCAAATATTTTTCTCTGTTTATCTTGTTTTACAAGTCAGAGCAACACACTTAGTGCTAATATTATAGATTATCATAGTTTATATAAATCTAGTATTCAACTCCTCCATGTACACAGCTGATGTGGGCAGAATGAGGGTAGTATGCATACATGTGTGGGGGGGGAGCTAAAAGCAAGCAGGGTGCAAGTGTCTTCTTATCCTCAGAAACCATTACTATAAGAGCAGATGAATCCTCAGATTCCAATCCTTCTTAGTTTATGATACTGTCAGTGTTTTTTGCTTTGTTTTGTTTTTTTTTATACAGTTTATTTTTCTACAAGCACTCTGGCTTATGAAGGACAGCACAAGAAAAGCCTGTCTGGGCATTCTATTTGTACTTTATCCAGCCAACAAGAAAGAATTGAAACAAGGAGCTAAGATGGGATGTAAAGTAATCAATGGTACTTGGTGTTTCAAACAATGGCTACTGTTAATTGAGGCCTAGCTTATTTTAGAATCTCTACTTTGTTTGGACTTCATCATCTTTACTGATTAACATCACTGATCTTAGTCTAACAAACCTCCATTGTTGATTTTCCTGCCTCTCCTCTGCTGTATTACTCACCACAATGAAGTTATCTTAGTAAGGTTTTAATGACATCTTGGAAAGAATGAATAAAATTCTAAAGGAAAAAGGAGAAGTGTTTCTCTTGCAAGTTCTCTGATGACATTATTCTAACATGATATAAGGCATACACGAGTACAGTTTATAGCTTTCAATGTTTCGCCATATTATGCCACATAAGCCATGAACAAAACTGAATATACATTTAATATTTCCATCTAGAGATTGAAATAATGTCACCAAATATATCTTATAAAGAACTAACAATATCAGGAATCTGGAGATGATAGTTGAATTTATCAACAACATAGTTATAACTACTGAATTTTTAAAGTCAGACTACAGAGGTTCATGCCTCTAATCCTAGCTACTTCTGAATACAGTTCAAAGCCAGCCCAGGCAGAGAAGTCCTTGAGATTCTTATCCTCAATAAACCAGCTGGAAGTAGAGCTGTGCCTCAAGTGGTAAAGCACTAGCTCTGAGTGAAAAAGCTAAGAAACAATGCCCAGACTCTGAATTCAAGCCCCAACACTGGCACGAAAATAAATTCAAAAACATTGCTTGCTTTGAATTGTCTATGATATAAGTTTTAATAGTGTTAAACAACAGTAAATTGTTTCTTCTTGCTAAAATTGTTACGTTTTGGTTTGGGATTGTATTCCTAGGTTACTTTTTAAATTTGTTTTGTATACATATGTGCCTTACCTTTTATAAACTCAATGCAAATATACCATATTCACATATATACTAATATAAACATTCACGTACATATTTATGTAGTCTTAGTCCTTCCCACTTTTAAGAGCTGACCACAGAAATATAGATCTGTAAAAGATATCTTGGGATTATTCAGACAACTTCCTTACTTTTTACATGATTTAAAAAAAACTAACAGAAACCTGGTGATAACTCCATAATGATACAGCTCATTATTTGCAAGAGCAATATTAATATATCACTTCCCTGTAGACTTTTTGTTACATTTTACAACTTTCGGAATTAATAAGAAAATTCAAGCTGATTTGCATCTTCTTTTCCAATAAATATGTTGGATGTAAAGATTTATTTCAGCCCATTATCTACAGAAATGTGATATCAGAAGCTATCGCCATGGCAACTGAGTTACAAGTAGATAAGAACAATAAGATATTGCCATATCTGAAAATCAATCTTTGATTCAGATTGAATACAACTTGTGTAACAAGCGTAAGTTTGTAAAGGCTCTGATAAAAAGTGAATCCATTGTCTAAAAAAGGAAGATGCTGTCATTTAATCCAGCAATGTAGGCCAAAATCAAATAAAAATATCACATTAGATTATAGTTATTATTTTTTTTACCAAGACTATGCTAGGAAGTAATAAAAAAACTAAGTTAACTGTTCTTGGTCCTGTCTTTTGGATTTTTTTTTTTTTGTGGGTCATGGGGCTTGAACTCCACTGCAGGTTGTCCCTGAGCTCTTCAGCTCAAGGTTACCACCCTACCCTTGAGCCAAGCCCCAGTTCCCGTTTTCTATAAATTAATTGGAGATAAGCGTCTCAAGTCCTTTTGTGCCTGGACTGGCTTTGAACTTGATCCTCAGATCGCAGCCTCCTGAGCAGCATGAGCCATGGTGTCCAAGCTTGTCTTTTGGATTTTTATGAACACTTTCCAGTTTGTTACGTATTGCTCAAGAAATTCATTCCTATTGCCTGGAATGAAGGTTTCCTAATGATGGAGCAAGCAGAATTCATAGATAATGTTTCTACTAAAAACATATTTCAAAAATTCCCATTTCTTGACCTCTTACATTTTCATTCTGGTTTAAATTGCTTACATTTCAGGAGTAATGGTCATGTTGATGAGTTGAGTATGAGAGTTATAATGTAGGATTCCTCCACTGTTGATTTTAAAGAGCATTGTCACATTGAGAGGTTCTAATAAAAATGTCCCTTGTTTTTTATGGTTACATTGAGAAGAGGTACATACTGAAACACTTTGGAGATGTGTAGTATAAAGCAGAATAAGTCTGATGCTAGGCAAGAGCTAAACAGTGGGGTTTTTTTTTTGCCTGGGCACTGTCCTTGAGCTTATTTTGCTTGAGGCTAATTCTCTACCACTTGAATCACAGCACCATTTCTCGCTTTTTCCGTGTATGTGGTACTGAGGAATCAAATCCAGGGCTTCGTGCTTAGGACTTTATAACAGTAGAACACATTTTCTCAAACACCAATAAATATCTTCATTCTCAGACAAGTTTGGTGAAACAGAATTTAAGTAATATCTTGCTAATAATTCCATCTAGTCTAATTCTGTTGACTCTTAAAACCATCAGTGAAGATACATGCACTTATTTCTGCTTATCTTTTATTGTATAGATATTTTTAAAAATTCCAGAATTGTACCTGTGCTTACTAATGGATATTCATTAAGATAAATTGGTTGAAATTGTACCTTTTTAGAATAATTATATTAGCAACAATATTATTTGTATATAACCAAAAGTTGGAGATAAGGATTGACATAGTACAGTTCACAAGTCAAATCAGTTTATAGTCTGATACGTTAATAAAAGTCATGTTGAAAGAGATCCTTACATATTAAGTATGTATTCTCTTGGGTGACTTTTAGGATAGTCCAAAAGCTATATGACCCACAAAAACATTTATTTTCTGGTCGTTTACAAAAAAAATCTATACTTAAGTTATTCTGCTCTTTCTATTACCTCCAGAGATGTGCTAAATCAAATCTTTTTAACCTGTATTGTTGAAGATCATAAATTCTTGAGGGTCCTTGCTAGACATAAATCCTGTTTTGCGTGGGAGTGGTGTCAGAGTTCTACTTTTAAGCATGTATATTGAAAATGAAATACATGTTTCCTCATTTTAAATGAGTTCTGCTTATTCTACAAGAGACATGCTAAGTCATACGTGATTTCCAGACTACTTTCCACCCCCAATAGCTTTCTTCTTTACATTGCTTAATAACAACTTTACACTTACTGAAAATATTAAATATATTGTAAACTGTGTGTTTATTATGTCTCAGTGCTCTCATGTGATTGATAAAATACTTAAAAGATGCATTTACTTTAATGTAATATGATAAACATATTTAGTGTGACATTCATTTATAAGTGAAATTTTCTACTCTAACTCTTCAGTTCATTATTGCATTATTAAACATTAGCTTTCACAATTCATAGCTTGATTCACTAAATAACTGTCTCTCCCATGTGGAGCAGTGGTAGGTTTTGTTGTATGTACTAAAACAGAAGAAATTGAGCTGACCCTCCTAGTCTAATGCACAGAATATGAATGCCCCGTGATAGCAGGTGGACTGTGATGTTAATTCTAGAAAATCCTGTGCAGGAAAGAGGAATTCTTTTTAAGAGCTCTGGGAAATTAGCTCAGAAGTTGGGGAGTTTAAGACATCCCATATATTTTGTCAAATGTAAAGAAAAGGCTTAGCCAGAAAAACATGAGTTTTTATCCAAGGGCACAGAGCTAGCCTCATGTTTCTTCCCCACTCTTACCTCTCATTCTACATCCAGTGCTCTGAATGCAAGGAGCTTAAGTGAAAGCCTGGACTGCATAACCATTCTGGAGCCACTGAAAGGGGCTTGTAGAGGAAGACATAAAACAAGATGTCCAGCTGAGACAAAGGCAACTGCTAGTACACACTCTTATGAAATATTTTTCAAATATACTTATCAATTGAATTATTTAATACTCATCACTTTATCCCTGTTTTATAAATGAAAAGATATATCATCAGATTAATTTACACTTGCACAAAGCTTATCCAGCTTGACAAATCAAGGCATATCTGGTTCTAACTCCAGGAATGCCTCTATGACACCTTATCACCTTTGATGAGTTCACTGTAGACATTAGGCATGAACTTGATTTCCAATTAAGCAGAAATACATTGTCTATATTGTTTAATAGATGTTCAGTTGTGTCTCTTTCATCTGTAGTCCCATATCTTCTTTTCTTGCAGAAATGTAATATAGTGATAACTGATATGAAAACCCATTTTCCTCCCCAACGTTTTAGAGACATTAGCTCATTCAATTTTAATCACATTGCCAAAAGAAGTTCCAATATGTATGGGGCATATTCTCATCCATGTAAAACAAACAAACAGATAAGCTACTTTCTGAATACAGCGAGGATTAACCAGGGTAAATATTTTGCAAACTTATGGGTTGTTTTTTTAATTCTATAACAGTAAAATATTCAATTAAAAATATATAAAATAGTTTTTATTCTTATGAATGCATAACATGCAAATATTTTTAAAGAGTATATATAGATTGAGAATATTTTCTGCCATATCTCAAGTGCAAAGGCTTCTACTACAGTCACTGTAAAAACTTCTGGCACTTATTGAATGAAGTCGTTTCATTTATAGGAAGAGGAATTCTACAGCACTGTGACCCCATTTATTTTGATTGCCTACTAGTTTTATTGCTCTTTGCGAAATATGACATGGAAAAATTTAAATTGTTCAGTCTAACTTTAATTTCTCCCAACATTAAAACTAAAATTCTGCTAAAATAGCAAACCTTTGACTGCTGAGATTGAGAAAGCTTCATTAAGGAGAAAAGGGACAATCACAGAGAAGTTTCTCTTTGTTAATGAGACTCTGGAACATTCACTTGGAAACTAAAAAATACTAAAATCAAGACTCCAAAAACTGTGAGCTAAAGTTACCCTGTGAAACATAAAGATTCTGATTAAAGATTCAAGTTTCATCCCTATAAATAAGAATCTAACTCTAAAAATATTGTGGGAAGTTATTTTCTGTGAAACTACAGTTTGAGTGTAAACACTTTGGAGATTTAGATGGCTTCTGAAAATCTAAAAGGCAGATATTTCACAAGTTCAAATATTTCAAGTGATTCCTAATGTCAGTAATTATACCATAATTTAGTAAAAGAATTTATAAGTAATATATTCCCTAGAGAATAATATAGCCTTTCCAAATGGACATAGGATAGGATAAGAAGTGCCAATTATTTTGAAAGCCATAATGAGGATAGTCATGAAACAAAAGCCACATAGTTTACAAACTCCTTCACACACTGAATCATTCCCTTTTAGTCTTGGAACATTTAAAGGTGTAGGATAATTAATGTTATATTGCCACTATTACTTGTTAAATTACAGGTGAAAAAATCTAGACTCAAGTAGTCTATTGTGAGATAAGAGTAAGAACTTAGTTTCCAAATGTGTTTATACTTAATTATCATGCAACCAAATTCCACTAGGAGTGAGCACTAAGAGAGTCTATGTATAGTTTAAAAGTTTGTCACTGATTTGTTTGCAAACTTTTCCAAAATTTACACTAGAGAGGTTTCTCTAGAAATCACTGTCATTGCTTTAATTAAAATATACTTTTGTGTGCCTACAAAGTATCTCAATCCATGTTCATAGAATGAAATAAGTTATGAACTAAGCATTGGATAGTGAATTAGGAAATTACTGTTCATTCTTAAAATTGGAAATGTGATACTTTAATATTACAATTTTAAAACAGCCAATATACATTTTTAATTCTTCCTTCTTAGCATGTCAAAGTCAGTGTTACACCAAATAAAGATAATAATTTAACTTTTAGAAAAGTTGTTCTTCCTGAAATACTGAGTGTCAAAAATGCTTAAGAAATAATCTGCTTGTTACCCCAAATTGGTCTTATTTTCCTCTGTTGATAAGTTCTACCTCTTCCCATCTTACAGGATGTGGATTCAGGGTCATTCATACTCATTTCTGTCAAGTCTGGATTACTACCCTCTCATTTCCTCAGAATGTTTCCTGTAGGATAGGATTGCTCACATTTGTTTCTAACCTGTTTTTTTCCATCTGTAGAACTCTCAGAGTAATGTATTCATTCTTTCCTAACTGCATTTGACTTGTTTAATGCTAGTGTAGATAACTAGCTATGTGACTGTAGAAGGGAAATCTCTCCTTAGTACCACCAGGAAAGTTTTCAAGTTATACAGTGGCTCACTATTTTCCTGTTGCATGAATATATGGTTCATGGAGACTTCTCAGCAGGGAAGTTCATGGGCTCTCCTGTAAATGTTCAGCTCAAATGTGAAGGAGTGTTTACATACCAAACCCAGCTTTCAATCAGCTTGTCAGTCAGAAAGTAAAAACCGCTGCATTCTTAGATGATATCGTAAATTCAGGTGTCATATCTGGGCTTCACTGAAGCCTTCCTCTATACCTTAGAGAAGATCTAAACCACAGAAAAAATACATTTTTCTTATATACACATTATTTCCTTAATAATTATATTCTGTCTACTTAAAAATACCTGCCATTATATATATATACTATACATAGTTATTGTACATATCTATATAGTTACAAATGTATTCTTATTAATTATATATGTAATCTTATATTCTTGCCTATTTGGATGCAATTCGAATTTCTGAATGTTTATTTCATGCATCAAACTCCATGAAAACCTTCAGGAAAAAGATTGATTTTATACTTCATCAATCCATCAGAATCAGCATGATTTTCATATCAAAGAAAAGCTTGCCCTTGGAAAGCATGACAAATACATTTAACTTCTGGAAACTATTTTTAGAAGAAACAAACTATTAATATAATGTTACTATTGTGTTGCAATCTCAGTGATAAATGTGTAAGATTGAGTGAATTTTAGTGCAGAATAATTAATAATTTTATTATTGGTGCTTCAATTGTTTTCGAATCTTCTATTTAAATTTAGATCAGATTAAATGGAAAAGAAGATAGAAACATCAACTCCAGTAACTCAACCCTCCATTTCTCTCATAAAAATGAAAACATATTCATAGATATATTATTTTTCAGGTTATTACTTAATGAAAGTATGATGATGTTGTTCCTCTTGACATAGTTTTTATACTTTATTGTGTATATTACATATATCCCACAAATATTCTGAATAAACATAATTTTTATTATACATTTCTGAATTATGTTTTATACTTTGCTGATAGTTTAGCATCTAAATAGTGGGGAACACTAAATGCACACTTTGCAAACATTTCTCTAAATTGTTTATGTTTTTAACAAACAATGAAATGTTTCGCTGGGCGTGGTGGCTCACACTTGTAATCCTAGCTACTCGGGAGGCTGAGAAGTGAGGATAAAGGTTCAAAGCCAGCTCGGGCACTGGTTATCTGATTATCTCCAGTTAACCTCTAGAAAATGGAATGTGGGGCTTGATTCAAGGTTAGGGTAGTAGCCTTTACCTGAAGAACTCAGGGACAGTGCCCAGGCTGCATTCAAGCCCATGACCCACAAAAAAAATGAAATGTTTCTTGAAACACCTAAAAGAATATTTGAAATGTTTCTTGAAACACCAAAAAGAATATTCCAGAACATATTCTCCATTTCCTCCAGAATAAACCAGAACAACTAGGACATAACTCACAATTCATATAATGCCACAATGCATATTTTCTGACCAAAGTAAGGACACTGCTTTATCAGTATTCTTAAAGAAGTCTCAGCTCTTTGTCCATAAGTGGATAGGACTCAAAATCTCAGTGTTCCAAATACACTCCAATCAATAGACCAGCTCCCGAAAAGGTCATCACGAACTCATTAGACCAAGCAGAATTTTAATCAGTGATGCTATGGGTCATCTTTCAGATGGCTGTGAATTTGGGTTAAAATCCATTGGATCTGTTGATTATTAGATGATATCTACTGCATACAAATTAGTGACTACAGGAGTGACCATGGATGTTAAATACACTTGCACTTTGTTTTCTAATGTATATCCTAATGAAATGAACAGTGAGATTTATGACAGGCATCAGCAACTTTGAAATAGAATCATCCAAATTTCTTATACAGTTTGAAAGTAATGAGATTTGTTCCAGAAAGTGATGAAATATATATGCCATAAATTATCTCTAAAAGAAGAGTGCTTCATAAAGCAGTATTTTTTCCATTTGTCTACATCAGATTTTAAATAACTGGTTAAGGAGATTTTTCTTTCTGAAAAAGCAAACTGTTCTATATTTTCTTTTCTAATTTTCACCAATTACAAAAGAAAAGAATCACTTCAGAATATACTAAGCCTAATGTCAATCTATCAGGAGGAAGCCATTGATGTTATTTTTATGCTGAAACTTGACCTTTTGAATATATTCTATGCATTCAGTGTCCATCCCTTTAGATTTCAACAATATTCACAGGGAGTTTTCCAGGAATCAAGTTTTGTTTCTGAGAATATTCAGGTTATGTTTTGTTAGACTTTGTACTCTACCCTATCCTTTAAGAAAATAGACATGTTTAGAATCAGGGTTCTTTTTTCCTGACAAAGTGTTTGATACTATACTAAAATCTCTGTGCTTAATGAGCAACCATTAAACTTGACACATGTTATAAAATGAGACTAGATTTTTCTCAGCCCCTTTGACAATTCCTCTGTATGTATTCATGTTCTAAATTTAGTTAACACAGTATTTTCTAGTTCAATAAAAGTCTGCAGTCATCTACTGCTAGATAAGCACTCAATGGAGTATTTGAAGACTGAGTTACCTGTGATCTGCATGACAAATGCCATGAATTTAAAATTGCCTCTGGAGAGTTAGTTTATATTCATTGCCATAATATTAGATCCCAAATCCTTATTCCATGACTCACAGTCAAAATCTGTTCCCCAAAAGTACACTTTATTATGTTTAAATAAAATAGAAACATCTCATTGACTCAAAATCTTTTTATGCCTCATGAGCACAGATGAAGCTACCTTTGGGTATATCTTAACAAATAAGAAAACACAGAATTTTGCATAAACAAAGTTTTGTATAAATAAATATAGGCTATTTTAACGATTGAATAATTATGGGGTATATGACATACGGTAAGATGTTAGTTTTGAGAATTCAGCAATGAACAAAATACTATAAATAGCTTAGAGTTCATGAGGACAGCAGAGAAGAACAAATAAAAATGTAAACAATAAGGTGATTTCATGAGCTCCTGGTGAATGACAGAGATGATGGAGGGGCTGTATTACCTGAGCAGACACAGGAGATCTTCCTGAGAAAAAGACATTGGTGACAAAACTACAGCAAATAAGAGAGGTGCATTGCCCTCTTGTCTTTTGTCTTCTTTCTTCCTTTTTTCTCTTTCTTGTCTTTCGTTTTCCTTCCTTGTTTGGAGTTACTTATGATGATCAGTTTAACATTCACCACGTTTTATCTCAGACCTCTACTACTTTTTTCTTGGTCTCTTTCTAGCATAATTCTATTAAGTCCAAAATCCTCCCATTTATCTAAGTATTGTAAAATTTTGTTGCAAACACCTCCAGAATCAAATTCCATTTGAGAAAATATACTAAATAACACTTTAAATAAAATCTTATACTATCCATTTACTTTCAAGAAGCACAATATGCCCAAGATTGGTATCATTTCTTCCCTATTTTGTGTGCTTCATACTACTTACTTCTATGATAGTGCTGCTTCTGTTATCACTTCATTACTTTATTCATTAAGAAAATAAGACAAAGGAAGACTAGATAACCAAGAGTCATAGCTAATGAAAAAAAAACACATGTGAGGCTGAAATCACAGTGGTCATTAAGTTATTGGAGATGGTCATCTGTTTCCACTGGTCACCACTAGTAAACAGCCTTGGAAAATACAAGCCACATGTCAGTCTAACTTTGGCCTCTCACACTATTCTAACTCACATACACAGAAGAGAGCTAAGAATCTAAAATTCCTTGATAATAATTTTTATGCACTAACATCTAAGTAGAGTGAAATTCAACATCTTAGCAACAAAAAACCATCCCCAATTAATTACCCCATTATTGACAGTTACTCCTGTGGGTCTGTTCTCTGTGGAGACACGCACAATACGTTGGAAAATTAAATATCCCATGAGAGTTTGCTGAATGCTGCTTCATGCTATGGGACGGCAAAGGGTCATTACTAGACTGGCTTGATTAAAACCCTATGGAAACTCTTTAACATAATTAGAACTTGTGCAAGCTCTTGACCTTATTAACCTATTCATCTATGAAATATAGATTTTTTAAATCTGTAGGATTTTGATAAAAATATAAGCCAGTATAGGCAAATTGTTCAGTCCATGTTAATAATCTAGTCCAGCAAATCTTTCTTAAAGACCAGTGATACTTTGATGTAAGCATTCAATGTTGAAAATTCAATGTCTCTTCAGGAGTTGATAAACTTCTTAATCTACTAGAGTTGTGTCCACCCCACCCCTGAGTCTTTCCTTCAGCAAGAAGGCCAACAGAATGTGCAAGCCAATCCCATCTGTGCAAAAGGAAGGTAGAGAAGGAATTGTATGAGCAGCTCCATTTTTCTCTCAGATTGGCAACAGATCCTGTGTAAAATCTTTTCTGCACTGAGGTGAGGAAAGCTGTGTGAAAAGACTGCTTCGCACTCACCAAGGAAAGGAGACCCCTCCAGACCAGTTTGCATGGGAATCCTAGCACATCAAAACTCACTTTTCTTATTCAAGATTTTATCCCTCAAAACTCAAATAGTGTGTCTTGTAGGATCAAGACATTTGTTTATACTTACAGAGATTACGTAGGAGGAAGAAACTTCAGAAGTATTCCAGCCCTTGGAAGAGTGGCAGAAATTTCTCTCAAGTGCTTAAATACAACTCCTTGCAGTGTAAAGAGCCTAATTGCACTTTCAATAAACTTATTGATCACATGAATAAATAACAATTTTTTATCACTGATTCTACAGTTTCATTCTCTTACTAAGACCAAATCTGCAAACTAATTAGAGTTAACTATCCTTCATACACAAAGAAAAAATGAAATGAATTTTTAAAATTATTAATTGAAAGGTTTCTACCCCAGAGGCAGCCTGAGACAGGAAGTAATGACCAAACCTAAATTTCCAGGTCTAGAGATAAAAGAGCTGACAGGGATTATGGATAGTAGCCATGGAAACAACGAGACAAGGCTTCATTAATACAATTTGCAGGTGAACTGTAGCATCGACTTGAAGGTAGAACTTTCTAGAAATAAATTTATTGATTTAAGGATCATATGCCCTATAAGTATTCATTCTGGAATTCTGAACCTCAGTTTGATGCAGAATAGAGCTAGAAGTTACACAGTGGAAAACATAACAGACTGACCTCTGCTTTACTGTTTGAGATGTAGGCAATTTCTAGAAAGAAAGAAAAAAGAAAAATCCCTAGCTCCTTCTTGATTGGTAAGTATACTATGAAGACAAATCTTCTTTGCTTTCTTGTCTTTTTCCCCTCTTAATTAATCACTTTTCAATTCCAGTTTTAGAGTCTTTGACTGTTACTTTAATAGTGGCTTTTTAGGTCAATTGATTTTAGTTCACTCATAAAAGCAAACAGGCAAGATGAAAGGTATTCACCAAATCTTTTAAGAGGCAGTGTCTGGACGTTTGGATGCCAAATGCAATCTGCTCTGAAATTCATGTCAAAAAAGTGCCATTTTAGAGTCTAAGTTACCTTGAAAAAGCCTTCATACAGAGAGTAAGGATATGCACTTAGCATTTTCCTGTTGCTGGGTAATCTCTCCCTTGGGAAGAAAAAAAAATGACAAATGGCAAAATCTATGTTATATGGCCCAGTATCACTCTTGTTTACAGAAGTGAGAACCATCAGTGCACCTTGAGACCAAACCATCCAATGACATGTTAGTAGTATGAACATTTCTCTGGAAATAGGGAAGGAGAAATAAGAAAACTTATAACATGGGAACTCTAGTGATTCTTTCCAGAAATGGAACTGTGCTTTGCAAACCTCTTTGGCTTGGTTGGATATCTAGATTGCTTTCCATTGGAAGAGAATGACTGTATGATGGTAAATGGAGTTAGTAAAACCAATATAAATACTTATGTTTTGTCTTCTGACAGCTTATGAATGTACAGTATTAAGTTATAGGAGAAAAGGGGCTAATTTTAGATTTGTTCCTAGCCCTCTCCATGTGAATGGTGTCGCTGTGAGCCCAGCAATGAAGTTCACTGTGTTGTAGCAGACTGCGCAGTTCCTGAGTGTGTCAACCCAGTCTATGAACCAGAACAATGTTGTCCTGTCTGCAAAAATGGTAAGACCACACTGCATAAGCTTTCAAAGAGGGGATAGTGCAAAATATAAAATACTTCACTACCACACACCATGCAGTGCAAAAGCCCTCTGAGATCTGCCTGTGGCTTTTCAATGTGAACAGAACTGATTTTTTTCTTATCTAAAACCTTAAAGTGAAAATAAGCCAACCATAGGTGAATTGTGAAGCTCTCCATCTAGGGAATTAAAGCTCTTGTAAGCTGGCTTTGTTGTGATTCTTATTATTTGTTGCTGATTTATGAAGCTATTGCAAAGAACACAGTGTACCATCTTTTTTGTGGTGATTGCATTTCTCTCTCTTGTGGAGTCTTGTGAAAAAAAGGGGGGAAAAGAAAGGAAGGAAGGAAGGAAGGAAGGAAGGAAGGAAGGAAGGAAGGAAGGAAGGAAGGAAGGAAGGAAGGAAAAGTTATTTGAAACAAAACCCAGGCAGCTGATAGGTTTTTTTAAAAATAAACTTTGTGGACTGGTACCTTCCCCAAGGACTTGTAATTAACTCTTTTGACATTTTACTAGGCACAAGTTTTGTTGAATCTGATTATATAAATCCATTCAGCTAAAATTTATTAAATTGCTCACCTGGCTTCTCTTTTACTTCTCCAACTGACCTGTCATGCTGACCGTGTTCTCTGATTTAGTGGCTGAAAATAGATACCCTCCTGAAGTTCTAGCCTACCTGATATGTGCAATGATATTAAATTTAAGACTCCATATTTCTAAAAAATCTTCTGAAGGAACTGGAAAAGATACAGGAAAGAACAATCAGATGATTTAATGGTTGAAAAATAGGACCTATGAGGATAGACTGAAGGAGTTAGCATAATTTGTCCAGGAGAAGAGAAGGCTCAGGGGAGAACTGACTGTCATAAAGTATATGAATCATTAGTCTAAAGTAGAAGGAGCTTGTTAGTTTTCATTTTCTCCAAGGATGAAAAGAAGAAAAACTCAAGCATCTAATCAATCTTTAAAAATAGGATTGACAACTCTTTGACTGATGAGTCCCTTTTTTTCCCCCTTCTATACGCAACTATCTAAATAGGTCCTTGAGGGTCTTTTCTTCCTTGAGATGGTGATGGTTAACTTGTTCTCACTTTTAAGCAAAAACAGCCATGCGTGTCAAAAGCTTACCTGGGCCTGGGAGTTTGGCCTAGTGGTAGAGTGCTTACCTAGCATGCACGAAGACCAGGGTTCGATTCCTTGGTACCATATACATAGAAAAAAGTCAGAAGTGATGCTGTGGCTCAACTGGTAGAGCTCTATTCCTTAAGAAAACCCAATCTTAAGACCGGCAAAAAAAATTTTATCTGGAAACACTCCACATGTTTTTAGAGCAACTAAACAATGTATTTAGGATAAATCATCTAGAATACATATGCTATAAGAAAGTGTAAAATATACTCGAGTTTATGTTAAATCAGCTGTTACAAACTAGGGAAACTTACTTTTTATACCACACAAGATTATCACCTTTCTCTATACATGTGGAGTTAGAAAACTATCTTTCTAATTAGATTATTTTTGTACAAAATGTATAATTAGTTAATTAGTGAGCAACTCATCAGTATACCTGACAAACAGATGTTTGTCCTAGGTTTAAAATATTGCATAGTTAGGTTATTTACTTAAAGTTTTTATTGTGCCCTGAAACATTGTAAAATGATGACTTCTGTCTTTTCTTATGATTCCCATGAAAAATTTTTTAAAAAGAACAAATGGAGTAAATCTACATCAAAATAGATCTCTGTGCTTGTTAGGCAGGAGTTGTAGCACTGAGCCATGTTCTCAGCTCTAGAAAATCAACTCTGTATATGGCAGTGAGTTGTTACAATTTTTAAATTAAATGCTATTATTTTAGTACTTGTGGCCCCAAAATATTGCAGAATCAATACCAAAAAGAGACTACATCAAGGACCACTGAAAAACCCTTTGTGTTTTCAGTCATAGTATTTTATTAAGAAAACAAGATTAGTTGTCAATCTTCTTGTTTTGTAAGCTTAGCCCAGGAAACAGAAACAGATGACCCATGTACAGAAGAGCTGTAGGAAAATATTTAATGCAACGAGGACAGTTTCTTCAACTTCCAACATGTGATAACTCTATTGCCTCACCTTTGAGAGGACACATTTGCCCATTCTATTGCAAACTATCATTTAAAATATGCCTACTATTTTCTGAGACTAAAGTAAAGCCACAAAAAATAAAAATAAAAATCTATCCTATGGATTCAAGATAGAAGCAGTAGATTGTCATTTGTATCATAATCTTATGCCATTTTCTATGTTTTCTTAAATCTTCTTAAGTGTTGATGATTTTGGCAGGCAAATATTTTTCAGTTTGCATAAATGTTGATTGTCTTGGCTGTCATATACTTTCCTTTTGCATACCAAGATTGATTTTCCTGGCTTCCTGAATTTGAATTTGCCAGGAGCAAGAGGCATTTCAGATATAAAAATGAAAGTTTAAAGTGATAGCTTCTACTCCACCTAATAATAGGACTCAATATTTAGCGAACACCAAAACCCTTGATTTTAGATTAAGATAGAACAAAATAAGAAAACATAATGGTATATGCATCACTAACCCAGAAAACTAGAGCCAGCAATGGAAAAATAATAATTATCTCTAGAAATAAGCATTTTAATAGCTTAAAGTACAGGGAAATTTCTTCCCAAGACAAACAATGGTGCTTTTCCATTATTATCAATAATGTAATTTGTAACAATCAATTTAATGACATATACTTTTGGAATTTTGTTCTAATTACATAAGGGAGATAAAGAAGTTTAAACTTTCTTGTCTCAATAATTGCAGAAAACAGGATTTCCAATAATAATCAATGAATATAGTGAAACCACCAAATTATATTTCCTTTTCATTAAAGTTATTTCAGCACCATGACTGTCAATTGAACCAAAATAATAGTGGAACTTTAAAAAAAAGGTGTTAGTGATCAACCTACGGTGTATATAACACAGAGAGAAGGATCAGTATTACTTTTTATTTCAAATAGATTGAGGAAGCAACACAAAAATTTCTTGTTTTAAAATTAATATGTATTTACTTCCCTTTCTTCTATTCATCTGCAAGAGTTGGTAAACCAAATGCCTTCCTGAGAAGGATGGCATTTCCAGATTGTTTTACTTGTCCAAATAGTGTATTACTTTGACCCTTCTGGCCAAGACTTTTTCATTGGAAATAATGAGTACTATTCACATTTATTTTTGTTGGTCCTGGGGTTTGAACTCAGGACCTGAGTGCCTTCTTTGAGCTCTTCAGTTACCACTCTTTTACATTGAGCCACAGTGCCACTTCTGGTTTTCTGGTGATAAATAAGATAAGAGTCTCAGGAGTTTGACCTAGTGGTAGAGTGCTTACTTATTTTGCACAAAGACTCTGTTTCTGATTCCTCAAACATAACATATACATAGAAAAAGCTGGAAGCGGTTCTGTGGCTCAAATGGTAGAGCTCTAGACTTGAGAAAGCCTAATTACAGTGTTCAGGCCCTGAGTTCAAGCCCAGAACTGGTTTAAAAAAAAAAACATCTCACTTACTTTAGTGCCCGGGCTGGCTTTGAACTGTGATCCTCAGATCTCAGCCTCCTGAGTAGCTAGGATCACAGATGTGAGCCACCAAGCCCAACTCATACATACTATTTTTGTCCCAAGTTACTACAAATATATGTTTGTTGAATACCAAATACCTGGAATAGAAAATAGGTGACTGTTAAAATATTTGATTAGTGGAACACTCATTTAAAAATGTAGTTATTTCATCAGTCAGTATTTCCATAAGGATTTTTGTTTGCTTGCCTCTTTTTTTTTTTTTTTGTCAGTTTCAGTGATTAAGCTTTCTCAGGACTAGAGCTATACCACTTGCACCACAGCACCACTTATAGTTTTTTTCTATGAATGTGGTATGGGGGATTTGAACCTAGGGTTTCCTGCATGTTAGGCAAGCACTCTATCCTAGGCCAAACTCCTTGCCCATGTCCATAAGTTACTTTCACAGGCATCTAGTGATCTTAGCAAAAGTTTCTAGGACCCCCTTCTCAGAAAACAGCTGGGAGTGGTGGCATACAGATCAGAAGTGTAAAACAGGCGGATTGTGGTCCAGGCTGGAAAGAAGGGCTGGTGGGGGGAGAAATGGAAAGAAGCAAGAACCCATCTCAAAATCACCTGTACAAAGAGAGGTCTTGGAGGCATAGCGTAACAGGAGAGTTCTTACCTAGGGAGCAAGATACTCTGAGTTGAAAGCCAGGTTGTGGAGTTTTCATTTCCCTTGTAATTTCACACCTATTGACATACTGTATTCAGATATCAGATATTTAGTGTTCCTTGCTTTCTTCCAATTTAGTGCAGATACAAATAAATCAGAAAGTAGACTGCCTAAAATGGCAGTGGGGAAGATGGGAGGGGGAAGAAAGAAACGGTTGATATGCAAACAAGAAAGATAATTAATTTTTATGGCTTTCTAAATTAGCATTTTCCAAGAATAAGAGGCAAGATTAAAGTGATAAACATGGGAATGGGTATCAATGTTCACTACCTGATGAATGTAACTGTAACCTCTCTATACGTCACCCCGACAATAAATTACAATAAAAAATAAAATACTTGAACACAAAGGTTAAAATGATAGGATCTACTACAGCCAATATTAAATTTTATAGATATACAGTACCTTCTAAAACTACTTAAGACATGCTTGTTGTGTATTAACATAATATGTAAAGAATTCCTTGCAATGGGGATGAAAAAGAAATCACAGTGCTGGAAATTATATGTATGTATAATTATATAGTATATATTCATAGATTAAAAAAAACTATTGTCTAGAAATACTTTTGCCAGAAGAGATCATGGAAATAGAAATTAAAACAATAAGGTACCAAAATTTTATTGACAATATTTTCAGCTTGCTGACACTTGAGAGTGACAAAAGTATTCAGAAGACAATTGAGAAAATTATGTTGGACAACTTTTAAGAAGCTCCTTTCTAGCAAAATTTTCATGTCATTTGTCACATTCATGTTCAAAATTTTCCCTTCATCTTAAGAGGAAAAGGCTGTGAGAAAACCTAATAATCTTTAAATTAAACAATGAAATATATTAAAGCTTTAAAATTAGTTCACTTTTTGCTGTTACATAAAATAAGCAAAAGTTACACAACAGTCCAAGCATTGTTTTGTATTTAATACAGTAATATACGTAAAGATTCCACCTTCCTTTTTTTTTTAGCAGTATCCTGAGAATTGAGCTCAAAGCCTTATGCTTCGTAGCCATTGAGCCTCACCTCAGTCCTAAAATATACATCTCAAGTGTTATTTTAAAAGACACATGATTTAAAATAGATATTAAATTTTATATGCATATAAGAACTAAGTGGATATAGAATAGAATGGTAATAATGATCCAACGATTACTTGGAGGGAGTAGAAGGAAGATGGTAGAGGGAAGAAAAAAACAATAAAATTCTTTAATAGAGGAAATATTTAGATAATCGAATTGTGTGTAGAGGTTATCAAAGTACAAATGTTCACCAACATAAATATTACTTTGTGTCTTTAAAATGTAGACTGGAGTATCTTTAAAACCTTTTTGTCAGGCCGGGAGTATGGCCTAGTGGTTAAAGTGCTTGCCTAGCATGCACGAAGACCCGGGTTCGATTCCTCGGTACCACATACATAGAAAAAAGCTGGAAGTGGTGCTGAGGCTCAAGTGGAAGAGCTCTAGCCTTGAGAAAGTCCAAGGACAGTGCTCAGGTCCTGAGCTCAAGCCCAGGACTGGCAAAAAAAAACAAAAAAACAAACAAACAAAAAACCTTTTTGTGGATTTGTGTCTCATGGGAGAGTTTCAAAAGAGTACATGCTAATTTTTTAACTGTTATTCAAGGATCAGAGAGAAAGTAAAGTGAAGAAGCAAAATTTGATTATTCTACTATGAGTCTTTATTGAATGATTCTTTACAACTGCGTGATGCTTTTATAATTTAAAATATTTCCTCATACCTTTAAAGAAAGAGAAATTCAATGTTATATAAACTTCTCCAGAGAAGATACATGAAAGAAATGTTCATTTTTAATGAAGCATGGTATAGATACAAACCAAAAACTATGCACAGAAAATGAAGTTATAAAAAGCCCCACTGTGCTTATAATTATGAAGAAATCTTAAATAAGATTCAATTACCAAAGATCCAATCTAATATCCTTAAGATGTAGATTTTACAGAGAATAAAATTCACGTATTTTGTATCTCCAATGTTCGAAAGCAGCATTCTTCAATGAATTACACAGACATTTCTGCAGAAAAATATGATGATCAAATTAAGAACACTGAATGATTCATATCATTTCAGTTGAATTTTTAATCTCAATGGAATTTTTGTAATAAGGCAAGAACAACAATTTTTCCCAGAGCCATGGAAAGGAGTTTTATGATTGGTCAACAGCAACGACCAGGAGGTTTTAAAATTATGCCTCTTAACCAAGAGGCATTTCCTGCAGATTTGCAAAAAAAAAACAATATGAACTTTGTTAGCGTAAGTTTTTCCATGACTAATTACTGAGATAAATCATGTTATCACTTCTATATGCTACTAAAGATTGGATATAAATCAACAAAACTAATGAAAAAAATTTACAGACAGATAACTTTTTACATAATAACATACATTTACTGTCTCCCTGAAGGCCAGAATCATATGTAATAGATAAAATAGCCAATCCTACTTTGTAAAAAAATGTGTAAGATGAAGATACACACTTTTTGATAGTTACAAATCATTCAGATTCTCTTATAAGAAGGAACATGCAAAGGAAAAATTCATTTCATTTATTTTTACCC
This sequence comes from Megascapheus bottae, assembly GCF_031878675.1. NCBI lineage: Eukaryota > Metazoa > Chordata > Mammalia > Rodentia > Geomyidae > Megascapheus > Megascapheus bottae. The sequence continues at coordinate 21,082,936 of NC_143529.1, forward strand.
AAAATAATATCTAAATCCTAGAATTTAAGAGTTCATTTCAAAAATCACTGATCCAATGTGTTTTAAGATTATTGACTATGGGAAAATAGATGAAGTAACAGAAATAACAAACGTAGTCCTATACTACTTTGTTGGTAGCAACTCCTTTATATAGCTATTTAAAAATAAAAAATAATTTAAAAAATTTATCTCTTGATAAATTTATCTCTGATAGGTAAACTGATAGAAGAAATCAAGAAATTTTTGAATATATGGACATACATATATATGTGTATATATGCATATATGTATGTAACCCTGACTTGTAAAATGATCAGTGAACAATATTAATATTTTCTGTCTTGACAAATGAGCTCTCTAATTAATGAATAATAATCAGGAAAGTTGTAGAAATTAATATAGATTTAAACTTCAACATGCTATGAGTTAGTATCCAAAAAAGAACAGATTCCTTTCCTCAAATTCTCTGCACCTTTCATTTGCTTTGCATTAAATGAAATCTACTTAATTAGAAATTTATGATTTAAAATTAATACATCCTTTTTAGTTACAAAAAATAATACACCAGTGACTCACAACTATAATCATAGCTACTCAGAAGGCTGAGATCTGAGGACTGCAGTCTGAAGCCAGCCTAGGCAGAAAAATCCCCATGAAACTCCTATCTCCAATTAACCACTCAAAAACCAGAAGTGGCACTATGGCTAAAAGTGGTAGAGCACTATCCATGAATCAAAGATGTCAGGGACAGGGTCCAGGACCTAAATTTAAGCCCAAAAACTGAAATGAAAACCCTAAAATAAATAATTTTTACATTAAAAGTCACAAAAATGTACTAAGAGCTATGCAAATATCAGATAAAATATACCAGATTTCTAAATTGCAAACCAAAATTTAGATACTATTTCTCTACTGATATATTAAGAGAAAATACTGTCATATTTTTCATGTGAGGCATTTTTTTATGTTAACAAAAGACGTTATTTCCTATGAAAAATGTAAATAGTAGGCTTGTGGAACTCGACCTACTACTCACTAGAAGGAAAATGAATTCAATCTAGCATACAATTAACGATGGTTTAATAGCTTATGAAAAAACATTCATTTTAGTGTGGCCCCTGGATATTATCCTAGCTTCTTAGGAGAATGAAATCTGGGGGACTGAGGTTCAAAGTCACCTTTACCAGCAGTCTAGGAGATTTCATCTCCTATTTTCTAGCAAAGAGCTGGAGTGTAGACTTGTCTCAAATAATAGACCACCAGCTGTGAGCACCAGCAAGGGGCGGGGGGGGGGGGGGGGGGGGGGGAGGGGGAGAGATCAATGCCAGAATTTCAGCCACAACCCTGGCAAAAATAAAAACAAAAACAAATATTATATATCACAAAAGCTTATGACTTTTTAAAATATGTTTTATAAAATGACATACCTGTTGTGTAAAAATAGTATAATTGTATATTTGGATTAAGCATCTAAATCTGAAATGGTGAAATGACAAAGTAATTTTTAAAAATAATGTTAAGTACTAACTTCTTCTCAGAATAGTGAAGGTCTTCCCTAAATGTGAAGCAAACAAAGAACTCCTGAAAGGGAAACTGAAAAACATGAAGTAAGTCATGTGGTTTTATGAATTAATTTCTCCTTGTATTAAAAGTAATAGTACTTGATTTTGAAAGGTGAGGTGTAGTGAATGCGTGTATGACTCTTCCTGCTGGAAGGTTGGTGATGTATCCAGCTGTTCCACGGTAACACGCCTAGTAAGTGATTAAAAAGGAAAAATCAGATGAGAATACCAAAATGTGCACATAGAGATGTCTATCCTAAGGTTGTTTGATAATAGCAAATACTTGAGAAACCTGAAACCTAAATGTTTAAGAATGAAACTATGGTTCCATAATGTTTGTAATATGAACTACTATGGCTATATTATAAATAATATTGTAGAGAATAATTAGGGACATTTCACTTCTAAATTGTACATTCATAATATATTATTAAAACAGTTGTTGGGAGGCTACATGGATATGTAACATTATATATAATTAATAATTAATATGTATGTTTTATTGTTTAAAGAAATACATGTATAGAAAAAAAGACTAAAAGAAAATACTTATTAGTATCTAACTGGTTAGTAGGCTAGAAGATGGTGTTGTTTTCTTATTTCAACTAGCCAATACTTCCTAAATTTCCAACAGTAAAGACATGCCATTATTCTGATGAGGAAATCTCCTAACCAAGATCATAACTTTTTTTTATAATTTAGTGATTAAATCCTCAATGACATATTACTCCTAGAAATTACAGTGACTACTTGTTATAATTTGCACTCTGTAAATTATTTAACCAACTAATAATTTCTACACTTGACTTTTCAACTCCTTTAAATATGAAATTCTTTTTTAAAAAGTATTTGGGAAGCTTCGTTGTCCATTTTATGCACCTATTAGGCAAATTTCTAAAATATTCACTTAAGTGTATCTGTTTACCTTTTCATGAAACTATTTTTAAAAAATCAGCCTTAATTGGATGTAACTCACATTAATTTCATATTTCCTTACTTGCACTCAGTTTGACAGTTAGTAACAAACATAACACAGATACTGAACAAACATACTGATGATGGAATATTTCTGGGCTCCTCCTGGCATATATTGGCTACAAGAACCCAGGAACCATTCCTGATAAAAGCATGTAACCATGAAAGTCAGTTTCAAAGTCTATATTTCATTGATGCTACAGCTGAAGGTCAGAATTTTTATATTCTTAGCAAGCAGATGCCAAAGCAGAGTAATAATCAGTAGCTATTTTAATGAGCCTCACACAATAATAATTTTGGCTCCCTTTGTAAAGAAACCTCTAGAATATGAGAAGGAATATTTACTTTTATCTTCACACAGACCAACAGGATTCCCTTTTATTTTATCAGCAAAGTAGACTTCAAAAGCATTATTTTCCAGTTGCTGACACATTTAAAATTAATGCCATATTTTAATTTTCTGCTATTCGTATCCCCTTCTGTAATTGTCTGGGCTACCTGGAAATGTAGAATAGAAAATCAATATATTCAATTAAAGTATAAAGTGGAATTTTTCCCAATGTGATTCCCTTATTATAGAGGACATGCTTGTATTTTCCTACATAAGTTTTTGGAACATTGAGTCCATTTCTCCCACAAAGCACACAATGTCTCTTTTTGAGAATAGACACATAGCAACATTGCATGCTCTCCTTCAGGTACCATAGGGAACTATAATATATTACATAGAGATTGGAAATTCAAGGGTACTGAACACATAACACACCAAATACCTCTCCTTCTGAACATTCATAGAAGCTTGAAGAAAACCTGACTTCAACAGTTTAGCTAGATGGACTGTTTACTGTATCCCCCTGAACTAATCTGACTTATGTTGGAGCTTCTTTTCAATTATTTTTATGGACTATTACTGTCTTCTAAAAACTGAGTATGAATAAATCACCTCCATGAACCGTGTATCGTGGAAAACGTGTCGCTGAGAGATCACCAATCAGCTTCTATGGGAATTGGATATAATTTCAGAAGTCATTAGATGGGGTAGGATAGAAGGGGGAAGACGAAGCATGGGGTCTTGCCGAGATTCATGAACACTGACATAATCTCATCTCTCTAGAGAGGCTCAAGCTATTGGATGTCTGTGGGAGACTCTCGCTGAAGAGATAATGGCCCAGGGCACCCCTCTGTCTCTTCTGAGTGAGTTGCTGATCTGTAATCACCCTCTATCCCCACGACATATCCAGGGCATTCATGTGTCTCTCACCAAGAGGTCCCTTTCCTGCTAAAGGCACGAGATATCACTTTATCCCAAACCCCTACCTAAGACAGATATGCTAGCAAGTTTTACTACCCACCTTGCTCAGTTGCATTGCCATACAGGAATGCGAGGTTTGCAATGGATAGAGTTCCAAAATAAACTGTGCCCAATATATAGTCCCTTCAACCCTGAATGGAACACACACACACACACACACACACACACACACACACACACACACACACACACCATCACCACAACACCCCCACCACCACCTAATATTCCTAAGGACATGGAAAAGATATGTTATAACTATTTTATCTGAGCCTCATCTAGACATCTATGATATCCAGATCATCTAGGACAGATAATCCTAGGAGGTCCCATAAAAACGTGTAATTTTGCTCATTGTTCATCCAATGGGATTTTACACTTCTGGAGCAAGAGTCTTTTGTGGACACTTTCCTCAAGACTATTTCTTACAGTTAAGACCAAATAGTCTCCATCTCTATATTCACCTGTCATTGGTACGGGTATTCCAAAATGGTGCATGATTTTTCCTTTCTTCCCCAGTAGTCTGACCTGAGACTCTGAGGACTTATCCCAGCATACCCTTTCTCTCTGCATTTATCAGACCAAACAAAAGCTTATAATCACTGGAATGCCTGACTACCAATTCTCAGGTCATGCTCTGCGCCATATGGGTAAAGACCTCAAATTCTTACTTTTTATTCTTTCTCTACCTTAGATTATCCATCATACCCATGAGTCCATGTTATTTTCTTATATGTTTGTCTTGCCTCCTCACTCAGATGTCTCTGTGAGGCCATGGATTTACTCTTCTATTCACACTAATTGCTGCAACACCTTTTAGGCACAAATACATGTTTTTGAAGAAAGGAATAAATGCATAAAACTCTATTGCACTTACAAAAAAGCTGTGCATTGAAAAAATAGTATTCCTTGAGTTAATTATTCCAACTTTTGAAATCTGTTTGGCTTCAGTTTTGGACAGAAGAGTTTTCATGTGGAGAGTCTGGGATGCCTGAGGTGGTGGGAAGGAAACTGGGTCTCAGGTTTGAGATAGCCCTAAGCTAGCTGATAGGAGGCCCGGCAAGAAGCTCTAAAAGAAATGGGCTCACTACCAGGGAAAATGAGTCTAGATTTAATTTTACTGCCTCATTTCTCATATGATCACCAAGGGCTTCTGTTTGTTAAAAACAAAATTCATGTGTACATCATTTTAGTGCAAAATTAATGCTACACTTTAGCCAGAGTTATTCTTAATGATATATCTTATCTAATTATAAAGATTAAATATGTTAATGCCTGCAATGCCCTAGAACATATAAGGGCTTAATAAACGAGAACTGGTGCTACTCTTAGTTGTTAGATTAATTATCATCATTAGACTAGGCACTGAGAAAACATCTGGAAAAGGGAGCTATTCCTCTCAGCATGTGCTATCAGCAGGCAAGCCTGCCCTTGCCCATTTCCCAGCATTCCCTCCTCCCTGACTTGCCATATATGCAACTGACCCAGTATCCTCTCTTCTCTAGGTCAGTGCCTTTCTGCTATTTCTCTGCCATCCAGGTTGTGCAATACTTAATAAGCAAACTAACCTGGCCTATGTTATCTGATTAGTCACTGGTAATCTTAAGAATGCTCCAGGGTGGGGAAATATAAATGCAAATTTCAGTTGCATTAATTATAAGAATTTTAGAAAAAAAACATAGTTGTCAGGACAAGAGTATTGATTTATTATGTGCATGTGTGCAAGTGTACATACACCATGATAGGTCAAGAGGGGCAGCATTCTGGTGGGTTTAATAGTTTTGCAATTCATTGAGACTTTTTAAAAAGAAAATGTTAAAATAGTGGCACAAGGAGGTTGCACTTTAACATGCCCATGTATATGTGCAACAGGTCTTGATCAAAGTCACCTCTTACATCATGCTTTCTCCCTCCCACAACCCCATTCTCTCACCAGTCTCCCAAAGTTTCCTGTTTCAATATTCGCATATATAGATTGAGTGTTTTTATTGTATTTGTTCATAATTCTTTTTCCCATTGCCCTCCTATTAATCAGCAATGAACATTGAACAGATATATGATTTGCAACTACTTGGTAAAAAAAAAATCATCTGTACGTAATGTGAAGGTAAGAAGAGAATTCAGAAAATGTGCCTGAATCTCACCAGAAAGGATAAACTGTTCATAAGCAATGATATTTCATTGTAGAAATCAAAGAATACAACTGGAATGTAAATCAGGAAATGTAGCATCAAATGAGCACCAAATGAGAGTTGTTAACCAATGCCACTTCCACCATGTAGTGGTCGGAGAGAGAACTTTCTGGAAGTCATTGTTACTATAGCAGAAAACCCTTGCAACATCTCTGATATTTAAATGTAGCTCTGAAGGGCTTCAAATCAATCAGTACTGTTAAACTTCTCTTGAAACATGTTTACTGGTGGATACCCCTCAACTGGAAAAAGGGGGGAAAAAAGAAATAGGAAGTTGCTGTGTGCATAGCCATTTCGTTAATGTGCTTTACAAGTATAAGATGACAGCACAGAGAAGCCATAAACACTTGCGCTTGTCAGAGTAGACAGCCAATTGACCCTGAGTCCTCTATTCTTTTACCCACCACTTTTATGTGTTTTGCAGAAAGGTCCATAAAGCAACACATCTGCCTTCTGGAAGGCTAAGCTCGGTTACTTTCCATCATCCTTAAATGACAAAATGGTCTGCAGTGCTGTGTCCAGATCTTGAAAGCCTCTTCATTCCAACTTCCTGTCAGCATTTAAATTAGGAGCAGGATAGAGGCACAGGACTGATGCTCTGTGCTGAAGGTGTGCGCTTCTTCTTAGCAATGTTTTCTTTGTCCTGCTTGCCTGGTTTAGTTTTAAGACCTCTCTGAAGATAGAGAGGGTGACAACGAAAAGGAGTAGCACAGGAGGAAACAGCTGTAAAGAAGGATCCCTGTGCTCCTCCCTGAGGAATTCCTGTACTTTAATGGAGAAATGTTTAGTTTTATTTACTCAGTAAACCCAACAGTCAGAGGTCTTTGCACGGAGTGAAGTGACCACACTCTCAGCCAAAGTCATATTTTAAGCATTTAAATCACCTTCATTAAGCTACAATAGGTAGATAAGCAATTACTCGTTTTTAAATGGTACAACTTCCTGTTTTGACATATACCTTTTCAAACACCATCAGAGTCAAGGAAATACATTCAGGCGCTGGTGACATGTTTCCCTCCTCCCAATAACATCTCAGCCTGCCTTTACTGAGCTTGCAGTCCTCACACCTCATTGGCTAATTCCTAAGACTTGCTGCTGATGGAAGTGGATTTGGCTTCTTTCACTCACTGTACTTAGTATGTGTTTATATTGCAATAAGTGCCATTCTTTTTCATCTATTTTACTTTTGAATTAGCATACATCTAGGGACTTCATTGTAATATGTACCTTTTTAAAGTTATGCTCAAGTAATTGTAACAAGTTACCCTTTAACAAAGCAGTTTATTACTACCATGTATCTTGATCATTGTCGACCCTTTCAACATTTTCACCCTATTTTGACACACCCCTTCCCTTACTTCTCTTAGTTTTGTCTTATATACAATGAATTCTTGACTGCATTCTCACACCCTTCTCCCGTTAATTTGTCATCCTCTCTCCTTTTGGCCCAGATCCTTCTCTTGCAAGTGCTCGTTTCTTGAACTTATTTTGATGGACTTTGACTTTGTCTTTGTAAGGAATTACACTGCGTTCTTCCTAGTCTACCATGTTCTAGTTAATCCATCTGTAACCACTTGTATATCACCCAATCTACTTACTTATAGCTTTTCTAGTTATAGGAAAATTCTAGTTGCCAAAATGAGGGAAAACATACACCTTTGTTTCTCTGTGTGTCTGATTTCATTTAATATATTTTTTCCCAAATCTTCCAATGGATGAATGAAATTCTATTATGTACACATAGCACATGTTCTTGATCTACTTTTCCATTAAGGGGCATGGGGGTTGATTCTATACCTGGGGTATGGTGAACAGTGCTGTAATGAATATGGTGCTGGTAGCTTTATTGTAAACTTGTTTGTGATTTTCATAAGGCATGAAAATCATCAGTTACATCATGCTCCTGGAAAGGATATGATTTCATCCTTCCTATGGCTGAATGATACTGTGTTCACATTCTACATTTTCCTTATCCATTCATCCACTGACAAATACTATATTTTCTGTATTCATCCATTGATAAGTACGTAGGCTGATTCTGTAATTTGGCTACTAACTGCTCAATGGCCCAATTGCTAAGTGCACAGGACCATTTATAATAACCCGTGTCAACAAGAACTCAGGCATGGAAAACAAGAAGTTCTGATTATATCCTTTACGCATTTATTTCTTTTTCTGTTTTAGTTTTCTTTATCCTTTGTCTTGTATATAAATTTATCCAATCCATGGAAGGGAAAGGCAGGAAAAAGGATGAACAATGCAATAATGATACTCACTGGACACTATGTTGGAAATGAAATATATATACGTATTTTATATCTATCTACACACACACACAACTTGAGGGGACTGGTAGAGGAATTACGAGAGATAGCAGGAGAAAATAAGGGAGGGAGTTACAGTTTTTAAAAAATGTCTTCATTACCTTACTTATATAACTGTAACTACCCTGTCCATTACAATAAGATATTTAAAAATAAATAAATAGCACTTTATCATACACTGCCATTTTGATATCTAACCAAGAGTAGTAAAAGTTGGTCACATGGTAATTTTCAATAATTCTTAGAAGAGCATCCATACTGACTTCCATATTGGCTTTATTAAGTTATAACCCACTACAGTGCATATGATTTTCTTTTCCTTTGTATTTTTTTCAGTCCTGGGTCTTGAACTCAGTGCCTAAGCACTGTCCTTGGGCTTTCTCAAGGATAGCACTCTACCACTTGAGCCACAGCACCTCTTCTCGTTTTTTTTCTAAGTATCCAGTACTGAGGAATCAAACCCAGGTCTTAGTGCATGCTAGGCAAGCACTCTACCACTAGACCAAACTCCCAGCCCCAGGCCAAATTCCCAGCCCCTCCTTTGTATTTTAAAGCAGTTCTATCAGCCTTTGTTTTAGCTACCTCAAATATTTTATTATATGCAAGAACAATTTTCATGAGTTGAGCATACTATAATTATGAAAGGTTTATCACACCTTTGTGTTTTGCCCAGTAATCTACTTTAGTCTGATATTGGTCACCCATATCAATTAGTATCATTGTGTGATGTATTGTTTCAGCATTCTACTTCTATCTATCTGTCTTTCACATAAATAGTAAATATTGGTCTTTCTTTCTAATCCAATCTAATAATCTCTGCTTTATAACTGAAGTATTTAATGAACTTACATTTCATGCTACAACTGATACAGCAGTAGTTCTAAATATATCACTTGTTTTATATATACAACTTTTCCTTCCTTTTGTTTTTGTTTCTCCTTATTCTAGGTACATTAAATATTTTTTTTGTCATTTGAAACCAATTTATTTTCTTGCTTCAGGGGAAATAGCATTTTTAAAGCAGTGTTGCCAGCCTACAATCACAAATCCTACAGGACATTGAAAAAAAATCACAGGGCAGAGAATGAATGAGATGGTAAACTGCTGACATTCCAACAAAATAGAAAGTGTGTGTTTCCCAAAGCTGGATTCTTGATGGAGGCAGTCCACTCATTATGTTAATTACAGAAATGGAATGAAAACATTTTACTTGAAACCAGCAGTTTTCCATAGTTGTCTTGGTAAATCGCAACTAGCTTCACAAATTCTAATGGCACCATGACTCAAGTCTGGTGTATAAGGTACATTAAATATTTATAATTATACATTTTGTCTACCTAAGTTATAATTCTTATTTGGTTATTTTAGTGGCTGATGTGGGGCTTATAGCATACTGCTTAACTTTCAGATCTGCCCTTTAAGTCACAGTATTTCACATCATGTATACCACTGGAATCTATAAATGATATACTTGACCTTAAAATCTCTTTATAATATTGTCATATTTTAATTGTACATGTTATTATACTTATGGCTTATATTTACAATACTTAGTTTTAATTTGGTTAGAAGTAAATGACCTCATAATAGGATTTGAATCATAAGGAAAATCATATGCATTTACCTATGGAAAATTCTGATTTCCATCCATTACTTTTATGTAGACTTTCATCTAGAATAATTCTTCAGTTGAAATTGTCTCTGTTATTTTCCTTTGCTTTGCTTTTTTTTTTTGTCGGTGTTTTTGTCCTGATCCTGAAAGTTATACTCAGGATGTTGGCACTGTCCCTGAGACATTTGCTCAAGGCTAACGCTCTACCACTTGAGCAATAGCTCCTCTTCTGGCTTTTAGTAGTTAATTGCAGATAGAGTCTCACAGACTTTCCTTCCCTGGCTGGTTTTGAATTATGATTCTCAAATCAAAGCCTCCTGAGTAGCTAAGATTACAGGCGTGAACCACAAACACTTGGCTTATTTTTTATTATTTCTTATAATTCAAATGTCCAGGTGAATTTTTTCAGCTTCCTTATAACAAAAATAAGATTTGAATGATGAATAGTTAACTTTGAAAGATAACAGTATACCATTTTTCTGTAGCACTCTTTAACTTTCCTCCTCCTCTTCTTTCTCTTCTCCTCTTCCTCCCTCTGCTCCTCCTCCCCTCTTCCATCCCCCTCCTCCTCCCCCCTTCTCCTCCCCCTCTTCCTCCCCTTCTACTTCCTCCTCCTGCTCCTCCTCCTCCTCCCCCTCCTCCTCCTCCTCCTTTTTCTTCTTCTTCTTCTTCTTCTTCTTCTTCTTCTTCTTCTTCTTCTTCTTCTTCTTCTTCTTCTTCTTCTTTCTTTTCTAGTCTTCTTATATCTACCTTTCTTCTCCACCCTCTCCCACCCTGATATACTTCCTCCTGTTCTCCCTCTCTACAAGAGAAGTTCACCAGAACTTTCTCTTATAGACACAAAGTACTTAAAGTTACTCAAAGTACTTATAAATTCAAAATTTGTAACCTCTCAGGTTTAACTAATCTTAAATTCAGTCCTGTTTATGAATCTTTCGAAGTTGCCTAGTTTTCCCACTCTATTCTCTCAAGGAAGAAACCTGAGAAATAATAGGTTTTCTTCACATATTTCTTTCTCTCATGCTTCAATATACTCATTGAATGTTATGCAGTCACTTCAAAACAAATGTTTCATTTATGTATAATTTCTAAAGCTAATGAAAGTCTGGTCCTCTCTACTTTCGCCTTAAGTGGAAGATCATACTTGAACATTACAATTTTGTTTTTTTTAGGGACAAAGCTTTTCTTAAGGGACAAAGCTGAGAATTCATAGTTATTCAAATTAAAATACACATTGTTCCAAAACACCTACTAAATGATAGCCATTTCAAAAACATTTGATACTTTTTTGTCCTAGCCATCACACCAGATACTTCACAATTGCATGTATTGTTTAATACTATAACATATTTTGAGGTTTCACCAGTTTCCCTTTACTTTCAGGTAAATAAAGGAAATTATATTAAAATGTAAAGTTATGTGTCAAATACCTAATAAATTATAAATCTAGTTTTTAAATCAATTTTTAGTGATTATCAAAACTTTTTAGGCACTTTTAAAACACTGTGGTTATTATTTACCATAAAAGTAGGAATATGACATTAAATAATGGGTTCTTTCTAATTATTGTTTCTAGCTAAGGACATTAATTTACCATCTTAAAAGGTTTAGCTGACTAGTAAAATTTTAAGAAGAGATTTTTCTGTGGATCAGCAGGAAAAGAAAATTTATATGGCAAGAACAAAAGTGATAAAATGAAAGGAATATAAAGTGATTAAGTTGATCACTCAGATTCATGCCAAAACAGTGGTCAGAAGAAAATAGGTTTCTATGCCACTCAGCAGACGATTGGATCAAGAAGATGTGGTATTTATACACAATGGAATTTTATGCTGCCATCAGAAAGAATGACATCACCCCATTCGTGAGGAAATGGAAAGACTTGGAAAAAAGTAAGCCAGACCCATAGGAACATAGGCTCAATGGTTTCCCTCATTTGTAATAATTAGTACTCTCTTAGCAGAGAAGTACAATAGGTCAAAACCTAAGTACATAGGATGAGACTAAATGAAAGAATCTCTAGTATATGGAAACAAGAGGTTTATCTTGTATGATTGTTGTTCTTAATGTACTATTATTTCTATTCTCTTTTGTTGCCCTTTGGTTAATCTCATATTGTTACTGTATCTGTATTGTTACCTGGTATATTGTATATATGTTTATTTGTTTATTTAAAGAGGAAAGAGAAGGAGGAAAACAAGATGATTAGAAGGGGGTGAGGAAGGGAAATGGGAACAAAACATAAGAGGGGTATCAGTGTGTGAGAAGGTATGTACCTACTACCTGGCAAATGCAACTGTAACCCCCTCTATATAAAGAAATGGAAAGAAAAGAAAAGAAAAGGAAAGAAAAAAAAGAAAAGAAAATGGATTCCCATAGAGGGAGACATCAAGAGAGAGCTCCGGAGGTAGAATGGTTCATTTGACAAACTATCACATAGTATATAGGATGGCTGAGATAAAGAGAAAAATGTTGGATATTTTAGAAATAATGTTACCTTGGTGATTATAATCTCTATCCCAAATGTTAAAGAAATCAGCTTTGTAGGAACTAATATTGCCAATTTATGAGCATTAAATTATCAAGTAGTTTTGGACTTTAAATATTATGAAAATTCATAATATTTAATCATTCGTATCTTCTACACTTAATGTTAGATCTTAGCTTAAAGTCTGTGTGTACGTTTATGTGTGTGTGTGTGTGTGTGTGTGTGTGTGTGTGTGTGTGTGTGTGTGTGTTTGTGTGTGCATGTGGGGCTTAAACTCAGGGCCTCTCACTGTCTCTTGGTTTCTAGTTCAAGGCTGGCATCCTACCTTTCTAGCCACATTTCTACTTTTACCTGATATTGAAGATTATTTTCTGATAAATTAAGGATAAAGGATCTCTCAGATTTGTATTCCCTGGCTTGCTTTACACCTGCAATCCTCAGATCTCAGGCTCCTGAATAACTACAATTATAGGTATGAGCTACCAGCACCTAGCTTTTAGTTTAAATAACATTTAATAAATATTTTAGTACAAAAAATTCAATCTTAACATTACATGGAATCAATAATAAAAATACACAGAATTCTATAAAACCAAAAGAATACTCCATATATACCATACCAATAAATATATCAAACTTTTAGGAATAATGAAATATCTTCAGTGTAATTCATTCAGTTAATCACCATCTTATTTGAGAATTTTGTCTGCAATTCATTCGGTTAATCACTTCCTTATGTTTCTATACCTTCCATCAAGAGCTATTTAACACCATCTTTCATATATAAGAAGATGAAAAGAAAACCTATATGGCATTTAAAATTTCAATGTTTCCCTGAGAATAACTAGAAGTGAAATACTACTATGAAAGTCATTCAGCCAAAATTATAAAACTTGGGCTGGGAGTTTGGCCTAGTGGTAGAGTGCTTGCTTAGCATCCACGAAGACCTAGGTTAGATTCCTCAGTACCACATACATAAAAAAAAGTTGGAAGTGTGCTGTAACTCAAGTGGTAGAGCTTTATCCTTGAGAAAGCCCAAGAATAGTGTTCAGGCTCTGAGTTCAAGCCCCATCCATGACTGGCAGAAACAAACAAACAAACAAAATAATCTCTAAAGAAAAAATTATAAAACTCCCCAAACTATTTTCCATTTATTTCAATTATCTAACAAGGCCTAAATTGAAACCAAATAGAAACTCTAAGTGTACTTTATTTCTGCAGAAGAAAACAATAGTAAAAATCATGGCTGCATAAATGAATATTCATGGGATAGTTATTTTTCTTTATGGCGTAATTGTAACGAACAGAAACAAATTATTTCTCTTATATATCAGCATTCAAGTATTCAAAGAATGTATATCCAGCTTCATCAGAGGGAGAAATGAGTTTGATAGCTTTAAATAGTGTTTGGTTTTTAAAAAAGAAAAGCACAAGGGTAAAACTCATATTCCCTATAAGTCCATATTAGCATATGTAAAGCATTAGGTTTCTAATGTGGACATGAGCATAGACCCATTAAAGGTATATTTCCAAGAGGAGAGCTGGACTGCAAAATCTATGAATAAATAATTTTCTAAATAACTTCCTAGATAGAATTTGATGTTGAAAATAATGGAATTTCAAGATCAAAGAAGCCTTGGATGTTATTTGTTGAAAATCTTTATTTTCCATTTGGAGTAAAGAAAACACAAAGACAGAAAGTGACAATGAATTGTTCAAAAGATAATCTCAGGCAAAATATGAACACAACCTAGCTCTTGTCTGTCTCAGGAGCTCATACTTTAAACCAAATAAATATATATTCTGTGTGGTACCCCCTTAGCTACTTACTGTTTTTCTTTAACACATTGCTTGTAGTTTTATGACAAGTATTTTATAGGGTTTAATTTGTTTTTACATGCTGCTGGGTGTTGAGTGCCAATCAAATGATTCTTAAGGTTATTTTTGATTTTTTGCAAATACTTGTGCGTTTATAAGTAAAAATATGCAGTTAGAATATTAATGACCACATTTACTAAAAAAAAAAAAAAACTGGAGAAGAAAAAGTAGAGCAGAAGATCTAGCATACTAATACATTTAGGAAACATCATTTCCAAAGTCAACTTTGAAAACAATTCCTTTTTTTTTTACCTTAAGAAAAAAGGGCCCAAAAGTTTTAAGTATATCGAGGAAAGTTCCTTTTCAGCACCTGTGCATTTCCAAAGGGGTCGTGATGAATATAACCTGAAGTATAATAAGTTAAAATAACCAATATCTTATGCTTAATGCAGCTTCACAAATATTGATTAGCTTCTTCATTAAGTAAAGTCATTTACTGAATACCTACTATGTGTCAGATCATATGCTTACTGCTAGAAAATGAGTGATGACTAAAACTCAAACCCTTATTTAAATTCTGAGATTTAATGGAAGTCTAAGAGAAAACAAGTAGGCAGAAACAATCATTTTCATTGCAACATGCTTCAAGAAAATTAAAAGAAAAATTTGCCTAAAAGTGCATAGATTGAGAAAAACGAAAGTGGGTTTTAGTCGTGTCATGTTGGCTATATTGGACAGAATCAATCACAAGTGACCAAAAGAGGTCCTTACTGGTCCTATTGATCCTTATGTGGGTCCCTATTAGTCCTTATGCTTTTTCTGCTCATGAGCATTTGAACTGTATGTGCACTTTGCATAGCTGTGAATAATGATTTGATTTCATTTATTTGTAATTTAATAAATATTTAATATCTTTTTATTATTAGCTGGCTATATAGAAGATGGTTAGAATGCCAGGTATTAGCAAGTCAAATAAGCGCCTGCACTGCTTTCTGATATATTACCCCCAAGAAAAGATACAGAAGAAAAGAGTAGTTAGGAAAATAATGAAAACATGACTTGAAGATAGGAACCCAGGAATCTAAGGAAAAGTTTCTTTAAAATACCTATACATAACTTCCATTCTTCCTCCTTGAACTTAGCCTACTTGTTGTTTCTCATTTATCTTCTCCAGTTTATCTGACATTGCTAGTGTTGCACTCACATATAATTTCAAATTTAAACCACCAGCTGGTAAAAAAAAAAAAACTAATTCCAAGTGGTAATATCTGTGACATGTTCCTTTACATCTTAGAACGAATTCTTTTCATATTGACTTCTATCATTTCTGGAGCTTCAAGAGCAAATTCTAGAGATCTATTGCAAGATTCTCTATAGAAAACTCTGTGTTGAGCCGCGAGTTTGGCCTAGTGGTTAAAGTGCTTGCCTAGCATGCATGAAGACCCGGGTTTGATTACTTGATACCACATACATAGAAAAAAGCCAGAAGTGGTGCTGAGGCTCAAGTGGTAGAGCTCTAGCCTTGAGAAAGTCCAAGGACAGTGCTCAGGCCCTGCTCAAGCCCAGGACTGGCAAAAAAAAAAACTCTGTTTACTTCTCAAGTAGAAACAAGAGGACCTCAGTGTAAAGCCTTCTATTAATACAGATAAGCAATCCTATCATGGCAGGCAGATTAAGATTGGGTTAAAACAGGTTCAAGGTTATGCTTTAATGAAAAGTATCTTACTTGGTATAAAGGATTTTTCCCAGGAGCATAAATTGATTGTTAAAGGCTATCTTAATAGTTTCTCAGTAATTTTTATTTTTGCTAATAATTTCTATGATACTATCTAGGCAATATCTTCCTGGAGATTGTTGGAAGAAAAAGCCAAGCCCCATGCTCTCCTTGAATGTGTGAAGTCCTTTCTTTGCCTCCTCTGGATCTGCAATGATATATAATTTAAACAGAAGATTGAGTTTACTCATTAATCAGTTCCAGCAGAGATTAGAAAATGAATAAATGTATCAATCAATCAATCAATGGGCCAAGACAAAAATAGATAGGACAGAATTGTTAATAGCTCTGTTGGATGAATAGCTTAGATGAAAACTAAACATTTATGAAAAGTAACTCTCAGTAAAATACACATTTATTGGACAGCTATATCAGTTACTGTATATATGTAATCTCATTTAATGTTCACCATAATCTTTTTTAAAAAAAATCAGAGTTGAAAATTGCTTCTCATTAGAACCATGGCTGTAACATTCTAGTTCCAGTATTTCATATTATTTTTACTAAATCTGTGAGAATACTATGTATCTGATTCTAGAGGAGAGAAAGAGGGTAGATTTTTTATTCTAGCTAGTGCTTCATATTAGCATGGGTTGAAAATAAACAGACTCCTGAATGAATCCCCAGTTTGCCAGGCTGGAAGCACAGGATGATTCCTGAAGGTAAGGATGGAGACAATAGCAGAATCCCATGGTAGAGACAATGTGTGGTTCTTCTGAAGGGAAAAAAAAAAGAGTGTTATGTTTTGTAAGTCTCAAGTTTTATGTTTTGTTCGTCTCAGTCTGGAATGAGGACTGATGTATTTTTGACATTAAAAAGAGAAAAATCTGTGCATCCTGGTACCAGTGGCTCATGTGTTCAAGGCCAGCTTGGGCTACACTATAAGAGGTGTCTCAAGAATTAAATTTAAGTGTGTTTACTTCTAACAATGACCTGCTGAAATTATATTTTGAAGTTGTTTTCAGAAACCTCTATTTAAAATACTTTTCCCACATTTTATTACCATCAAGTAATTTTATGGTGAGTTCCATTCTGACATGTCTATATATGCATAATACGTATCTTAATCAGACTCATCCTTCTATGTCTCCCTTTCTCTCATCTCCCTCCTCATTTCCAAAATCAATTTCAACAAGCTTCATTGCTCTATTTTTACACATGCAGAAAATGTATTTTATCTACAGTCACATACTTTGTAAAAAACTTTGTAAAGCCAGGTGCAGTGGCTCTAGCCCGTAATCCTAGCTACTCAGGAGGCTGAGATCTCAGCATCAAGATTTAAAGTCAGCCCAGGCACAAAAGGAACTGAGACTCTTATCTCCAATTAACCTCTAGAAAACGGGAAGTGGGGGTTGGCTCAAAGGTAGGGTGGTAGCCTTGAGCTGAAGAGCTCAGAGACAGTGCTCAGGCCGAGTTCAAAAGCCCCATGACCTACAAAAAATTCTTAGAACTTAAAACCAACCACTTAGTAGTCAAAAGCAACTAGAAGCAAATATTAAATAAAAATCTCCAGTAGTCTTAATGTTATTTGAAAGGAAGAAAAACTGCTTAAAACAAAAAAAAAGTCCATTTCTATCATGACCTAATGGACAATAGCAAAGGCAAAGAAGCCAGAGAAGATTATCATGTTCATCCTTAATACATGCCTGTTAAGTCAAGAAATGTGCCTAACATCTCCCATGCATTAATTCTGTATTAAGATCCTGTATCATATAAATCCTCACTTCTCAGTGGTAGCTTGTTATTATTCGTGTCAGAGCCTAAATATAAGCATGGGTTTCTTTTTTTGGCATTTGCCCTCTCCCAGGCAGAGATCCAAAGACGCAATCTCCATACATCCTGAGAATCGACCATATTGAACTCATAGTATCTAACTCTTGTGACTGACTCATTTAGCTCAAAGGAGGAAAGCATGGGAAATCACTTGTGTCTGCTATTAACTCGGTAAGGTTTTCATAACCTTTCAACATTGCAACATAGATTCAACATACGAGGATATTAGAAAAACAGGTTGCAGTAAATGAGTAATATGTTCATTTTAAACTTATAAATTCTCTGTCCATCAATAAAGTTGTCAGATTGGCCTGGAACTTTTGAAAAGTGACTGTGCTAACACCATATTCTAGATCGAACAGTTTTCCCAAACCAGATTTCCACGTATTTCTGCCGCCCTTTATTCCCACAAGGAACTGAAGTATTCTGTCCTTCCGGATACTGCTTTTTGATCACAGACTTGAGCATCTAATACTCTCCTTTAGTAATGGACATAATAAATTGCTAGAATTTATTATGTGTCAGGTCCTATGTGAAGCACTCTACATATGTTTATTTATTCAATCCTCATCATTACTTTATGGGGAGCAAATGATTTTCCTGCATTCTTGTGTGAAGTTAATGGGAACATCAGAGCTGGCCCAAGGTTGCCTGGGTTATTCTAGAAAGCTAGTCTCTGTTGCTACAGGCTCTGCTCAGAACAACTTCACTGTGCCACAGCATGGCCTTGATGGGATAATAATTTTTAAAAAGTTAGCTTTCCTCAACTTTCATAATGTTTCTACAAGTATGCACCTTTGTCTCTCCATAATTCATGTTTCACAAAACTTCCATTTCATGCTCACAATATTCCTGAGAGGCAGGCAGGGCAGATCTTGTCAGCTTCATATTGTAAATTAGAAAATCTTGCCCAGGAGAGACAAAACGAATTAGTCAAGGTTATATTGCTAATGGAATTGACCCACAGCCCTTTGACACTGTGATTTTTTTTTCTTACTACTAGGCTGTGCTTCCTTCCTTTTGGGATAACTTTGGTTGGTAGCTAAATTCTTTTTATTAAGTGAGGGGAAAATGACCTAGCTTTAATGCAAGCAGTACAACTATTTACTTCTTTTGTTTGCGTTTTCTTTCACTATTGCAAAAATACTGATTGCAATCTAAAGAGACAATATTGGAAACGGAGGTGTAATGATTTAACCATCTTGTTCATTGTTAAACTTACAGATCCTCCTATTATTCATGGGCAAACTGTCAAGAGTGGCCCGACATCATTTAGAAGTTCCTGTGATGATTAAGTTCTTTCCTGATGGAATCAGGGAAACTGTAATCGATCATCTCACTTAGACATTAACCAACAGGATCGAGACAATTGTTGGGCTTGCTCACGTACGTTTATAGATACAGCTTCCCTTTTCTGACCTAGATCATGTCTCACAAAAGTTATGGGAATGTCAAGAAGAGTGGATGGGGATTGATCGGGGCTAATTTTTTGTTATACCACCCAAAGCATGAAACTCATTTAGCACTTTCCTTTGGGCCAGGATAAAAATATGACTTGTGCCCTTGAAACTTCATGTTGAAACATTTTTCTCCACATAACAGAGTTGAAAAGTATTGGAAATTTGTCATAAAATGGGATTAATGTGGTTCTGACAGAACATAATTAGTGATCATGAGGGGTTTTGTTTCTTAGATGCATGTCTCCTTGCACTCTCCATGAGAGTAACACATTCTTGGAATTACTATTCTCTCTACTCATGAGCCAAAATAAACTTTTTTCTTTATAAATTGCACACTTCTAGATACTCTGTTGAGAGGAATGGAATAAAGAAGACATATTCAAAATAGAGGACATCAGAAAAATGTTTTTTATCTACATTCATGTGAGTGAATATCACCAACAAAGTGGTATAAAGATGTGACTATCTTCTACAAGATGTTAATAGATTTTATGTTAGATATTATTATGAAGTTATGATGTATGTGAGAGAACCAGTGGATAATACAATGATGTAACTTGGGGCAGGTTACTGTATGGATTAAAATCTTTCTAGGTTTGGATGAGTCAGACACAGGCATTTCTCAAAGGCAGATATATAGTAAGATCTATTCCCTGGATCCAGCTATTCTCAGGCTGATGTATATGATTTTAAGAGAAGGTGAAATGTCCCCTTCCAACCTGACTGAAGGCAAATTGCTTGTAACTGTTGAGCATGGCATTTGCTTTCTTTTTGAAAGCTTTACATTGCTTGTGGGAAGGCCTTTCTATGGTTATTAGACCAAGACAGTACCTCCAGGTAATTCTCTCTGTGTTGTACATCAATGAAGCATTGAAAAGAAAGCATCTGTTGACAAATTTCTTCCAGAAACTAGAAATGAGACGTTATTTCCAATGAATGCAGGATACCATGTTGTATGCTACAGGGGCTGAGCAAACAAATAATTGAAGTAAATCTCGTATTCTATTTACAGTGGTCCTCTTCATCAACAGGGTAAAACTAGGTGTGTGTGTGTGTGTGTGTGTGTGTGTGTGTGTGTGTGTGTGTGTGTGTAAATCCTAAGGCTTGCACTCAGGGCATCAGCATTGTCCCTGAGCTTTTTTGCTCAAGACTAGTGTTCAATTAAGATTGCTCTGTGGGTGTCAGGATTTGGGGACACTCCCCGTGTTGAGGAGTTGTAAACCACTGTATTGGTCTTGCTGTTGTTTTGTGATTGATAATGTTATTTGTTTTTTAATCAACAGTGCTAATATTATTACATCTGAAACAATCTTGGTCTGAATTCTCACCCTTTGTTTACCGTCCGTGTAATGCATAAAAGAGTTGTAGCTACTCTCATCTTTTTTTTCTTTCTTTTTTTGTGCTTTTTGTTTGTTTGTTTTAGCTTTTCTCAGTCAAGGCTTGTGGCCTACCACTTGAGCCACTGCTCCACTCCTGGCTTTTGTAATCATGAATTTGAGATCAGAGTTTCACAGGATTTTCCTGCCTCTGGTTGGCTTCAAACCTAGATGCTCAAATTTCACCCTCCTCTGTAGTTAGGATAATGGGTATAAGCCACAAGCCCCAGCCAAAGGACATTGTTTATTGAAGAAAAGAGAGGATTGGGGGTTTTATTTTGTTTTCTCACTTTAGATGGAAATATGTTCAAAAGATTAAAATAATCATAGGCCTAGATAAGTAGAAAGAATGGTAAGGATTCTTCTGTGGTCTGTGGACTGTGATAAATAGATAAAGTGTTGACATCTTAAATGTTCAGGCTGCCATCCGAAATGTGAGATTGATACCTCATATTCCTATTCCTAAATAGAGAACTAGAAATCTATTAAATAACATCTTCAAGGCAACAAAAAGTAACAGCAAATCAAACATGGCATTGGAAGGTGCTGTGAATTATAAGGTTCCCCCTTTGTGGGGAAAAAAAGAAGTTAATAATGTCAAAGGAGTTAAGGGACATTTCCAAGGTCACATTGGTGTTTATGAAAGCAGACACTGAGTAATTTTCCATTCCAGGAAAATTAGTCTTCTCACACTGAAACCAGGCACAATATTTTTGATAATAGAATGCACGAAAATAGAACAGAACAGTTAAATACATGTACCCTTACTGTTTGTGCCTCTTTCTTGTCTCAAGAGATTTCTCCATTTTCTCATGACTTATCTAGGACATGATCAAACCCTGATCTCCCTTTCTTAATGTGATAATAACTCACACTTGAAGGAAGCAATCCTCTGCTTGGTAGCTAATGTCTTTGTAGATTGAAAAAATTATACTGTAGTCGATACACAGAGTTGATTTGGTACCAAAAGTACATATTGTATCATTTAAATCAATATTTCCATGACATATTTATTCATAACAAAATCATGCACATTCAAACCACTGGCTTGCTTACTTTTTAATGCCAGTGTGAGATATACAGAACATATATTAACATTCTGGTCAAAATGCTAATTTCCATATAGCATAGTAATTGCAGAAGTGCTCATTGGGTTAAAGATCAGAATATCAATGCCAAATACTAATAAAAGAATTTTGTTTGGACATAGTACATCTAATTTTCCCAGCCTCTCATGCTCCAATGCACCATGAGCTTAAACCAAAAAAAGAATTCCTTATGGTTACCTGGTGAGCGAATGCTACCCAGCCCAAAGCTGTATGACAGCAGGTACTGAATAGAAAATTAATAGGTAGTGGGGAAACAGTGATTAAAACCTGAATCTGGCCTTGTTACATTCCTGAATATATTTATTCAGTGTTTAATTCATTTAGATGAAAAGCTCACAGTTCCCCTGCTTTTCTGAGTCTTTTTTCTCTATCACACACACACCCTTTCTCTCTCTGTCTCTGTCTCTGTCTCTCTGTCTCTCTCTGTCTGTCTGTCTGTCTGTCTGTCTGTCTGTCTCTCTCTCTCTCTCTCTCTCTCTCTCTCATTCTCTGAAGCACTTTTAGATTTCATGTACTTATTAATAATGTGGAACTCAAGGAAGAAAAGCTGAACTTGAAACATTCATTTTGGCAATCGGTTATGTAGCTGGAACCGAGGTGTTCTTTAAATACATTGATTGACTTCCCTGAATATGTCTCTTTACAATCCTTCCCTCAAGGAGATAGGCACTTATGCTGTGATGAAAATCAAAAGTTCTGAATAGGATAGGGAAGCAGTTATTACTATTAATGTATCTTCCATTTTCTAAAGGGACGTGACATCGCTAACTAATACCAGCTCTTTAGAAGAACTGAAACTTCCAAAATGTATATGTTATATGAAAAGAAGCTGGAACTCAGTTGGGTAGAACATACCAATTGTGTGAACATTCTACTCCCCAGTGAGCCTGTGAATGGAGTTTTTACTATGGTGTAACAATGCTGAGAAGCAAGGGAGCCAGCCACTGTGTCCTCCTCCTTCTTACCATGCTTCTGGAAGCCCAATAGGCATGCATCCATATTTCCATAAGAACCTGCAGAGGTTCAACAGAGCTAGAGTCTTGTTAACTCTGGTACAAATATTGAAATTCTCTCTTGATATATAGGAATATCTCCTTTGCTTCTGGGACCACGACCTTCATAAAGTAAACAAACCTACCTGGTTTCATTACAAAAATGTATGTGGAATATAGAGTGTCTTTCCAAAGTGGTCACCAAAGCCTCTCAAAACACTGGGAGATAGTTGAAATTATCTGTATTGCCATTTTCCATCTGAGAACACAGATTATTGGAAATATTAAAAATCTCCCATACTATTACAGCTGGTAAATGGCGTGACAGTGTTTGAACCTGGCTGTCTGATCCTTCGCCCTTGGTTACGATGAATGAATGTACTGCAAAAATCCTCCTCATATTTTGGAATTTCATTTGCTTCTATGTAAAACTATAACAATAAGAATAGAACTGTGTAGAAGAAACAGCAACTATTCTAAAAGGTCACTTTTGTTCAGAGCATGTAATTAACTTATTGATCAAAGATGAGATAAATCATGAACAAATATAGCTTTCTTCACAACTTTTACATTCTTCCTTAAACGTCTTGAGTGAGAGTTAATTTTCTTCATTCTTAAGTGAAAATTCAGACAAGGCCTTGGGCACTTTATACCTCACGCATCATTTCCACCCATTCATTACCTCATTCGAACCTGATTTAATCAAATGTCCCCCCCCCCCAGCCTCAGCATGACATCCATGTGCTGGCGGGGACATGAGCACCTTGGAACATGCTGTGCCTAAATCTCTCTCCTCTACCCATTTTGTAAACAGTTGCTCTTCAAAGAGTGGGGAGTGGTCCACCCCTGGACAAGATTCCAAATGGCCTTCTGGGCCTTATCTCTCCCAGGCAGCCTACACCTATGCCCATAGAAACAATCCAGATTTGCCCACATTTCTAGAAAGCTGCTCCATCCTGGAGCTTCCCAGCTTAGTTAGCCATTCATTCACAGTCATTTTTTCCCCAGATCCCTAATCATAACTCAACCATATCTTTCCTAGGCATAAACCTCCTAAATGCAGGAAGTATATTAAAACTCACACAGCTTTTCTTTATTAGACAGGAACTACTGAAGTGGGACATGAGGTTTCAGGAGAATATGCTTGCACAAGAGTCTTTTCCTCAGCATCGCCTTTCTGGCCTACCTCATCCTTGATGTAGCAGAGGAGTGAAATAATCATAGGAAAGTGTAACAGAAAGCTTTCTGCTATTAGGATGCATGAGGTTATCAACTTAAAAATGAGGAAAGTTTTGTTTGGACTCATGGTGAAGTTTCACACCATTGGCAATTGACTTAATTTCAGACTGTGACCAGGTAGGAAATATCATTGTGGAGAAAGCATGGCAGAATGACTGCTTTCCCTCATAGAGGAAAGGAAGTAAAGAAAAAGAGGAAGATATGTGGTATACAGCCCACACTGAGATCATAATCATCAGAAACCTCACATGAAACCTCACCTCTGAAGATTCTAGCTCTTAAAACAAAAAATTTAGCATAGGGGACTTTAAAAAGACAATTCTAAACCCTCTAAAATAAAAAAATAGTTTTTTCTTTACTACTTCTTTTTTAAAATATATTTTATTATAGAAGAGTTACATTATATTCACCAGATAGAAGGTGCATTACTTAACAATCATTACTACCCCTTCTCATGCTTCTGTCCCCATTTCCCTCTCCCCACCCTTCCCCTCATCTTGTTTCCCCCTTCCCTATCCTATTTCAAGTAAACAAATAAACATATACAATATATTAGATAACAAGGTAAGATATTGTAACAATATGAGATAACCAAGAGACAACAAAAGAGATGAGAAATAACATAGTACATTAAGAACAGTCACACATTATCTTTGTATTTCTTAAGTTATCCTCAAAATAATTTTGTTATTATACCATTATGTGTTACTGATGGAACAAACTTCCCATTCTAACATCTTTACAACTACATTCATAGTGTATTGACACTATATTATCCCTAATAGTGCCTGTCTTTTATAGGTGTTCATTTGTTATTTCAATGAGTTTCTAGTATTCTAATTTTTGCTTTCTATTTTTACACAGTATACCATATTATTGGGTGCACATAATCAGATTTTTTCTTTTTATTGCAGTAGCAAAATACCTAAGCAAGCAACTCCAGGATGGAAATCTTTATTTTGACTCAAAGTGTCAGGCCATCACAATTGGGAGAGTGTCACAGAGAAGTAAAGCCATAATCATGGCAGCTGGGAGGTAGAGAGAGAAACCCTGTGCTAACATAACAGGCTCTCTCCTTTCCTCCCTTTTATTTCATCTGGAACCCCAACCTTTGAGGTAGTGCCACAAATATTCACGAACAGTCATCCTTCCTTAGTGAATCCTCTCTGGAAACATTCTCATACTTACCCAGATGAGCACAGCTTTGCTATACAGAGTCCCAAAGCACTTGTCCATCCAATCAAGTTGACAATCAGGAATAACCATCATATTCAATTTGGGGGCTGCAAAACTATTTTTGTCATCTTTTTTTAAAGATGACAAAATGAAGCAATCAAAATGCAAAACTTGTGAAAGAGTCTACTTTGTTCAAGAACTGACTACCAAAATTGAATTTTCTGTAATCTAGAAATAAAATGGACAGCATGAACATTAAATAGAATGAAGGTATTCCTTTGCAAATATTAGTATTTTTTAAATAGTGACCAAGCCTTGATTTTCTAAACTAATAAAATAGATAAATAAATAGAACTGAGAAAAAGTAAAAAAGCCAAAAGTCATTGGTATTGATAATATTTTTCAAATTTTTCTTGGATTCTAGAAATTAATTAAGGCTCTATCCTTATATGATTTTAAAAGAATAGACAAATACTTGATGGAATCAAAACTCCTAGAAGTCTTTGGCAACAGAGTATGAAATGATTTTGTTTTATTTTTATAACCTAATATCAAGAAATATTGAACAAAATGTTAAGAAGATTATAGAGACAGTGGGAGATGCAACCTTCCAAAGAAGGGTACATCATAGGAGATAATCTTGGGAATTTTCAAGAACACTCTCGGGTCCTGCAGTTTCCAGCCCTCCTCAATCTGATGCTCTGATTTTCCCATTAAATATAGATAGATTCTCATTCTTCCCAAATCTGGGATGGCTTAGGAGTTGCGGTGACGAGTACAAGGCAATGGAGGTGATGCTATGAGACTATTGTCTTTGTACCTAGGATCCTGCAGCTTCTGTTATCATCCTCCAGCAACCACCTGCCATTATAGCAGGATATACAGGCTTGTCCCCTAAATTACAACAGTGTGGAGAGGAATAAGCCCAGCTCATGCTAGCCTAGGATGGCAGACTTGTGAATGTGGTTGTCTTCATAGCTTCTAGAAGCACCTGAGCTAAAAGATGACTGGCTTTGAATGAGTTCAAAAGATATCAGAACAATTGCTTCCTCAACCTCAACACTATGAGAAATACTAAATCATTGCTCTTCTAAAGTACCAATCTTTGGTGTCATTTTTATTCATATTTGAAAATCACAAAAATTCATAATTTGACATCTGGCATAGCTCACGATCTTGGCTTTTGGCTTTTATACAAACTATACATTACTGTGGTAAACAAGCCTGCTGGCAAGTTTAATTTTCTTCCTTCCTCATTCCTCTCCCTCCCCATCTCCCTTTCTTCCTTCTTTTCTTCCTTCCTCTCTCCTTCCCTCTCTTCCTTCTTCCGTTTCTTCCTTTTTTACTTCTTTCCTTCTTTTCTTCCCTCTTTTCCTCCTCCCACCTTGTCTTCCTTCATCCCTTATTCTTTTCCTTTTTCCTCCCTTCTTTCCTTCCTCCTTCCGGCCTCCCTCCCTCTTTGCTTCCTTCCTCCTTTACTCTTTTTCACCTTTTCCTTTCTTCCCCCTCCTTTCTTTCCTTCTTTCCTTCTCTTTCTCCCTCCTTTCTACCTTCCTTCCTTCCTTCTTTGTCTCTTTGAAACAGAGTCTCACTATGTAACTCAGTCTGATCTCAGCCCTCCTGCCTCTACCTCCCTAGTACTGAGACAGAGCAGGAGACATGAACTACCACACCCATCTATTTGACTGAATTTTTTTCACAAATAGGCCTTTTATTCATCATTATTAAAACTTTGAATTTTAAACAGATTCTTGGACTGGTGATTCATATCCATCAGCTCGCTTGACTTTAGCACAGGTTTCGTCCCCAGTGGCTTTTCCAGAACTACCACCTTCATCATGAAGCTTCTTTGAGTTTTCCCAATTCAAACTTGGCCTTCTTCAGCATTTTCACTTTCCTAACAAAGACACTGTGAAGTGGATAAATAGACTGGCAAGCCTTTTCTATGTTTCGCACAATGCTGTCTGGAATCAACTTATCAACTACTTCTTTTAAGTCATTTGACTACACTTCTTGGATTATGATTTCCATCATCTTCTTCTGGATCTGGCAACCTGCTGATGCTGAGCATACGAGCTCTTGGGGATCTGATTGTTGCGCTTCTTAGTAAAGCCAACACAGAACAGACAAAGCAAATAACCATAGGTAGTCTTGACATCCACATGAGTTTCAATCATGGTAGGCCACTTTTTGACCATGGAGCACATTGTGTCTCGGGTAAGATCCATGCCTTGGAAGCTGATCAGGCAGTTCTTGCCTGGAACATACTCAGTAATTAGCTTGAATTTTCTAAATGCAGCTTCATCTTTCTGCAGATCAGCAAGCCTCACTTCAAACACCCGACCCTTGAGGCCATCAGATGCAATTTTGGTTCCTTGAGTCCTCACGACTAGTGTTTTCCCAATATTTCTGATATTGAACATGGCTGAGGCTTTCACATCATACCAATCTTTCTTAGAAAATGGGTCAACCACTTTCTTCTTGGCTACTATTTTGCTGCCTTTCATAAGGCACTTGTTCTTGCCAACCGCCATGGTGCTGGTCAGAGAGCCAAAAGGCTATTTTACTGAATCTTTAAAGATAAAAGAACAAAGAGCCTGTTACCATATTAGTTCAAGATCTCTCCTTCCATATACTGGAGCCTCATATGTCTTAAAAATACTTTTGATTAATAAGATGAATTAATTTTTGATATGAAACATAAGGCAATAAATGGGGAGAAATATGGCTGAAAGCAAATAACTCCTTACATTATACCATATCCATCAAAAGGACAGACAACATTGATAATTATGTACTGGCAAAAATATTATCAGAATCTATGTGGACAGTGGCTCAAGTAGTGAAGAAATGTGTCTAGCAAATATAAGGCTCTGGCTTCATACACTGTACCACAAAAAAAAAGAAAGAAGAAAAAAAAAGAAAGTAAACACAGTCACATGGACTTAAGTAACATTCAGAATAACA
The DNA here is from genome assembly GCF_031878675.1 of Megascapheus bottae. NCBI lineage: Eukaryota > Metazoa > Chordata > Mammalia > Rodentia > Geomyidae > Megascapheus > Megascapheus bottae. Next base: position 21,111,082 of record NC_143529.1, read on the forward strand.
AAAAAAATTGGATAATCAAGATTAAACACCAAAAGTAGTCTCTCTCCTTCCATCCCTGAGTAGTATTTGTAAGCTTTAACTTTCATTTCTTTCAATGCTCACCAACACAGTTGATGGAATTTGATGCCATGTTCAATAGATATAGTTCAATGGTAAAGCATTTGCCTCGCATATGTAAGGCTATGGGTTATCTCTAGTACAGAAAAAAAAACTCCTAATTAACAGAGCTTCAAAACAACCCCAAAGTTCTATTAATCAGCTCTTACCTACTCGTGACTTCTTGTCATGCATATAAACTGTCCCCTAACTTACCACCCAAGTACCATCTTGGAAAGCTATTTTTTCTTCTAATATCTTAATCTCAACATCAGTTCATTAGTAAGGGGGATAAAGCAAGAGTTATGCCTATATGTTACTGCAAACTGGAAGAAAAATGAAAAAGTTTAAATTCATCATTGATTTTAGCTTGCTTGATAGCCAGTATAATTTTGGTATTGTGGCCCTATTTCTAAGTCCTGTTGTCCTGGATTTTGAGCATCTGTCCATTCCTGGGTGGGTGGAAGTGTTGAAAGACTGTACCGCACTTACTTGTGTGCAGTTTCTCATCCACCCCTGATAGCACAGCACTTATACATTGTCTCTCTGTCTCTGTCTCTTTTTCTCTCTATCTCTCCTCCTTACCCCCCTTTTGATCACAAGCAGAAATGCCCAAGTCAGGGTGGATGAAAAATCAACACATTCTCCCTCTCCAAGAATCTTCTGTAATGGAGATGTGATGGTTGTTTATGTGGCATGAAAACAGAACCTAAGTGTTTCAATGTAAAATAGTTCTGGTCATAGTGCCTGGGCTTTCTACACAACGTGATTTCTGTCTGGCTTGAGATTGAGTGTAAAGTAAGTGTTATTCCTACCATGGCTAAGAAGTCAAATAAATGGGGAGTGAGAGAAGAATATAGTATAATATTCAGTAATCTGAGTTAATGGCTCAACTGTTTTAGCTCTCTATGTGAGGCTTTCAACTGCCATCACCATGGTAAAGATCAGAATAACATACCTTCCTTCCATCCAAGCAAAACAATTTTGAACATGACAACATACCACTCAGTTGTTTAATTATTTGCAACAAGCCATTCTGCTATTATTTGAAGATTAGATCTCCAGAATATCCATAGTTCTCTCCCTCTAATCTCTAACAATTATGCTTTTTTTTTATCAACTTTAGATTCCAAAATGCACAACACCTAGGATGTGAACACTGCATCCTGTGATGAGATTTAATGTGACTTCCAGCTAACTGGAACAAAACCAGCAATAAGTGTGTTTGTCAGGTGCAAGAGGGGGAATGGATCAGAGTACAGATTAGAATGCCACCCATATATGAGAACAGGGTGTGTCCGCTGGTGGTGATGACAGACTTCAGGTTCTGCAGTAACAAAGATGAACCCTGGTGAAGCAGAAGGGGCTGTATTGGATTCCTGGGGCTTTTGTATCAAGATGCCACAAACTGAGAGGCTTTAAACCACAGAAATGCCTTCTGTAACTGGGAAAGAAGTGGAGGTGTAGAGAAGTCCAGAGGAAACGTCATTCCATCCTCTTCTACTGACTGGTGGTTTCCATTGACTTTAGGTGTTCAAGGGCTTATAGATGCACCATCCCACATTCTGTCTCCTCCCATGGCCTTTTCCCCATCCCCCTGTGTCTTCTTTCTCTTCTTCAAGGACTTTAATTATTTGATTAGGGTCCATCCTCATCTAGTATGACTCATCTTAACTAATCGCATCTGCTAAATCTCCTAAAGGACATGTTCTGAGATTCTAAACATGAATTTTAAAGTATGCACTGTTCAACCCAGTATACGAAAACAAAGAAAGAAGTCAAGTAGACTGTATTTTCCCCCAGAGTTTGCCACTACCTCGCTGTCTGACATTGGGCAGCTCACTTTGTGAACACACATTAACATGTCTTAAAACAAAAGGTTTTGAACTAACTGTTCTTCAATTCTAGACAGTTGTGATTCTTCTAGATATTGTTTCAGATTGTACGATTTCTCCTAGAATAAAAGTCAGACATATATCAGCCATCAGGGCAAAGCTAAAGCAGTGTTCATAGAAGTAACCAGGTACACAGCTTAGCCAGGGAGAGCCTTTTTCTGGGAAGTCTACCTGTGGGTGACATCTGAAGAGGCGGGAATCCTGGAGTTTTGAAAATTCAAACTTTTGATTTTATTTCTAGCATGCATACTTCAAAGTCCTTTTAAAGGTTTTGCAAGATGTGGAAAAAGTGAAACAAAATGATGCAATTTGTGTAATGTTTCCATAATTAAAATTTGTCTTTGCAAATCCCATATCACAAATTCTTGTCATTGGGTACCTACCAAAATCAAACTTTCCATACCAATCAACTTTAAAGCAACACCTTCTTCTCTCTCATCTATAGTTTTCTAGAATCAATATTTTCGTGACATGAAAGCACATCATAAAAATTGTGATAGACCTGCATGAACCTAAGACATAAAGAACAAACATTACTTACCTGTAGAAGTCTGTATCTTAACTAGAAGATGGCAGAGAAGAGACAGTGTGAAGGTTAAGCAACAAGCCTGAATTTGAAATCTTGGTGTATGATCTTTTTATTGCTTGTATTTGTTTTCTTTTTTAGTTTTTTCATATATTTTTATTGTAATTAATCAAAGGGTTACATTATATTCACCAGATAGAAGGTGCATTACTTCACAAACATTGATACCCTTTCTCATGTCTTGGTCCCATTTTCCTACCCCCAACCCCGTCCCAATCTTGTTTTCCCTCCTTCCCTATCCAGTTCAAAACAACCAAATACATATATACACAAAACATCAGATAACAAGGTGAAATACTGTAACAATATGAGTTAGCCAAGTGACAGCAAAAGAGATGAGAGATAACATATTACATTAAGGACAGTAATCACCCATTATATGGCTTTTTTTCTATGTCCTAGTGGTCCTTTCAAATAGCGTCATACTATATGGCCTTATGTATCTAGGTTTTGCTCTATGCAGATCTCTGCTAGAAGAGCCCAAGTTTCTATTGATTATGACAAATGAGGGAAACCATTGAGCCTATATTCCTTTGAGTATGGCTTACTTCACTTAATATGATTTTTTTTCTAAGTCTTTGCCTCCCAATGAGGCAATGTCATTCTTTCTGACAGTAGCATAGAATTCCATTGTGTATAAATACCACAACTTGTTGATCCACTCATCAACTAGTGGATTTAGTATGTCCTTGTTTCTGGATGATTGGGTGAATGCCTAGTAGTGGAATTGCTAGGTCATAGGGGAGCTCTATGTTTAGTCTTTTGAGGAACTGCCATACTGCTTTCCATAGTGATTGAACGAGTTTGCACTCCCACCAACAGCATAGTAGTGATCCCTCCTGGCCACATCCCCTCCAGCATCTGTTGTTATTAGTTTTCTTGATCCTGGCCATTCTAACTGGAGTGAAGTGGAATCTTAGAGTTGTTTTGATTTGCATTTCTTTTATGACCAGAGATGTCGGGAATTTCTTCATGTGTCTATAGGCCATTTTTGTTTCTTCTTCAGAGAAGATTCTCTTTAAGTCTTTGGACCATCTTGTAATGGGATGGTTGTTACTTTGGAGGTTAGTTTTGGAGTGATTCAATTTTTTGAACTGTTGATATGTTATAGATATGACGCCTTTGTCCATTGTATGGTTAGAGAAGATCTTCTCCCACTCTGTAGGCTTTCTAGTTAATTTACAAGCTATGTTCTTTGCTATTCAGAAGCTCTACAGTTTAATGCAGTCCCACTTATCCAGCCTTTCTCTGATTTGTTGTGTTTCTTGGTCCTTATTAAGAAAGTTTTGACCTGTGCCAAGGAGACCTAGTGTATATCCTATTCTTTCTTGTAAAGTTTTCAGTGTATCTGCTTTTACCTCGAGGTCTTTGATCCATTTGGAGTTAATCCTGGTGCAGGGTGACAAAGAAGGATCCAACTTTGGTTTTCTGCAGGTGCTTAATCCGTTCTTCCAGCACCACTTGTTGAAGAGGCTGTCTTTCTTTCATTCTATTTTTTAGCACCCTTGTCAAAGATTTGATGTTCATAGGTCTGTGGGTTAATATCTGGGTCCTCAGTTCTATTACTTTGGTCTTCGAGCCTGTTCTTGTGCCAGTACCAAGCTGTTTTGGCCACTATAGCTTTGTAGTACAGTCTAAAGTTTAGTATTGCAATTCTTAATGAGCTGTTCTTTCTGCCAAGAAGTGCTTTTGCTTTTATTATTCCATATGAAATTTTGGATTGCCTCTTCTATTTCTTTAAAGAATGACATTGGGATATTGATGGGTATTGCATTGAATTTGTAGATAGCCCTTGCCAAGATTGCCATTTTCACGATATTAATTCTTCCAATCCAGGAACATGGCAGGCTTTTCCATTGTCTCAGTTCTGCTTTAATTTCTTTTTTCAGGACTTTAAAGTTTTCATCAAAAAGGCACTTTACATTCTTAGTTAAGTTAATTCCTACGTGCTTTATTTTCTTTGAGGCTATTGCAAAAGGAGTTGCTTTCCTGATTGTTGCCTTGTTCCTCTCACTGTTGCCATATAGGAAGGCAGTGGATTTTTGAGGGTTAATTTTATTCTCTGCTACCTGCCAAAGTTTTGAATCAGCTGAAGCAGCTTGGGAGTGGAGTCTATATGGTTCTTTAAATATAGAATCATTTCATCTGTAAAAAGGGAAAGTTTCACTTCCTCTTTTCCTATTTGGATGCCCTTTATGCTTGCTTCTTGCCTTTTTGCTCTGGCTAGGAATTCTAATACTAAGTTAAAGAGGAGTGATGAGAATGGGCATCCTTGTCTTATTCCTGATTTTAGAGGAAATGGCTCTAGCTTTTCACCATTAAATATAATGCTAGCTCTGAGTTTGTCATATACAGACTTTATTATATTGAGGAATGTTCCATGGATTCCTAATTTCTCCAGAGCTTTTAGCATAAAGTTTCTGTGTGATCCTACACAAGTTACACCAGACTTTCTACTTCCTCATTCAAATATAAATATTGTAAAAAAAAACCTATGGCCATAGCTTGGTTCTGATTATTCACCCCTGTAATCCTAGCTACTCAGGGGGCTAAGATCTGAGGATCTGTTGGAAGGCAGTCTGAGCAGGAAAGTCAGTAAGACTCTTACCCCACTAAACTACTCAGAAAAAGCAGGAAGTGGTGCTGAGTTCCTGCTCCAGAACTGTCCCAAAAAAATTTTTAACTGCAACCATGCAACAATGATGACTTATGACAATGATGTCATACTCTGATATAATATTCCTACCATGTTGGTAGATTTAAGTCTATCATTAACTCCTTCCTCTTTTTAATGCTACTACTATTTCTTTCATACCTCCAGTTACATTCAGAATTTAGAATCATATCTCTTCCTGTGCAATTCTTTATTCTGTGAAATCCTCAAAGCCGATAACCATGTCTTGCTCCTCCATGTCTTTTTCTCCAATTGAGTTGACAATCTGAAAGAGTGAATCAGTGAACTGCAAAGAAACAAATACATGGGAAATTTTATCCTCATCAATTAGTATTAAAAATATAATAAATTCTGTCATGAGAAAGGGTATCAATGTTTGTGAAGTTATGCACCTTCTATCTAGTGAATACAATGTAACCCTTCTATTAATCACAATAAAAATAATTTAAAAAATAAATAAATAAAATAAGGAGGAAAAATATATAATAAATTCTGAGAAAGCTTACTTATAGAAAACAATTATTAAAGGCAAAATAGATTATCTCTTGACCCGTAACTGATATATTTCTCATTTGGTCATTTCAACTAGATAAACTATTAGTGACCTTTTTCCTTTCCAGGTTTTTAAGTGTATGTGTGTGTGTGTGTGTGTGTGTGTGTGTGTGTGTGTGTGTGTGTGTAGTTATACTAAGATGTAATCATATACACAGAAGTCTTTTATGAATTTATGTATCACAGCAGCCTGATAAAGAATGTCACAGATGTTATTTTTTTGCTGTAGAACCCTGAGTGTTTAGTGTTTTAGTGAGAACCATGCAAGGAATTCAAGGAGAATGAGAAGTAGAGCTAAGGGCCCTCATACACCCTGCTTTTCACTTAGCACCACAGCAAGTGAGGCAGCATTGTTCGAGTAGCTTGTTGTTATAAGAGATCTTAGGCCATACAAAAGCTCTGCAGTTTAATGCAGTCCCACTTATCCAGCCTTTCTCTGATTTGTTGTGTTTCTTGGTCCTTATTAAGAAAGTTTTGACCTGTGCCAAGGAGGCCTAGTGTATCTCCTATTCCTTCTTGTAAAGTTTTCAGTGTGTCATCTTTTATCTTGAGGTCTTTGATCCATTTGAAGTTAATTCTAGTACAGGGTGACAAAGAAGGATCCAACTTTAGTTTTCTGCAGATGCTTAACCAGTTCTGCCAGCACCACTTGTTGAAGAGGCTGTCTTCCTTCCATTCTAATTTTTGCCTACCTTATCAAAGATTAGGTGGCCATAGGTCTGTGGGTTAATATCTGGGTCCTCAGTTCTATTCCATTGGTCTGCAGGCCTGTTCTTGTGCTAGTACCAAGCCGTTTTGATAATTATAGCTCTGTAGTACAGTCTAAAGTATGATATTGAAATTCTTCCTACACTGTTCTTTCTGTTAAGAAGTGTTTTTGCTATACAGGTCTTTTATTATTTCATATGAAATTTTGGATTGCCTCTTCTATTTCTTTAAAGAATGACATTGGGATATTGATGGGTATTGCATTGAATTTGTAGATAGCCCTTGGCAAGATTGTCATTTTCACGGTGTTGATTCTTCCAACCCAGGAGCATGGGAGGTTTTTCCATTTCCTCAGTTCTGCTTTAATTTCCTTTTTCAGGGTTTGAAAGTTTTCATCAAAAAGGTCTTTTACATTCTTAGTTAAGATAATTCCTAGGTACATAGCTAGTAAATTAATTAGGAAGCCTACAGAATTGGAGAAGATCTTCTCTAACCATACAATGGACAAAGGCCTCATATCTAAAATATATCAACAGCTCAAAAAATTGAATCACTCCAAAACTAATCTCCAAAGTAACAACCATCCCATTAATAGATGGGCCAAAGACTTAAAGAGAGTGTTCTCTGAAGAAGAAACAAAAATGGCCTATAGACACATGAAGAAATGCTCAACATCTCTGGTCATAAAAGAAATGCAAATCAAAACAACTCTAAGATTCCACTTCACTCCAGTTAGAATGGCCAGGATCAAGAAAACTAATAACAACAGATGCTGGAGGGGATGTGGCCAGGAGGGATCACTACTACACTGTTGGTGGGAGTGCAAACTTGTTCAACCACTGTGGAAAGCAGTATGGCAGTTCCTCAAAAGACTAAACATAGAGCTCCCCTATGACCTAGCAATTCCACTACTAGGCATTTACCCAATCATCCAGAAACAAGATCATACTAAATCCACTAGCACAACGATGTTCATTGCAGCACTATTTACCATAGCAAAGATATGGAACCAACCCAGATGTCTCTCATTTGATGAGTGGATCAACAAGTTGTGGTATTTATACACAGTAGAATTCTATGCTGCTGTCAGAAAGAAAGACATCGCCCCATATGTTAGGAAATGGAAAGACTTAGAAAAAATCATATTAAGTGAAGTAAGCCAGACTCAAAGGAACATAGGCTCAATGGTTTCCCTTATTTGTCATAATCAGTAGAAACCTTGGGCTCTTCTAGCAGAGATCTGCAATAGAGCAAAACCTAGATACATAAGGCCATATAGTATGATGCTAAATGAAAGGACCTCTAGGAAACAGAAGCCATATAATGAGTGATTGTTGTCCTTAATGTACTACGTTGTCTCTCATCTCTTTTGCTGTCCCTTGGTAATCTCATATTGTTACAGTATCTCACTTTGTTATCTGACATATTGGATATATTTGTATTTGGTTATTTGAAATTGGATAGGGATGGGGGGAAAACAAGATGATGAGTGGGAGTGTAGAGGAGGGAAATGGGGACCAAGATATGAGAAAGGGTATCAATGTATGTAAATTAATGCACCTCCTATCTGGCAAATATAATGTAACCCTTCTATTAATTACAATAAAAATATATGAAAGAAAGAAACCTTAGGAGACAGGGTGGGAGAGTCAAAATTGAGCTGATGCAGGTAGGCATCTTTTAAAGCATTTTTCTTATCCACAAGCAGATTATCCTGTTTGTCTGGTTAGTTCCTGGCACTACTCAGAACAATACCGTACTGCACTGGTTTGGTAACTATCTCTCTCTCTATCCATGTATAGAAATTCGCCACTGATGGCAGTGGGGTGGGGAGTGTAGGCTGAAAAACTACTTCCCAACTTGCCAGAGGACTATATATAGCAAATCTTAATACAGCTAAGAAAGTGGACGACTGGACTCAGTGCACTGGGTCTTTGAGAGATATTTCATTGTTTTCCCTTGCTGTTAGATGCAGCTTCTCCAGATGATCACCAAGTCTGCTTTTAGATACATTTCCTTTACTTTTAATTTGATTTCTACCATAATGTAAAGTAGAACACAACGCTTTGGAGGAAAAAAAGTAATATTCAGTCATTCACGGGATGAATTATGACATCTGCAAATTTGTGAATTGAAATTCTCACCCCTGCTTCCTGCGAATGTGACTATTTGGTAATAGTGTGTATAAAGAGATAATTAAGTTGAAGTGAGATTATTAGGGTGGATCCTGATCTAATATGACTGGTATGGTTATAAGAACAGGAAATTAGGACATAGATACCTACATAGTGGAAAGTTCATGAACAAGAGGAAAAAATACAGCCAGTTTCAAGCCAAGGAGAGGGGCTTCTCTATTTAGAAGAAACCCAACTTTATTATGACTAACCTAGGAAATTAACCCATTGATTAATCTCAGTATTACATTCCCCACTACTCAGAAAATACTTTTTGAAGAACTGAATTTATTCCAGTCTTCACTCAGCAATCTCTGTCCTGCTACTGGGGAGATGGTGCTGAGCTCCATGTAGTTACTGCTCTTATCAGGTTTATGTCACAGTGTGCTATATCAGCATAAGACAGCAGCATGCCTAGTGTGAGAATAGCACACATATGTAATATGCAGTCCTAACCATACAGAAAGGAAAAGTGTCAGGCAAGACATCCAAGAGATGTTTCACTAGACTTCTGTGCTAAGGAATGAATAGCAATCCATGACCGATGAAGGTCTCTTCAATGAAAGTAAGAGCTACACTAGAAAGAACAAGAGCCCTGGAGCACTGAGCAGCGCACTATGGCTTAAGCATGTTGTGTGAGTCAAGAGGCCAGCAGAGATACAGGCAGAGAACAAGTTGTGGTGCGTTAGAGAATATCACATGAAGACAATTCTAAGTTTGTTAACAGTTTGACTACTTTAGGAAAACTCACCTCCTTCAGAATGACTATCTGTGACCTCTACTCCAGGGATTCTCTTTATCTTATATGTTGTTCTTGTTTGGCTTTGATTGGATGTGGTCATGGTGGTGGTGGTAGTGGTGGTGGTGGTGGTGTGTGTGTGTGTGTGTGTGTGTGTGTGTGTGTATGTGTGTATAAAGTCTATTATGACTAGTTCCCTATAAGAAGATATTAGGACAAAAATAGATTAGAGCACAAATAGATCCACATACATACATACTAAACACATATGTACATGCATATATGTATATCTACATATCTGGATATATATGGATATATGTATTCATGTGTATATTTCTGTATATGAATATACGTATAGATACTCTCCCATAAAGTCTTTGCCCTCTCCACAGCTCACAGATTCTGCTTATTACAGTTTTTGCTGCTATATAACAATGCCTTCATTCAATAGACTTTACCATAAGTATATTTTTATATGATGCTATTACTCTTTATGGCTCTTCTTGCTCAAATTAAAACTCCCCAAGATCAAGAATCTGATCAGGTTAAGAAGTCACATTCCAATACAGAAAATCTCTGTTGAGCGGCATTGAAGAAGAGACTATTTGCATTGATTGCACACTCATCAGAGGGCTGCTTTGAGCCCATTCATGTCTCTCTCACATGCAATCATCTTTGACCACAGTACGGTAGCAGGCCATTTTCATACCAGCAAGTACTCAGAGAAATAATTCTGTTTGAGTAACTTATAAGAGTGTTATGGTAGTGATACATAGATGGAATTCCATGATCTTTATCTAGAAAATATTTAGGAATTGCTAAACGATTTTTAAAAGATTGTGAATTAAACTAAATTAAATATTTCTGTTCAAAAGATTTTAAGAAGAGAAATGAAACGCAAATTTTTGCTTTAAGACTATTAAGATAATAGGAAAAATGATTTGATAAGTTATCACTACATTTCCAGCAATCAGAATCTTAACTCCATGACTTTGGCTCTTGGGGGACTGCTGTTGAGAATGCTTTGTTCCATGTAATCTCATAGAGCTGACTATATTTGGCAGTTTCCAGCACTAAAAAGGTGCAGAAATAATGTAACAGAAGTACACCTATGCTTACTCTTCTAAAAGCTCTGAATTGACACATCCTCTCCAGTCACATTGTTTGGGCAAGATCTAGACTGATCAATGATATGTTTGGGAGAGTATGTGGAAGGCAAGAATGCCTCCTAGAACCTGGGCTTGCATGATTTACTCTTCTTACTCATCTGCACTTTTTGACTACTTAAGCCATATGGCAAAATCATCATTTTTTTCCAAGAAATTACAAATTTCTAGAGAAGACATTTTTAATTGTCCAGTGTGAGACTGAATCGGCCTACAATCTGACTGTTTTATGTGTTTCAGTAGGCTAGTGTTGAGAACCATATTTAAAAAAATAAATGGCAGAGGAAGAGGAGAATCAAGCCCAAGAGATATGGGCAGTCATTGCAGAGACTTGGAGGAGGGAGGAAAGATGGTCATATAAGCAAGTAAATAATTGCTACTAGGATTGATTCAGACTTGACAACGGAAACCCTGAAAACATATAAATAACCAGAAAAAGGAGTTTATAATAGTAATGCGCCCTAGCAAAAAAAAATGTTGAAAATTATCACCATTCAAGTGCTAGGAAAGAATGATGAGTCCTTTTCTTTTCATTTTTTGCCAGAGCTCTGCCACTTGAGCCTCAGCACCACTTCCAGCTTTTTTTCTATTTATGTAGTACCGAGGAATCGAACCCTGGTCTTTGGGCATGCTAGGCAAGCACTCTAGCACTAGGCCAAACTCCTAGCCCATGAATGATGAGTCTTTAATGAAGTGGATGGAAGAAAAACTACAGGTCTATAAGAAGGAAAGGGGCTCAGGAAGAAGAGAAAGTCCAAATGCTTGATTGCCACAAAGAGATCACAAATGTGAACAGAGGAAATGGGGATGGGGTAAGGAATTGGAATCAATGAGAAAAAGATACAAGCTTTAAATACCCACAGTATAGCTAAAGCAAAGACAAACCTTGGAAATATTATGCCAAGAAGAAGAGCCAAACACAAAATCCCACGTAGTGTATGATTTTTATTTCTATGAAATACTCAGAAAATGTAAATGCACAGAGATGGAAAACAGGCTGATGGTTGCCAATAACTTGTCATAAAAGCTAAGAATGACTGTTGAATAGGTTGGAGCATCCTGTTAGGGGTGATTAAATACTTTGCAGTTAGATGTTGTCATAAGCATGAATGTACTAGAAGCCACTGAATCATACATTTTAAGCTAGTTAAAATGGCATATTTTGAAATATTTTAAAAGATTAAAAATGTCTATACATATAGAGAAAATGATGTAGCAGTGAGTTAAAAAAAACAGATTTTTTTAAGATTTTGTGGGCTTGAACTCCAGGCCTCATCTCATACTCTTGACTGGCTTTTTTATATAGAGCTAGCACACTGCCATTGAGCCACACCTCATCTTTGAGGCTTTTACTAGTTAATTGGAGTCTGTCTGTAGGCAGACTGTCTGCTTTGGCTGAATTCAAATCTTGATTCGCAGATCTCAGCCTCCTGAGTAGCTACAAGCCACTGGTACAAGGTTGGAAGTTTCTATTTTACTGGGAGACTTTTAAGTACAGGGACGAACAATAAAGAGGGAGAAAGTAAATATAGGATGTTTTCAGGTGTATTGTTTGTCTAAATAGGAATATTTAGAAGATTTTTTAATGAATTATAGGTTTAATGTGAATGAAAGAGAGACTTTTTCTGCCAGGCAAGAGAAGAATGAACCCTGGAGCCAAAGAATGACTCCAGGGATATTGAAGTGAGTTGTAGAAATATCTCTGCTTCTAGAATGAAATATTTAGACCTGTGAAAAACCACTTTAGATTCCTAGTTATACCCAAACTAGGTGCTCAAAGTCCTTTATTAACTAGAAAGTTGAAGTACCTCTCCCCCAAATAGTGGATTTCTTTTTATGTCCTGAATCACTTTTCACTCGTTATAACAACATCCTATGGAAGGAAGAGAACATTGCAACTTAAGGACTGCCTTGCTCAAGCCACATCAGCTCATGAACTATATTCCTACCTAGGAAAACCTGGAAAAACATTACTTTCCATTCCAGTTACCATCCTCCTTACTCTGATAATAGACATGTCATGAACACTCTTCTTCTCATCCTGTCATCTAACCTCACTTTCTGGTTCGCTCCAATTATGGGAAAGTTAAGATCGGAAGAAAAAGAAAAAAAATGTTTTTGTAAAGCTTTATTTTGCTTTTATTAAACACATTTTTATGCCAACAATGGAAAAGGGAAAGTAGCACAACCCAAAATAACTGCAGAGCCCTGGGGATGTCACAGCAAAGGAATGGAAGTGAGCATGATGTCAGTGGATCTCAGGAAATCAACATGGCAAGCAATCTAAAGAGGGGAAGAAGGAGAAGGGCTTTGTCCTATGTGCAGAGCATCCAGAAAACACAGGATACCGCAGGGTCCCAGTACCCTACACAGAACCCTTTGGAAGCAACAGGACAGGTGAGGATCATCCACGGTGGAAGAGGTTGTGTCAGGGATGTGAAACACTCTTTGTGAGGGCTGACAACTGGGAACAGCTATCAAAAAAACTCTGTATTCCATCAACCATGGCCACAAAGGGCTACTACAAAGGAGCTGCTGCTGGGACAATTGTCTTGTCTTGGGACATTTGTTGGCAGAGCCATTGAGGAGCTGTCAGCTGGGAGCAACAATGCATCAAAGAGACCCACAAAATCAACTGCCAATCTGCATGGAATACTGATCCTGAGACACACATTGTCACAGATTAGAAATGACCGCCAAAGAAGAAAAGGAGTCATGATACATTCAGAACTGAGGAGGACTTTACAATAAGTGTGAATTTCTTTTGTATTTTGAATATTAGAAATGCACCACTGGCTCTATTAATATAAAGGAGACATCTATTGATCTTAGCAATCACTAATTTCAACAGCTTTATTTTTATTCTTAGTTTAGTTTCAATAATTTTATTTTTATTTTTATTGATATTTAGTAGGCTTTACAGCTATAACAAAATCCCACATCTCAGGAGCTTACAAAAATGAATATTAACCTTCGACAAAAGAAAAATCCAAGCTTCTTATTTATATCCTATGTCAGTTTTAGGGGAATTATGTCTCTACTTCTGATGATTGCTTCATTGTAGGGTCTAAGCTGAAGGAGCAGTCTCTCCCGGAGACAAGAATTTTTCTTAACAGAAGTGAACAAAATATCGACTGCAAAGTAAGGTTCTGCTCAAGCAGGTAGCACATCGCCTGCCCCCATGTATTATTGACTGGAGAAAACTTCCTGACCATGCTTTTATCATTGGGCCAAAAGAAATACTTGCTTTACAAGGAAAAGGACATAAATAATCAAAAACATTATGAGAAGTTATCATAAGGTATACATCTGTATTTATGAACATGATAGACATTTTCAATAATGCTAGAAAAGTTTAGGTTAGATTTATTTCCATGAGAAAACCAATAATGATGCAACAAGACCGTTTCCCTACCAGAAGACTATCTGGATAGAACTTTATGGCTTCTAGAAAGCAAGGTATTAATAACAATGATTAATGTATAGCTATCCTTTCTATTAATCCACATACTGTTGTTCAAAGATAGTGTCCACCTTTGTGCAAATGACAAAATCTATCCCCCCCCTTTTTTTAAAAAAAAAAAAAAAGACGCCAAGGAAAACTACTTGTTTCTAGGATTGAAAAATTTTAATGGAGGTTATAACTTGTGGTATGGCTGTACCCAGAGGCTCAATAATCCACCCAGAGGCTCAATAATCCTGGCCCCTCAACTTTCCACACATTGGCATCACTTTTCCTATTGTTCTTTTTATTCTCATCATTCTTAGGTGTGTTTCTTACCCTCATCCTGTTTTATGGTGAATGAAAGTAGCCACTCTCTTAGCAATCTAAGTATTGTAGTTAAAAAATAATGAAATATCCTAATAGCTCTGGCAAAACTTTCTGAAGAGGGCACTAGGAAAGAATAATCTGAGGTCAGGCTTTGGTTACCTGTCTATCTAAGGTACTAAAGGAGAGGTAGGGAGCACAGTCACCTAAACTTCATGAATAGAACAGAATTGTTATAGAGCTGTCCAAGATGTTACTGATCAAGGAAAAGTTCAGAAAACAGGCAAACAAAAGAAGCACACCTAATAACTACTAGCAGATATCTCTGGATCCACATCAAATCTTACCTTATTCATCACATGTGCACATGTCATTTGATTTTGTCATTCTCCAAGTCTATGATGATCTAGTCTAGTAATACCAGAACCTACCAATTGGATGAACAAATTCCTGATCCTATCATCTTATTGCAAATTTTCCAATGTTCAAAGGGAAAATTAGAGGGAGCCAACCACTCCACTTTGTCAGGGTTATCGTGTTTTATGCTCAATACATCTACCTTATCCTCATCAAAACATGATGAGACTAGAGTGATTTTATTTAGCATAGCTTCATTCCCATATGAAAAGCAGATATTGCAAATTACTTATGTAAGGTTTTCATTCTTCCTATGAAGTTCGCAACGATTTATCTAGTCCTAGGTGTAATAAAATATTATAATTTATTCTCATAAACGTGAACTATAATACTCCTCAATTACTCTAATCTGGATTATACTCATCAAGTCCTGGGGCTTGAACTCAGGGGCTGAGCTCTGTCCTTGGGCTTTCTCAAGGCTAGTGCTCTATCACTTGAGCCACAGCACCACGTATGTGGCGCCGAGGAATCAAACCCAGGTCTATGTGCATGTTGGGAAAGGACTCTATCTCTAAGTCAAACTCCTGGCCCTCATCTGGATTTTTTTAAGGAAAATAAAAATCACCTTTCCTATGCAGAACTAGAATTAGGCCAACAGAATGACTTAAGATAGTCTTGCCAAACACACTGCCCAAAATACAAATGCCAAGAGCATTTCTGCACCAAACTAAACAATGAGATCCTACTCTATATGTCCCTGAAAGGTTTCTCAACTGAGGATCACAAAATGACTTTGGCCTTTTCTCTTCCAAGTTAGTCAATGTTCCTTAACTTCTCATGTCTGACAGGTCTTGCAATTTAAAGGAAAATACCTTATCTTTCAGTCTCCAGGTCTCTTAAGACCAAAGTTTGTTACCCTTGCCTCCTAGAGATTCTTAAAGGCAAATCAGAAATGAAAATTTAACAGAACTAAGCAGGTGCTGCCTGCTTCAAGACTTTAAATTACTTAAAATTCATCCTTGAAACATTATACAACTATAATTTTTTTAGCACTAGGTTCTTTTTTTAAGTTTCTAATTTGGTGTCTTGGGTGTTTTCTTCTTGTTTTTTTTCCTTTCAAGGGCATCCTTACATAGAAAACTTTTTGAAAAAAAATGGAATATATACTGCAACTCTGATTTACCCATGCAATAAAGCTTCCATCTAGTATGACTTTTAGATATGTAAGGCCACTGGGTTACTTTTACTACCACAGTAAAAATAACCTCAGAAACCTTGCATGATGGCTTTCATAGAAATTGCCTTCAAGATGATTTAATTTATCAAGATTTTTCATAAACAACTGTCTCATACTTTCATGTTGATGACTGGTTCCATCCATTTTATTGTTTTTGCTTTTTATGTATTTGCCTGACTTGAAAGCTCTCTGTATTAGAAATCATTCCACTAATACTTTCACCTCCTACATTCAAGCCATATAGATTTGCAGAGATTATTAAAAAAAAACATTAAAGTAAAGCTGTGTTCGCCATCCTTTTTGACCATTCATGACTGACTTTACTATCCATTTCTGAGCCAATTTGACTGTGAATGCCAGTTTCAGGAATGTTTGCTTTATTTTTATGATAGGACTGGAATTTTCATGCGTGCTTGAGTTTTTGAGTTTGTATTTATGTGTTTGTGTTTCATGCTAATGCTAAGGAAAGTTTGCAACAAGCTTTTCTTCATTGGTACAATTTAGCACAACTTCCATTTTTTGTTATTTGTTGTTCAGAAAACGCATCTCAGGCTGTTTTGACATCAGTGTTTCTCAGTCCATTGGCCAACCCCAGGGCACAACTTTGAGAAACTCCTTGCCCCACTCACAAGTCTAGCGGTGCAACCATCCAGCAGACCACAACAACTATTTCTGTTCCAGTCTCCTATGAAGAAAACTAGTGTGTTTCCAGCAGACTGTTCCCTTTATGTACTGCAAAGAATGGATATGAAAATCAAATTATTTCTGGGAAAAAATAGAGTATTTGATCACTTTGAAAATCCTATGACCATTTTCTTTCCTAAAGGAATGCAAGCCCATAAAAATTTCACACTCAAACCTATGTCATTTTACCTATAAATATGTATGCTTGAAAAAGTAACATCTTTGAAAAATTAATATCTTGAAAAAAGTAACATCTTTCATGATTTGACTACTTTCAAATCATGAAAATTATAGAAAATAATATTCAAAGTCAGCTAAGATATTTTTCAAGATGAATATCCTCTGTATTTGAACATGGGGATATACGCACATGACAAGAGATACCTTCCTCTGTATAGATCGATTTTTAAACTCTCACAGGACAGTGAGCATCCTCTGTCAGACCATGACATCCTCAAGCTATTCCCCGTTATTTTACAAATATCAGTTATGCTTAGGCTTCCAGATTTATCGATCCACAAAAACACCAGCTTTCAGAGCACTGATAGATCTCTTAATTAACTCAGTACTTGTGAGAACATGTGCACTGCCCAACTACATTCACTTGATGGCTTGATTTCACTTATACAGAGCAAAGGAGTTTCTAACAAGAGCACCTAATTTCCCAAAGGAAGTACAAATTAAAGGGCAAAATGTGTATTTTGCACACTACTACTTTGTGGTTGTTGACCAATTAAATCTTCAACAACCAAGTGGTGTTTCTTCAGACTATAAAGATAGAATTTTACTAACCACTGATTCTACCAACACATTTGTTTCAAGACGTTTTCTTATTAGACACTTGATTCTCAATACAGATATGGTGGTGATAACTTGTAAACATAAGCCTGTTATGGCTCTAATTAATGAGAAATGGAGGCCTCTATTTCAAATACATTAATATGTCTATTGTGTATTTGTGTCTGGATTCTTTTTACACATTGCTTTCATGTTTCTTCTAACCAGGATAATTACATGATACCAAAAGACCATACTTCTTTGATGAAAAAGAATGCCTGTTCTGAGGCTTTAACTCAAAAACTCTAGCTGCTCTTGCTTGGCTTCTTCTGCTCCAGACTGGCACTCTACCACTTGAGTCACATTCATACTTCTAGCCTTTGGGTGATTAATTAGTGATAAGAGGCTTAAGTACTTTTCTGCCATGCTGCCTTCAAACCATGATCCTTAGACCTTAATCACTTGAGTTACTAAGAAGAGAGGCGTGAACCTCCAGTATCCAGTACATGTAGACTTCTAAAAAGGCAATCAAAAGGTTAAAGAAGCTGGTACTTAAGAATCCCAGCTGGTTAAATTTAGAGCAATGGAAAAGATCCAATCCAAAAATAATCTTTGGCTTGAGGCCTGTAACATTCGTATTTGATAGTATATTGAAAAGAAGAGAAAAGTCATTCATTTTAAGCTGTCATCATTCTGCATACTGTCTCCTGTGACAAGTGAATTGGTGTTGATGGTGATGTTGGCCAGAGAATCATGGCTTTCTTAAGTGTCCTACTTCAATTGTGCTACTATGCCAGTTTAAAAAATGCTTCTTGTTTGAAAATGTTTATAGTGAAGTGATGTTTCTGCCTAAATGAACTCAACGATTTCTTTCCTGCTTCATCCAATCTTTGGATTCATGTTTTTGAGCCACAGTTTTAGTTGAAATATGACAATTTCTTAGGTACCCACCTATTAAGACTCATGGATGCTGTGGAAGTTTTTCTTGACAATTTTTCCATATAGTCAGTGACTTCTAACTTCACCCACTTACACTTTGGCTCCAAATACAACCTACTGTCCCTTTCTAACCCCAGCCTCTCAGCTGCCATTTGTGCAAATCCACTCTCTTTATCAGTGCTCTCCCAAATGCACATCAATCACCTGGAGTGGTGATTAAAAATGCCTGACTCTGGGCTCCATCCCAGCTATAATGAATTGGAGTCTCTGGAAGTCAGACCTGGGGATTTGTATTTTATAACCAATCTTTTCCCAAAAGGATCTGAAGTTTAATAACTGCTGATCTCCCCTGCTCCGCCAGCTTTTAATAATGATGCGCACACCATAATTTCTGTTAAAGGCTATAGCATTTGTGTATCTGTTAATGTTATGCTGGAAGCTATAGCAGATCAAAAACAAAATCCCTGTGGCTTGATCTAGTAGATGTCTGCAGAAATGTGATGCTTGGTCATTCTATGATGAATCCTAACAGAGACTGCTGGCTTCAGTACTATCTCACAGGGTCACCTTGAGAATAAAAGTCCAGGTGGTCAACCTAAAAATGGAGGATGCAGGAGCATCTAGAAGATATTTACAATTGTGGTCAGAAATGACATCATGAAGCTTGCTACTGGCTTACCTCCTGACATGAAGCACTATAAGTTATATAAGTCCCCAGCAAAAGATAAGTCAGCCCTGATAGCAAGATTCTGAACAAAAATATAAAATTTCATTCATTTAATATCATCACATGTGGGATCAGTTGTTACAAAACAATGGCTAAGCCAAACTATTAAATATTGTTATTATTTTTCCTATAATGCTTTCCTTACTTGTTACCTTTGCATCTAGTCTCAGCTTCAGTGAGTAGGAACACTGAAATTGAAATATTGGCACCTTCTCAGTGAATATTAGCTATGGTTAAGTCAATTTGTGAACGACACTCTCTTCCACAACTTGCATTTGCTAGCATTGAGAAGTCAGCTGACTCCATGTGGCTTCAGATACAAAACGATCTTAAAGTTGCTTTTTTTTTTTTTTTTGCAAAGCTGCATCCCCTGAACAAGAACAAGGATTAGATCTGGATATCTTCCTGATATGTAAGAGAAAAGATATTTTCAAACGAGATGACGAGTCAAAGGACAAAGGAGGAACCAGTGAAAGTGATATTCACAAGACAATATGTTGGAAATGAACATTACAACTTGGGAGGGGTGAGGGGAGAGAAAGTGGAATAACAATGTTCAAGAAGTAATGTACCCACTCCCTTACAAATATAACTGCAACCCCTCTATACATCACCATGATAATAAATTTTAAAAACTTTAAAAAATGGCATTTTCAGAATCAAAATTTGCAGAATATCTGATTCAGTGACCGAAGTTGGCCTGTCCTGGGTTCATTCTGGGCTGACACAAGTTATGCAAAGGATAAGGACACTACAGTTAAAACCCAAAAATACCTCTGGCCAAATCCATCAGGATGCACCCAATCTTGTCTGTCTTAGACCCAAAGTCATTTCAAGGGCTAATTAAAGTACTTTCAAGTGTATTCAATTAGAAGTAAAAAAAAAAAAGAAACCAATGTTGAACAAAATGTTTTAATACAATATTAGCATATTCATCTTGACACTAATGCCACAGCAAATATAATTGTTACGATTATCTTTGGGTTAACAGACCCACAAAAGGGAAGTGCCTATAGCCAAGGAAAATTATAGTGTGGTTCAAGATTTTTCAGAACAATTGTTCTCAAAATGTAGAAACCACAAGAATTCCCCAGGGTGCACTTTTATAATCCAGACTCTTAGTCACAATAGTGTTGTATAAGCAAAGCTAGAATAAATCTCTGGAAGCTGCATACTTAATAAGCAATTTAGGTAATTCTGCTTTACACTAAATTGGAGGAAAACTGAAGAAGTTAAACCAGAAATATTGAAAGTTTTGCCTCAGCAGGGCTGAGGGATGGAACTAATAAGGTATGAATGTGTTGCATGTCTCCTAATTGATGTGCTTTCAACATGTGCCCATGGTCTGAATTTAAACTGCTGGCCCTGACATCAGCAGCTCTCTGCTACTGCCTTGAAATGCTCCCATTTGTGAATAGATTACTCTGCAAGGAAGAAACACAATCTGTTAACTAGAAGAAAACCATTTACAACGGTACACTAACAAATAAAAAGACATATCAGACTAGCCTTGAAATCAGGTGGAGTCTAGGCATTATATAAATTGTAGCCAGATCTGGGTACAGATGGGACCAGTTGGATAGATGATTCATAAACTAAATGAAAAAAAATACAGATTTCAAAAATACGAAGTTAGAAAAGCTCTTTGCTGTTCATTTTGAGTAGTCTTACTTCTTCCCCTTATCTGCCCATCGAGAGAAGGGTGACATGGAAAGAAAAATCACAAGAAAATCTAGTCAGAAGGACTTTTGGAACTAGCTCATTCTGACCCATACACTTACTGAGATGAATTCAAACCCTGCAGGATTCTGGGATGGATTGCTCTCCATACAAGGGAGCCTTCCCAGATTGCTTACTTGGGTTGGGTGCATAGGGCTTCCCTGATGTAGCATGTGTGTCTGATTGTTAAGAGAGCTGAGATGCATTGAGAAGTTCAACCAGCTTGCCTAGCAAATGTCAGCTTCTAGCCAAGCTGGTATAACCACATGGAGGCCACAAAACTATCCTTTAATTAAGATGAATTCAACAAACCATTCAAGGATTTGTCAGGGTGCAGGACCTGAATAAAGCTGGAAATGATAGCCCATTCTAAATAGGACTATCTTCTTCCTCAGAAGAGAACATGGCAGGTTCCACAGCATGAACTGGCATAATTGTTTATTCTCGCCACATCTGGGGGATCATATCCCAGAGCTTCATAACTGTAAAGTACTTTGTAACATTCATTGCTTCATCTTTACCACAAGACTTTTAGGCAGCTTGGGGCTGTGATCCCCATTTCACCCAGGAGGAAATGATCACAGGGAGATTAAGTAACTTACCCCATGTTCCAGAATGAAAGAGGATAAATAACTAATTTGGAACTCCTTGCTTTTGCCCGACTAAAATCCCAACATAAAATGGATGGTTCTGGACAGTTACAAAGATAACCACAATGAGTAACATGAAAGGGGTCTTGAAGGATAGGAAGACTAATTCTTGTGTCCTGTGAAATTGCCTGTGAAATGTCTAGTCTCAAGGACACTGTTGAATTTACTGGAAAGAACTGAGCTCAGCTTTCCTATTTTGGCTATTGTGGTATCCCCAGCCATATATGCACAGTGGCCATCTGGAAAAATCTGTTTCTAACATTCAGGGAGCTTTGTGTCCGCTTGCATCCCTGATTTTGTTTACCTATTGGCACAGCTCTTGGATTTTAGAAGCAGTATGATTTCTACTTGGATTTACTTGAGATTCTGCCTAATAACCAAAACAAACAGTGCAACATAAGCCTCCATGGAGATATGTACACAGATCCAGAGAATACCTCCCCAGAACTACTCTATAATTTGTCCTCTTTTTTTGCACTCTTTAATTTTTTTTTAAATAGCTGTTGAAATCAGCCTTTGTTCGTTGTATTCATGACTACAAGCACTGTTTTATTTTTTTTTTCAGGCAAGAAATACTCCAAGGTATAATCAGGTCCTTCCATAGTATTTAATTAGCCATAATTGAAAGACATCTACACAAAGCACAGTGTTTTCAAAGTCTTTTCTTCTGTTACGTTGCTAATAAATTAAGAACTTAATTGGTATTGTGAATTACAACAGAAAATGTCAGTGCAAAATTTTAACTGTCTTATAAAATTATGATCTTTTTGTAGATCGTACTTATCAAATTGGATGACATTATCAATCATTAAAAGGAAATTTTTTAAACATATGAGAATAATGAAAAGGGGAAGAAAGACAAAGGGATAAAATATATTCTCATAGATTTATATTCTGGTAATGTTTTATATGTTTATAAGTTTGTATATGTTTTATATGTTTATATGCTTTATATGTTTAACATATAATTTTCTTGTTATTAAGGTGTTGTACAGGGGTTACCATTTTATAAGTCTGGTAATGATTTCTTTTTCTTGAACAATGTCACCCTTTCCTTTGCTTCCTCTTGCTTCCCCCTACCCATCCCTGCTCACAAGTTACATAGGTAAATCTTTCTCATGATCAATTCTCCAAGTGATAACAATAGCTATTAGAGGTGATTCATTTTAACCTCCTGACTCATAGTGATGTTGAAAAAAAAGGGGCTTCAGCACGGAATGCTGGGAAGAAAATGTGGTCATTTTTACATCATACAAATCTTACTTCATTGCTTAAGAATATATAAAATACAAATAATAACCCAAATAATACAAATAACAAGGTTTCATATAGATTTGTTGAATGAAGAGTTGGAAAAGTATTTTCTTTCATCTTTAGTCTTTCTAAAGGCATGTTTAAAGTTGGCCCTCTCTCTTAATGATTAAAAAAAACAACTTTCATTTGAATAGAAGCAAAATACAAAGCAAGCACTGTCATTGTTCCAATGCAATACAAATGAAAAGCTTGTATAAATCTGTAAGATAATGCATAAGTACCAATGCAATTGGGCAGAGCTGCATGCTCGTGCAAACAAACAATGCTAATGGCTAATGGATGACTAAATAGATATAGTTTTTACTAATAATCCAAGAAATAAGAGTCAAAATGAGATCCGCCTTCACTTTATTATTACAAAAGACTTTTGGGAATTCTTTATACCTAGTACTTAGAAATAGATGCTCTAGGGCCGGGAGTTTGGCCTAGTGGTAGAGTGCTTGCCTTGCATGCACGAAGACCCGGGTTTGATTCCTCGGTACTCCACATACATAGCTAAAAAAAACGGAAGTGGTGCTAAGGCTCAAGTGGTAGAGTGCTAGCCTTGAGAAAGTCCAAGGACAGTGCTCAAGCCCTGAGCTCAAGCCCAGGACTGGCAAAAAAGAAAAAAAAAAAGAAATAGATGCTCTAATCTGTTGATGCTAAGACTACAAATTGAAGTAACTTTCTGGAGGGGCAGCTTAGCTGTATCAAAAGTTTCAGAAATCATCATGTGTTTGGACCCTTCAGTAATCAGCATAAAGCATAAAACATGGAGGCAATGGTTCAAGTGGTTAAATGGAAGTCAACAAGTGCAAAGCCCCGAGTTCAAACCCTAGTACTACCCAAAAAATGAGAGGAAAAGAATCCAAATACCAGTCATGAAACTCAAAATATACATTTTGTCAAACATTATGAAGCCAATGTGAATGCTTTTGAAGAACATATAATGAAAGACATGGTATATTTTGTAACAAACATTGCATTTTTACATTTTTAAGACTTCATTAATTTTTTTCAACTTCCTATCTAAGCATATATAAGGAAGATTAGAAATAGATTAAAATTATCAGAAGCTTTGTCTGAGTAATTGCAATTACTGAAATTTTTATCCTCTTAATTTTAGTAAAATCTTCTACAAGAAAATGTACTATATTTTATGAAATATAAAACCACCAGGCACAGTAGCTCACGCCTATAATCCTAGCTACTCAGGAGGCTGAGATCTGAGGATCAAGCATCAAAGCCAGCCCTAGCACAAAAGGACACGAGACTCTTATCTCCAATTAACTTCTAGAAAAGAGGATGTGGGGTTTGGCTCAAAGGTAGGGCAGTATCCTTGAGCTGAAGAGCGCAGGGACAGCATACAGGCCGAGTTCAAGCCCCATAACCCACCAAATATATTATATATATATTAATATATATACATATATAATTAATTTTATAAAGCAAAGTCAGGACAATGTGTTTCTTTGAAGCTATAAGTACTGGAGCAGATTAATATTTCCAAAATAAAATTACATACTTTAAAGATTGTGGGCTTTTCTTAGAATTAAATCTATCTAGAAATACTTAGAATGTTTTATCTTCCACATTTAAATGTGGAATTGAGGGTTTTTTTTAAATATTTATATTGTGTGTCCAAAGTTTAAGTAGTTCAATACTCAAACCATAAATCTTGTAACATTATTAGAAGAATTGACTAGTAAGTTTAAAAAGATAAATAAATGTCTATTCAACATAATCAGAGTGTGATTTGAAATTGGGACTTTATTTGAAGTGTTGAATTCTGTTTTAGAAAATTTATAAGTCCACTAGTTGATCAATCAGTCAGATAAGTTACATAAATAAATTGATCATATAAATAAACTTTACCAGTCACTTGTAATCATTTCACATTTATTGCTATATTTAACATTATAAAGGAATAATGTTGTCTGGGTTGAAATACAGAGAAAGTTGTTAGAGAAAACCAGGTGACATTGTCCAATGTCTTTGTTCCCTCTGTGTTAGAACTTGGACTTGTTATATGTGAAAGTCATTGTTACTTTTTATATATATAGATGAAACTTATTTTTTATAAAATAAGTTTTTTATAAAATAAGTTACTGTTTGGTAAGCTTGATGGAAATAAACCAGATTTGAGCTCAGATTTCTAATAGATACATGAAGCTTGCCTCTCTTCTGGTGAATGTGTCTCAAGAGATTTGCCCTTTATTTATTCATTGTGTTTCTGTTTAATATAACTTAAGTAAAATCCAATCAAGTATCATAGCATGTACAAAATTTCAAACAACAATTAATATAAGTAAGTAATAACTTTGATTTCAACTTCAAAGGATGTAATTAATTCTATTTCTTGTTCCAGAACTATAGAAATTATCTCTGGATTTTTCAAGTACTAAAGTCAACGTGGTATCTCTTCCTCTTCCTTCTCAACTCATTCTCCCTTACCTGCTTTCCTATTATGCATTTTTTTGTTTATTGTCAGGGTTGATCATATTTATAATCAACAAGTGCAGAGTCTATCAAATTTGGTAATAGGATGATTCTAAATAATGATTAAAAAACTTACATTTGATAATATAATTTCCTTTTTATAGTAATAAGAAAGCCATTTACCACAGTCATATTTCCTTTTTTCCATAGTTAGAATGACTTTGTCCTTGAGAGTTTACCTTAATTTATTTTGTTCTCATTAAATTCCTCCTCATTCCTTTTAATATTTTTGTATGTGTGTGTGTGTGTGTATGTGTGTCTGCCTGAGGGCATGATGCTTATTGTTTGTTTGTTTGCTTGCTTTGTTTTTCTCAAAGTTATCATTCTACCACTGGAGCCACAGCTCCACTTCTAATGCTTTTGGATAGTTAGTTGAAGATAATCTCACAGACTTTCCTGCCTGGGCTGGCTTCAAACTAGGATTCTCAGATCTCAGCTTCTTGGACAGGTAGGATTATAGACATAAGCCAGCAATATCTGGCCATTTTAATGGATTTTTTCCAAAAAAGTTTAAATTCTAAGAAATCACTCAAGTTCTCTAATCCTAAATGAAAAGGCTGTTGTCTTACTGATAATGGTTTCATTTTTTTTGTTTTTGCTTTCTTGAAAATCTGCTTGAGAAATTGATATGGATTTTATTCTGGGAGTTCTAATGTGGCATCTGAAAGATTTCTAAAATTAGCATTTGCTCTTTTAGTCTCTCCTTTAGTCCTTCCTTTAATTGCCTTGACTCAGGGTGTCTTGCATTGTGCCTTGTGTCTCTTCCAGGGTCTGGAATCACAGAGAGGTGATGTCACTGTGTTCTGGATTCTTCTTTAAGACTCATTCAACTGCACTTGGGTTTGAGAATTTACCTTTTATGGCCTCCTTTCTTCCTTGGTTAATTCCTTCTCTTTCCTCTGACTTACTAGAGATCAGGTTCCATATAAACTACATAGAAACTAAGTGAACTTTCTAAAATGTATATAAGTCATGACATTACATTCATATTTCAACATGGAGCAATTTAGCAAGCTGCAGAATTTTGTTCGAAAATTCGTACTTAATAATATTTCATTATTTCCTGTTCTTGAACACTAATTGTTCTAGCCAGTTTCTACTTCTCCAGACACTTGGCATATTTCTTTAAAGAAAAGCTTTGCTACTTCTTAAACACATTTTATTTATGGTTAAGGTTGAGTGTTCCTAGAGGTAATGCCCTGACTCCCTAATATTGCAGATTTGAATGTGGAATTGATGGGGAGTAAATAGAGTGGAGACAGCCATGTTCAATTATCCTCTTCCTCTTGTGACATCTTCTCTGTCTGTGATTCCCAGAAGTAAATTGCTTAGGGTCCTCTGGGGCGTATAGTCTCTGCTTCATTGACTGATTTTACAACACTGTTCACCTCTCCATCTTAATGCTCATTTAGTCTTCTTCCAGAGAGGTGGTGAAGTCTCCCACTGATGAGCACTGGCATCCCTTTATGACTAAAAGCTGTTTTTATAGCTTTTTATTTAATCACTTTCTGATTAATTTAAGGAAGGCTTCTTGATACAAGAAAACAAGGGCAATTTGAGTGCTTTATTAAAATGAAAGCTAGCTGGTGTTGCAAATAAAGTTAACATCAAAATGAACTTAATATAACTAGGAATGATTAAAATAAGGCCTCATTTGAAACCGTGAGCAAATATACAGGATTTGGGTGTGGAGGGGAGCTGGCTCAATTTTGTGAGCCCCTGATTTTTAGTTCAATTTCTATTTTAGCCTCTTTTGTTATAATTTTATTTTGTATCTCATTTGAATCAGAAAGTCATACTTATTCTGGAAACTGGAATTCTAGTAACTCATTAATGGGATCCAGGTGAAAGCTAAATTAATCATTAGAGATTGTGAGTACTTGTGGGCTGTCAGTGGCATTGCTGAAATGTTTACATATTACAATTCATTCCCCCTATTTGTAAGTAGTATGGGTTAAATACTTAATACATACTCAAGTTTTCTGACACTTCTTTTTTGAAGCTTGTTTCTTGTTAGGTCTAGAAAGTCCTCTTAAGAAAACTATATTGTTAACTGAGCACGAGGGGCCCACACTTGCTATTCAGGAGGCTAAGGTCTGAGCACTGCTATTCAAAGCCAGCTCAGGCAGGAAAGTCCATGAGACTCTCATCTCCAATAAACCTCTCAGAAAAATCCAGAAGTGGAGCTGTAGTTCAAGGAAGGAAGGAAGCGAGCCAGGAGTGTGGCCTAGAGGTAGAGTGTGTGCCTAGCACACACAAAGCCCTGGGTTCAATTCCTTAGTATCACATACACAGAGAAAAGCCGGAAGTGGTGCTGTGGTAGAACACTAGCCTTGAGCAAAGAGAGGCTTAGGAACAGTGCCCAGGTCCTGAGCTTATGTCCCAGAACTGGTACCAAAAAAAAAAAAGAAAAGAAAACTATATTGTTTCAGGGTCCTGCCCCAATATGTGTGCACGTGAGCAGGCACGTGCATACACAAGCATGCGCACACACACACATACACACACACACACTATATCCTTCAATGTATCCTGCTAAGTAAAGATATTCTGAGTTTCTATGGTGCCACCATACCTTGAAGGAGAGATGTAGAGTTTCCCCTCCTGTGGTGAAGGGCTTTCTCTGTAACTAATGCTAGGGAGAGGCTGTTCACCACGTGGGATTTTTCTGGACCCTCGCAGTCACACTGCAAATAGCTCCTGCAGTCAGCAGGAATCCCTCCTTCCCCAGCTAGGGAAGGTTGCCTAACATGTATTTACGGGCATTTATTCATTTCTCCAATGGATAATTGCTGAATAAATGAATAAATCCTAGAATATCTTCTCTTCTGCCCAGTAAGCAGAATGTGCCCCCCCTCTGCAATTCTATTGCAGAGAAATTTACAGCCTAATTTCTTAAACCTGTGACTTACATGACAAAAGGTTCTTTATGAACGCAATTAAGGTTGTGGACCTGGAGATGTGAGATTATCCTGGATTAATTAAAAGGTCCATCTTTTTCTGCATAATAAATTCCTCAAGGACAAGATTCCAACAAGCTTTACTGTTAGATGCTCAAGGGTGAGAATCTTACATTAATCCTGTTAGCCATCAGAATCATAACTTGAGCCAATATAGAAATATCTGCTTTATGACAAAAAAATGAAAATTTGTAACTACCTATTCATAGAATGCATTGTGTCTACAAAATTCCTACCTTGAAACCCCAGTGCTCAGTGTGACTGTGTTTAGTGATAGCACCCTGCAGTAAGTGAGAGTGGGCACTTGTGCAATAACATAATGATTTTATAAGAAAAAAAGGTTAGATAGGTAGATAGATACATACAGACAGATACACACATACATACATGCATACATACATTCATATATACAAATATATATATATATACACACATGTATATGGGGTGTAAGACACAGGGAATGATGCTATCTGTGAGCCAGAAATGGAACTACATCTCTTATTTAAATTTTCCAATCTGGGATACTTTGTGATCACAGCTTAAGCAGATGAACACATCCATCTGGAAAAGACACTACAATACATTTCTCCAGGAGTGATCTGTAATCTTATGAAATGACGCATTATTTAAACAACAATGTGCAAGGGAATTGAATGAGATGAAATAATAATGATATATATGTGCCTGTAGAGCTACATTTTGGGGTATCCTCTGCATGGGTCGTGAACCTAATGTATTTCCTTCCACCTGGTGCTTCTCCTTTGAGACATGCAATCAATCAACCATATCACTCTTACAAATGAACTATTTTTATTATAATTTCAGATAATACACACTTGAGAAATTAAAATGATTTTTTCATTCTACAGCACATCATCAGGGAAGCAGCCATGTTGTCCCTTGCTTGAGCAAAGCGAGGCTAGCAGGTCACCTGTTTGTTCCATTCACTGCACAACCATGATACTTATACTGTTTGAAGTACTGAGAAACATCAGACTCTAAAATCATCGGGCTTTGTCTTAAAATTTTTCTTCCATCAATGTGAAAAGTATCTGTAGATGAATTATAGGGTTTGTGCTACAATACAAAGATCAGTACTACTGGCTGCAAATGTAAAATTCAAGAGTAGATGCATTAAATTCAGCACCCAAGAGTTTTAAAGATCTGTCAAAAGTAGCAGTTTCCCTCACACAGCAGTGAGCACAAGGAGAATGAACATGTGGAGGTAACGGGAAATAGAATCATTTATGGCCTTATGTATAAAGGTTGACATGATGAATTACAGCTAGAAGTAAAATGATCACATAAAGTACAGTATCTAAATGAAATATGTGCTAAGAAGTTCCTCCTGGAACCTCACTGGATTTCAGTGCTCACTGCTTGCAGGGCTTACTGAAACACTGGCGATTTCCAAGTTGAATGCTCCTAGAATCTGCTGTAGCGATGATCGAACTATCAGGAGTTGATAAAAGCAGAATGTCCTGTTGATTTTAAATATCTGCTCCTTGGTCGTTCAGTTCAATATGATTAAAGATTTTGATACAGCTACAATGAAGGGCAAACTAAGAATCAGCCTAGTGCTGGTGGGAAGATTATGTAAATAAATTTCATGTGGGTCAGAAAAGTCATTTGTTTGGGTCAAGGAATAACTCCCCAGTCGTTCTTTGTACTACACTTTGTCATGACCTTCATGTTGGAATTCAGTCATCAGACTTCTCAATCAAGAAAAGTTACAACAATATCATGCATACCAGGCTAATGTGTTTGGGAATTGGTTGTTGAATTAAGCTTAACATATCAAAATAATAGTCCAAAGTAAAAATTATGAAGTTGTATACAATTTATAATTTATTACTCCACCAGGCATATTCTATATGGAAAAAGTTTCAATAATTACCATTTAAACTTCAAAGAACAAATGTCTACATATGTCCTGGATCATTTATTTATTCAATTACTCTGTATTTCATTTGGAAGTCCGGGATTCAATTCTGTTTCATAGTCATATTGTATTATGTCTCTTTTCTTTATGTTATAAAGGATCCACAAGTTAAGGAAGAACATTACATTCAAAGAACAGAATCCTCATTCTAATATAAAATCATCAACTTCTTCATCCCTGGTGAGAAATGGTCCATGCTCTGTTTAAAACTTTTCCAAAATTTCTAAAGACAAATTTGCAGATGTATGAAGTTGGTCCTCGGCTAGCACTAATGCTCACATGGCATTCTCGGCTCAGTCGACAGCATGAAAAAATATTAGATGCCAAAAGAGGTAATTAGGGATAACAGTGGTGTGCTGGTAGAACCAGCATCCTTGGCTTTGGATTTTATTTATCAAAGAGAACAGATTGATAGCTCAGTCCACATACACACACTTGTGTTAATGGCTTCAGTTTTTCTAGCTCTACATATTATACCATGTTCATTTGGATTAACAGTTGTTAAGGTTCACATCAAAGTTTTATTCATTTCTGTAATCATTTACTTAACATCTAAATTTTTGCCTCTCCAGCTTTCCAAGGAAAGTTGTGGTAAGATTATCTCTTTGTATACAGAGACAGAAAGCACATTTACTTTGTCACATGTAAACAAGAGGAACAGAATAACATCAATTTCTGATTCTAAGGCAATAATTTTATTTTTCCTTGATGTGATTTTATGTAGAACTGTATAGTATGATATTTTAATATGGAGACAAATTGTTGTAAGCATGGTTTGAAAGCTTCTTTTCTACTGACTTTAGTCTTTTTCTGGTTCTAGATGGAAATAAATAATAACATGGTAATGAATATTGTAATTTCTATTACTAAAGAGAAGTCTAGTCTCAAATATTCAGTTGACAAACGGGTTGCATAGTAACAGGAAATCATGACATACTTTTGTAATTCTGTATCTAACAGTAGTGGATATTAAGTCTCTATAGTATTTTATCTAAAAATCATGTATTGGGTCAACAGCAGAACATCTAGTAATGAGGGGGAAAAAAGAGGGCTGTATCCTGTAAATACATACACATGTCTGAGTGCAGGCAGTCATTTTTTTGGTGATAATATGTTCTTCCCAAATTGGCATAATCACAGTTTCCACCTCGTTTACAACCGACATAAAAATCGCATAAAATATCATGCCCAGCTGTAGTCAGGAGGAAGATTCAATTTGGGCTTTGTGCAGATTTGACTTGCTGCCAGTGCTGTTACATATATCAACTGGAGCTGCATTTAAATGGGTAAAATACACTTTTAATTCTTGTGGCAAATTTATTTATTTTCAAAGAGAAATAAAAAAGGTAAAAAAAAAATCTCATAGAAAAGCATTAAGCCCTTCCATGCCCCTGCCTAGTCCATCTTTTGTGAATATGATGTGGAAGGGTCAAAAATAAAAACCAAACCCAAAAAAGTATGAAAGGACAGGCTCACAGCTCCAGCTATCCTCTAAATGAGGTTTCGGGTGGGACTGCACACACCTTTTCGTTATGTCGACAGCCTCATCGGGAATATTATACATGAACAACCTCAAACATCCCTGCTGGTTTCTTTGAGAAATCTCAAAGGCCATGGTGACAGAGAACAGCACGCCCAAGCTGCTGAGGAAACACTGTTTTCACCTGAAACCCAAAAGCACAAGAGAGCACAGCTTCACAATATTTCTTCATCCCTGTGGAGAAGTAAGATGACTGCTCTACTCCTGCATCAGGAACCCTTCCTCTCTCAAGAGTCTTAAAGAGCCAGTTGCCTCATTTCCAAGCCTTGCTAAAAAAAAAAAAAAAAAAAAAAAAAAAAAAAAAAAAAAAAAGAAGCAAAGGAGGAGGCCAAAGCCAAAGGGCTAATTATTGGCTGAGGCAGAGACAGACTTCTAGTCTTTGGAATTTGAGCAGCATCCTTCCAGTGGTATCTTTACGCTATTTGAGTGAGCCCATCGCACCCCCAGCAATCAGTCAGAATGTCCATTGAGAGCGATAGGTGATGACATTTTCTTCATCTGATTGGGGATGCTTCATCTGGACAGCAGTCTCCTGATTCACATTCAGTGACTTCACATTGGTAACTTGAAATCACAGCATGATGGGTACATTGACACCACTGAAAATGGTCATTTCTACAAATCAAGTCTGCCTCCTGCCTGCATATAACTTATCAGAATATCCCTCCTGTGATTCTCCCAACTCAGGTGTCACCCGGTTACTCATTAGCTATGACACTGCTGTTCAGCTTCAACTTCTACCCTTGCTACCTGCTCTCCATTATCAGCTCCTAGTTCTAAACCATGCAGCTTGCCATGAGCTACTGTAAACCTCTTTTAAGACTAGATGGTATATCATACCATCATATTTCTGGAGTTTGATGCCAGCGCAGGCTCTTTTGATAGTGACAAAATTAGTATATACTACAGTTGTTCCCAAACTCAAGTCTCCAAATATTGATTTCTTTTTATCTACAGGGTTTATCAATAAAAAGACATTTTTAAGAAACAAGGAAATGTTTCTAAGAGTTTTGTATGCAAGTAGACCTGCGTTGCATCTCAGCTCTAAGAACTATGAGTTCTCTGACCTTGTATGAACTTCTTGACCTTGTTATGAATTTCTCTGAACCTCCCTTTCCTGCAAACAAAAAGTAAAAGGAGAATAGTGACTGCCTTTTAGTATTATTTCAGGATTCATAAGATGAAGTACATTAGCCCTCATTCTTCTTTGTCCAAGGCATTCTCTTTCTCACTTTCTCCTCTACAGTATTCATATTTTATTCTTAGGATTTTATTTCCCACTGCCACTTAGGTAGGTCCTAATAATCTTGTCTCAATTACCAGTGGTCTTTGTATTAACAAATCTATAGTTGAATCTTTGCTCTTATCTTTCTTTACTTGGCATCTGATACAGATAAGCACACTCTCCTCCTTACAGTATTCTTTTGGCTTTCTCTGGCCCAGACATCCATGTTCCTTGTTCTATAGGGCATTACCAATTGCAGTGGTCTTGAGGCTATTAAAGAAGAGCAACATGGCAGTGTGACAGATGATTATCAGGTCACTGAAGCCTGAAAAATGGAGTTCTAAGTAGAAAATACACAAACCCACGGTTTTCAATTTGGACTACACATTTGAATCGCTTCAGAAGTTTTTGGAACTCATGGGGAAGAAGAGGGAGGGGGAAGGGAGGGGGCAAGGAAGGGGAAGAGAGAAAGGGGACAGAAATGAAGGAAAGGGGAAAGATTTCTTCCCCTTTTATCCTAGAGATGCCACTTTTTCTTTCCACCAGTCTGCTGTAATGGTCCCATTTTCCAACCCATAGCATTTTCTTAACACAGATATATAGTTGATGCATCCATGCACCAAATGTACTTCTCCCTCCAGTTCACAGACAGAGATTTAGCTATCTACGAAGGCATGCATTAAAATCATCTTCATATTTTAAACAATACTAAAAAGGCTTAAGAATATTACATTGCACCCATAACACAAGACATTTTAATACTATTAAATATAGTCATGCTATTATAAGACCATTTAGCAGTATAGGAAAAAAAATCACAAAATGCAGTGTTTGCTGATACAACTACCTCTCTCACACACACATTCACACACACACATACACACACATTATCCTTCTGTGTTTACCCAAGACCATGTTCAAATAAAATAAGCAAACTGCTATTTAAATATGTATGTATGTATTATCCCTCAGCCTAAGATAATCACTACAGAAAAGCAGACATATATTTCCAGCTCATTCTCTTTTGATGTTTACTTCTCTTTAAAAAACAAAACTGGAATGAATTTGTAATTTTATTGCATCAGTGCGTTCATCTCTTGTCACCTTCTAGCTTGAGAAATTTTTTTATTTTTTGTTAATTATTAATTAATATTTAAAAGTTACTTTAAAGCTAATAAATATTCCAGGTTTTTTTTACAGCAGCAGAATTTATGTAGCAGTTTCCATATGGTAGATAGTCATGCATTCTAACCTCCTGTTATAAATGACTTTGCAATGAACTTTCTTGACCATGAGTCTTTGTTCCTATATTCACTTATTTCCTGTGACTAGCTATATAGATGTAACATTACCAGGTCCAAAGGCAAAGGATTCTTAACACTTTTGAAATATATTTTCCAAATTGCTTTCCAGAAAGGTTATTCCAGCTGATAGTCTCTCCAATGACGAACTACAGTGCTCATAATTCTCATTCTTTCCCACACATGATATTATCTTTTGCCAGCATTGCCAATACGAGATGAAAAGTAGTATCTCTTTTTGAGGCTATATTCTTTAAATAAAGCAAAGTATAAAAGCAGCATATGCAAAATTATCCACACAATGTAAAACTAAATCTAGGACATGAGTGAAAAGAATTACATAAAATTATTTAAACATTTCATACTTGACCAGAAGCCATTGGCTCACACTTGTGATCCTAGTTAACTCGACTTAGGAGGCTGAGATCTGAGAAGCCAGACTTGTCATGAAAAATGCTTACGTCCAATTAAACACGGGAAGTTGACCTGTGGCTCAAATGGTAGAGTGATAGTGGTGGGCAAAGAAATTCAGGGACAATGCACAGACCCTGAGTTCAAACCCCAGGACTGCCACAAATACACTTAACACTTAATGGCGGAATAACATACCAGAGCTCTTTTCATCTAACAATAATAGCCTATATTGTTCACTCCAATACAGCCATAATTTAGAAAACATACTAATTAACTTATATGCACCACTTCATTTGATCTTCAAATAGTAGAAAATATCTAAGCCAAGAAACCTGAATAAAGACTGAGCTAGGATTTAAACCTCAGCTTAACTAATTTCACAGTTGCTGCATTTTCTTTTACTCTCTTAATTTCCATATTTTTTGCTCTTCAGTTAATGGACATGTGTTCTTTTACAAATAATCAAACACAATAAAAGTCATTTTTACAACCGGTTATAAAGAAAAGGGTCCCTTACTGTCAGATTTTCCTATAAATCTGACCCAGTTCCCTTTTTAGAAAAGCATCTCATCATCCAGCTCAGGAAAGTAATATGAAAGAATGAGATGTCACTCAAGGTCATCAGCTTCATCAAGAAAACATCATTTCCTTTGCACTCCTGAGCCTATACCACATAGGTGACTACCCAACCCAGTGGGTGTAATCTTGCCACTCTACAGTAGCCTAGATTTTAATAATTATGAAGTAAATAACTGAAAGCTCCCATGTGAATATGGTGTGTTCTGTGCTTAATCAATGATAGTTTATCTTATTATTAAAATCCTGATTCAGCTAGAGAATTTTGTTAGTGTTTACACACACATACACCATTTTAAGTATGTATATATATGTTTGTGTGTGTGAGAGAAAGCAAGAAAGAGAGAGAGAGAGGGAGAGAAAAAGGGAGAGAGAGAGAGAGAGAGAGAGAGAGAGAGAGAGAGAGAGAGAGAGAGAGAGAGAGAGAGAGAGAGAGTTCCAAGGCTTTAACTCTGGATCTGGGTGCTTGCTGTCTCTGAGCTTTTCTGCTCAACTCTAGCAATTCATCACTTGAGTCACAGGTCTGCTTCCAACTTTTTGGTAGTTAATTGGAGATAAGAAGCTCACAAACTTTCCTCCCTAGGCTGGCTTTAATCCATGATTCTCAGATCTGTCTCCTGAGTAGCTAGAATTACAAGAAACGAGCCACTAGCATCTGGCTTTAAATATAACTTGTCCAGAAAAGTATTAGCAATTCTAAAATGAATTCATAATTTATCTTAAAAGTACATTTGACTATAAAAGAACCATTAATACTACTTACCATATATGCTAGGAAATTATGTATGTATAGAGATGAGTACAATAACTATTTCATAGGATGAGAGGCTACTTTTTGAATTATTTTTGTTTTTTTCATTAAATTTTGGTACATTAAACATTTATACTAAAACACAATACACAAAGCAATAAGGAGGAAATAAGGAATACCCGTGTGAGAGTAAAAAGTTCCAGAGTTAACTTTTTTAATATTTGAAAATCATGTTCCTTGTATGTGTATGTAGTATATTCACATGCATCATCGCACAGTATATGAATAAGTATCATCAGACTTTGTAAGTAGAATTTCAGGCGAAGGAACCAGACAAACATGACTGTAGTTGAAAGAGAAATGACTTTTCTAATGGTTTTGTCCTTTGATAAAGATTCCTGAGTATTTCTGTGGCTGTGGTTTGTGGTTATGGTGTGTGGGGTTGCCAGTGGCATTCCTCTAGCCTGGGCCTTTCTCCCATTTCATTTCTACTCATCTGCTAATTGCTGACCTCTGTGGTGGCATGCATGGATGCTCACAGCCTTGTAAGTGTTCACACTCTAGAGAGAAGGGCTGCTGGATTACTCACTGCTTACTCTCTAACAGCCATTGCCCTTTAGGAATCTGAGGAAGGTTTGTACTGCCTCTGTCATCCAAATCATTTGCAGTCTTTTCAGGGAATACCTATTTGCTAGTTGTTCTCTTTCCTCCCTTAATGTGTTTTCATGTGTTGTAAGTTTCTGTAGCTAAGAATATTTAATATATACTTTTTAAAATTGAGAAACTGAGATTTTTCCCCGGAAAACATGAGAAGAAATGAGGATGCAATGCCAAAAAGGACATAATAAGGAATTGTTGTTTCAATATTAAAAAGGCTGAAGTCCTGCCAAATAGTCTTTATTGCTAATAGTTACTTCCTGGAGTTGGCATTCGCTGTGAAGGATAGCATAATGAAACAAATGGCATGTTTAATTTGAACAGGATAATTAAAGCATCCATGTCTTATATAATCATAAGTTTATTTTGAATCAATACTTATTCAAGAAGAAAATTGTTAGAATGATGAAAGGGTGACACTGATCAAGATTCATTGTATTCATAAACTTATTTGTTGAATGGTAACCCCTTTGTACAACAAAATAAGAAAATAAAAGCAAGTAAAATTTCAAATATATTAAACCAAGTCATATTTATCACATATATCATTTTTTTAAAATAAATCACTGTATCCTTTGTCAACTAATAGTCATAAAACTCATGCTATAAGCACTTGCCCCCTTTTTTCTGTTTGTGTCTTGTCAATCTCTCAGTTTTCTGCTTCTATGATTTTTGATATTCTCAGTTACTAAGCAATAATGAAACATAAATATCACCCTGATACTAGGAAGAACAGTAATTCTGTTATTTGAAGCTATCTAGATCTGCTTCTACTAAATCTTTCCCAAAGATTTCTATATCTTCCTTGAAACTCTTGGATCTCAGCTAAGTTTTAAGGCTTTTTCCTCTCTTCCTGCAAGCTGAAGCCTAGGTTTTCTGATCTACAAAAATGAGGGAAATGTGCCAGCAGTACTTCCTGGCTTTTTTTTTCTTTTTTTTTTTCCAGTCCTGGGCTTAAGCTCTGGGCCTGAGCACTGTCCTTGGATTTCTCTCAAGGCTAGAGCTTTACCACTTGAGCCTCAGCACCACTTCCGGCTTTTTCTAAGTATGTGGTACCAAGGAATCGAACCCAGGTCTTGGTGCATGCTAGGCAAGCACTCAACCACTAGGCCAAACTCCTGGCCCAACTTCCTGGCTTTTTTAAGAAGAAAAATTATAATTAATCCAACTTTGATTCTAAACTTTATTTTATTTTTCAAATATTTACTGAATACTAGTATGTGGCAGGTACTATGTCAGGGGTGAGGGCCACAAAAGTGAGAAGTCACTGTTACCATAGTTCTGACCCAGTTGACCTTTTCTCACTAATACCCTGCTCTCTCCAAGTGAAAGATTCTACTTACATTCTTACCTACAAGAATCAGCAATATGGCCATCAAACCAAGCATATTGTAGACAGTTATCGCATAATCTTGGTTCAGAAAAAGGTTAGAGTAACACTGAAAAGATTTCTACTCTGCTACTGACAACCTTAGAGCCAAGGGTGCTACAGCTAGCTGACTTTGTTTTTTAGAAATGTCAAGTACAAGGACCTGTTCCTCACATCAGTTGAGTAGTTTGTGTTTAGAAAAGCCAGGGGTAGGTGAAAGGGTGTACTTTCTTTCTCTCTCTTTCCCTCGTTATCTCTTCCTTTATCTCCATCTCCTACTCCCTCTAAAGAGCAGGCTTTAACTAAATAATAAGCTCATTAATTCTCATGAATTCTTTCTTTTGCATGAATTCTTTTTCCTTTCTTTTTCTTCAAGAAAAACTGTGTCTGAGATGCTTAATCATCTTAAGGGCAAAGATTCCTTTGAGAATCAAAGAAAAGCAATGAAGCCAAGGTTTGGAAGATGAGATAAATCTTAGGTAGTAATGAGGGTCAAGTACATTTGTGCAAACTGACCAAAGTTTACACAAAGTCAGAAAGTTTAAGACACAAGTTGACCGGTTCTGTATTTTAGCACTTGAAAGACTACGTTTCAGCAGGACATTGGTTATATATGCTTCCTCACATATAAAACATATTTTAAGAAAAGAAAAGATTGTACCATTCTTCTGAGAATTAAATGTATGCAGGGAATGGCCATAGTGACTCATGGCCTATAATCCTAGCTACTTAGGAGGGAGCATTGAAATGATAGTGGTTCAAGAACAGCCTGGGCAGAAGTTAGTGAGACTCCTTCTCAACTAATAAGCCTTGTGTGGTGGAAGGTACCTGTCATCTCATTCACAAAGGAGGTGTATGAATTTTGGGGTTGTGGTCCTGATTAGCTCAGGCCAAAGCACAAGAATATATTAGAAAAATAACTAAAGGAAGCAGAAGGATTTGGGGTATGGCAGACGTGATAGAGTACTTCCTTTAGCAAACATGGGGCCTTCAGTTTAATACTGCAAAACAAAGGGATTTTAATATGTAAAGTTCATAAGCTAGTATCTGTCGCATAAGTACCTAGTGTTAGTTATGATTTTATTTTTATAGTTATATTGATGTATTTTCTTGACTGAGAATATGTATGCAACACATTTACAACATATATATTGTTATGCCTTAAAGTA
This sequence comes from Megascapheus bottae, assembly GCF_031878675.1. NCBI lineage: Eukaryota > Metazoa > Chordata > Mammalia > Rodentia > Geomyidae > Megascapheus > Megascapheus bottae. Next base: position 21,150,227 of record NC_143529.1, read on the forward strand.
TATACAATGCAAAGTAAATGTATTCAGTATATATATTACATATACAAAATATATGCAATTTAAAATATTTTATATATGAACATGCAACAATATATACACTGTATATGCATTACATATATTCATATCTAAAACATGCTCAATATATGTGAATATATTCAATATTCTGTATCTGTTCTGTATGTGGATATATATTCAATATATAGACAATATATTGTATATATGGAATATAGCTATAGAGAAAGGTGATATATTTTGATATTTGTGAAAGCAAGTAACAGCTTCCCTTGGAATATCAAAATACAAATTGAAAATTTTGGTGAAAAAATCAGATATTTGGGGAAACAGTCCCTTCCCATCTAGAGAGTTGGATATAATTCTGCTTCTTTTCATACACACACATGAGTTTCATCAGCATTTAGAGACTTGGCTGGAGACTAAAGTGGATATGCATTAATCCTCCCCGGCAACATCTCTTCATCTCCTTTGGCATCATGTATTTCCTTTCTGGTAGAATAAAGCAGATGACATAATTAGGTACAGAGGCATCTCAAGACAAAGCTGTAGCTTAATATAAAGGGAATTGGGAATCATCAAAAACAATATGGTGTGAAAAGTCTTAAATAGGGATAATCCAAACCTGGCTTAATTCTTCCTTTACCTGGCATGTCATAGATCCAGCTAGAAGAGACTGGAAATATATGTTGTCTTTTCCACTGTTCTCCAGAATCTCTACTGTCTTCTTCTACAATGATGTCTGACTTACTATGTAGCTAAAAACACCAATTTTTGACATTAATATTAGCATCACAGTTGTTCTAGCGAGTTACCAAGATGATGAATTCCGTAACTGCTGTATTTCAGAGTAGTCCTCTTCATTTAGTTATTGTTACTCTCTATACTAAGTCTTAGACAGTTATCTGAAATACGTCTTAGCTTATGCCTACTACGTGACAAGTCACAAGGTCTATAACTGGTAATGTTCATCTTAAATCAACCCCTTGGGTAGAAGAATCACAATAACAGACAGTGGAGACTGAAGTTCTCACACTTCATTTCATAAAATTTTGAAGTTTTCAAAGAAGGTACCTGTTTGCATTCTTGGCTAATTCCATAACAGCCCTGAAAGGATTTTAGCAATTCATGAAGTCACATGGTTTGGTGCTGGAAAAAAAAATACCTACCACCAGCCTGCTATCCAATGTTTGAATGCCATCTGTGATAATCCTATTAGGTGATAACTTTCCATCAGTAAGGAAATCACATCTTTCAGTAGTCATTTCTTCTTTGAAAATGTCTGTTTAAAAAAAATTCTTTAAAGATGAGATGAAATGCACTTTATAATCCATCAGTCCCATTTCAATACTGTAAATGCAAATAGAATCAGATTATTCTTTCCAGTATACAACATTCTTCAGATTTCATAAGGACAGTTATCTCCTCAACTTTTCTTTCCTCTGGGTTAATATTCCTTTCAACTATTCTTAATATGCCATCATTTCAAATTCCCCCCAGAGGATAATCTTAGTCTATATCACCATTTTTTTCCTAGCCTGTTTAACAAGTAGAATCACTTGCTACATGTAACTGAATCATTGAAGAACAAAGCAGTTTGTCAAAAGCCATGCTCATGATGTCAAAGAAAAATAACAACCATAAAACATCAGTTTAATGGAGAGAAACTAAAGAACATGACTGTAGAATACGAGTTTCTATTCACCAACTATCCACTATCAGTATCCTCTAATCATTCATCAATTTTACTCTCCAAGGTAATTTGGAAAAGCACCTTCACCAAAGCCCTGGGCAGGTTTGAGAGATGTCCCTTTGCAGTTTTAGATAAATTATAAAGATTCTTTACAAATTGGGTTTACAGGGAGCACGCTGTTTCACTCTCATTATCACACTGATTCAACACAGGGTGTCACCACAATGTCTCAAACAAATAGCACTGGAGTTTGCTTCATTTAAATCCCAGAAAGATGGAACAGTCATGTCATCTATGGGCCTGCATTTGTGCTCAGATATTTGTTAGCTTCATCCCTCATCTTCTGTCAGATGAGGACTGGCAGTTCAAGAATCTTTGTCATAAAAATCATGCCATTCTATGCTTGCCCTAATAGTAGGACCCTGTATTGTTGATAAGTTCACAGCCTTTGTAAAGGAATGAATCAATACAGCCCAGCTAATGGTGTTGTGAGCCCAGTACCAGCCCCTGAGTAAAATAACAGGGTTGAGTCCTATGAACTGGCTCAGAGGAATCCATGATTGGCTTCCCAGATACCCAAAAAGAAATGGGGGAATGAGAGACTGCTACAAGATGCTATAATGTATGCAAAAGTCTCTGCCTTCCCCAAAGAAGTGTATAAGAAGTGCTGTAACCCTGAGCTCAGGGCTCTCAGTGTCAATGGTTGTAGCAGTGTACACAGGAGACCAAAAACACAAAAGGACACATCCAAGCTTCTTTGAGTCTCCTGTCAGCAGCAGCTTAAATAACAACAATGTTCGAGCCTTGAGAATTACAGTAGTTCAAAGGATAACTTGCCATGTGGGAGGAAAAAACTACCCTGTACTTAGGTTTCCATTTCTTTTACTGAAGTACCTTTCAAAAGAATGTGTGCCAAGTGGGGCCTAAGCCAAACTCTCTCTCCTTCACAGTTCACCTTTCCTTAGTTAAAACACAGAAGTCATGACAGCATCACCATTTCCATGGCACTGTGGGTAGGTAATTATCAAAGACAACCTGTAATTATTCAGTAAGGAGAGACTGTTAATACCAGAAGCAAGGCCAGGGGGCAGGGGAGGGGAAGAAGGGGATCCAAGTTTACCTTATTGAATTCAACTGTTCATAATACCAGAGTCTTCATTTTCTAATATCTTCTTGAAACCTCAGTTTGTCCACTGATATATGATATTGTGTATCCCAAGGGCAGATACCCCTTCATTAATGACTAGTCCTTTGTACTGAGGAGACTGAACAGATGGGCACACCTGGCCACTGACTTTTGACCCATGGTTCCTGGATTCCTGTGGGACTTACAATAGGAACATTGGAAGACAAGTACCTGGGGAGCCAGAAGATGGAGTTTCCATCTTCCATAAATAAAGTTTGTGGGTTCTGAAAATTAATGTGTCACAAGTACCTGGTTATACTTGTTTCTACCTCATAGCAAATCAATATGTAGGTATACATAAAATTTGTATGCACTAATAAATAAAGCACATTACCAACACAGTATTAACCTGGTAACAGTATAAAAAGATCTCTGAAATCTCTAAGCCACTGCTTACACATATTAACTTTGTGTGTGGGTGTGTTAGCTCAATTGGTAATCATATTAGACTGAATGGGAGAAATGAAAAATACAGTTAGGTCAACAACAGGAGTGATTTCATATTTTCACCCACACAGTAATTGTAATCCTCTGTCTAAGATATTTCCATTCGCATCCTTAAGTGAACTCTACTGCATTTTCAGCATCAATGTGTCTACTTTTCTGCAGACACAGTAAGACTGAAAGGAGTTGGCTACTCTCCCACAGACCTTCCATTCAAGACCATTACTCACCTTGAATTGTGTGGAAACACACAGAAAACAAAGAAATGCAAGTAACAGAATCGGACATGGTAGTTCATGCCTGTATTTCCAGCACCTTGGCGTCTAAGGCAGGAAGATAACACTTCAAAGTCAGCCCTTGTCTGAAAGAAAATGTAAACAAAGCAATACCCTCTACCCCCACCAAAAACAAAGCAAGTGGAAAAACTGGTTATCAGTCCCTATTGTGCCAGCAAAAATATCTGTAGGACTTCTGACATATAAACACATCCTGGCTGTGTGTCAGGATGCAAGTCATGACAGATTTTTCTGCTGAGGATATGAGGAAACACTGCCAAATAATTATTACTTGGAAGTAACAAATGCTTTTTAGATCAAGTTATTTTTTTCCTTAGTGTGACTTTCCTATTTCTAAATGTATAGAGGAATAGGTAATTTGTTCTGGCACAGTGAGAGAAAAATGTGAAAATAAAAGAAGCGATTTTGGATTTTTGTCTGTATTGGAGTATTAGGTCTATCCTGCAGGTAATCAACTTTTCTACAAGTTAAGTGTTCTGTTTTTCAAGGAGGGTGAACTCTTCTGTCAGTAGATGTCAGGCAAAGCTATTTCTTAAGTGGGCTCTTTGCAGAAGTGGTTGGCTTCATATTAAGGTAGAGTCAGAGCTACTGTGGTCCCATAGGACCCTACAACCAAAGCCATTTCTCAGGAGACTCACTGGGGGGTGGAAAAAAAACGTGGAAAAATGTTACTGTCAATAGAAGCTACATTCTCATTACAGCAGAGCAGACTTGAATGGCAGAGGTCCCAGTTCTTAGTGTACCTATCACAATTTTAAAAAATGAAAATGAAAACGAAGTAACAGACTCAATTATAGTCATAGTATTTCTATCCATGCACTAATTTTATTGTTTCTACCATCTGCAGTCTTTTTCAACTTTCTTCCTTAGGAGTGATACCATAATGTTGCTATTTCTCTCTAGACTCAGTAAGAGTAGAAAAACAAAAAGAAGCCTGAGGTCACAGAATGCAAAGACGGTCATGAGATAGGAAACATAGATGAACATAAGCCAACTCCATGATTTGACATGCCCAATGTGTGTGCATGTGTGTATACACATATGTGAATATGCTTGCTACTACTGGGGCTTGAATTCAGAGCCTTGCATTTTTTATTTAAAGCTAATATTCTGTCCCTTGAGCCACTCCACTTCTGGATTTTGCTGGTTAATTGAAGTAAGAGTCTCATGGACATTTTTGTCCCCATTGGCTTTGAACCATGACCCTTCAGATCTCCCTGAGTAGTTAATTTTAGGTGTGAGCCACCAGTACTCAACATAGAATTCACTTCTGACCCCATGTGAAATACCTCTATAATACCTTGTACAAAGCAGAGATGCAGTAAGTAGCTACAGCTAATAATTGTGGTACTAATGTCAGGAGTAGTCTCATCAGATTCTGGTCCAAAAGCTGGTAATAAATTTCTTGCTTTGCTCACTCGTACATTATTGAGGTAAGACTGTGACTTTCTAATGTGCTATTTAAAGAAACACCTTATTTCACTGAATCCATACACAGAAAGAGATGCCATACATTTTCACTGAATAGCCTTCTCATAAAACATGAATGGTCGGATTCCTACCTTTTTATGATTCTTTTGAAGTGTCCTTAAATTTGTTTCCTATTCTTTTGGGGTAGCAAAGTTAGGAAACAAGATGAAAGTCTCTTCCCTTTGTGGCTCATGGCAATTTTGCAGGATTTTTATACAACTATCAAGTTTCTGTGTGGGGGGCTGTTGTATGTCTGCTTTTAAAGTCAATATTATAACAAAAAGAACCTGATAATGGCACTTTTGTCTATTTGATAGCTTGAACTGAGAATGGGGGATGGGCAGAAAAGTGACAGGCAGAAATCACATGCCACAGAAATCTGAAACATTCTCCCACCTGAGTCTTTGTCTTCTGAGACTCAACAAGAAGAGCCAGGGGCATTCACTGGTGCTGTACCATGTTATGGACACCATGTTGGAAATACAGGTGAAAGAGCAGTTACCTTGGGCTAGTGTGGGATGTCCCCAATAGGTTGATTTTTACATTCTTCACATGGCTCTATCTCCCAAACCCAGATGCTTTTTTCTGATTCTTATAGCAACTCCTCTCAGAGACCAAAACCCAAGAGAGGCCAAAACCTCTACAAGTAAGTGAGCAGAACAAAATACTGCCTACAGCAGCATGTCTGATTCACAGCTCTGGTCACAGCTACCTGAAAAGCCATTTAACCTTCCCATGCTCTAGTTTCTTTTATAACCTAGAAACACAGCAATGTGTAAAGCTACCTCTTAGGATAGTTTTGAGCAATAATTAGACATAATACATGTTTATGTATATTTGTATTAAAACACTTCTGCTTTCTGAGGTGTGTTAGCAATATTTAAAGATAAAGCCAGAATAATTATAGTCTGACAGCACTAATGGATCTGCTCTCTATGAGTCCTTTCTAGTATTAAACAGTAAACTTAAAGCAGTTTCCCCTCCCCGCCAGATCTCACTCTGTGGGTCCGTCCACTGACATGCTATGTAACTTCTGTGGATTCTGTTTCCACACTCATTTTCAAAGCAATCTAAAGTGATCAACTCCTTTTTTAGGAAATACATAGGGAAAAGGAAGTTAGAAAGGGAAAGCCAAGGGATGTAATAAGCATAATGAAAATAAAATAAAATAAAACAAAACAAATAGCAGACAGGATGTAACTTTCAAATACACATTTGTTATTTCTCTTCATATAAATGCAAATTCGGCCCAAGAGGAAGTTCACACAGAATTCTCTGATTTAAAGCACATGCCTAGCCTAGTAATAAATACAGACATTTTTTTTTCTGATTGTAGTCAACCAAGTGAAGACCAGGAGGTTCTTAAGGAATGTCTGTAGCTTTGCCTTGAATTATGTGCTATGTGGCTTCTATAATTTAAATTGCAAGGGTTATCTATGGATAACGGCAGGCAGAGCTTAGCCATAAACCTGACTTCCTGAGCCCCTCTCCTAACAAATATTTCTAAACTGTTTTCCTTGACTCGTTGCCAATAAAATGGATGGAAACACTTTCAATTCTCTCTTTTTCTTTCTTGGTCATAGCTTCAGAACCCTAGCGCTGCTTGCTTCCCTTCAGTGGCAGATACTGGTGGCTGAAATCAAAGGCCAGGCCCCAGAAAATGTTCACAGAAGGGACATACATAGGGCCAAATTGGACCCTCCGATTCACAACGTGTATCTCTGAGATGTGTGGTAAGTGTCTGAGGTACTGATAATGCCACAGCCAAGACGGTAAAATATAGCCAACATGCCACTCATAATGTCCAGCCACCCTGTCGCATCCTGACTCCAATTGTGCCTCAATGCATACTGTTCAGGTGCTATGCTCCTGAGTGCTATGCATTTTAATTGCACATGCTGCAATTAAAATTTAGGGCTGAAAGAAATGATTGTATTTCTTGTGTTTCCAGGTCAATTGTGTCTCTATGTTCCTTGGCACCCCCGCCCCCCCACCCCAAATAAGTAAAAAATGAAATTCCAATATGTGATTGAGTCTTAGAGGTTGCTTTCTAGCCATTTCTACTAGAACTGAGAGGACTGCATTGCCAGCCATGAGAAAGCATTGGTGAGTGGGGAGAGACAGAGTACAACCAGGACAGGCCACCGGGAGGGGGGAAGGGCACCATTCACCAGCACAGTTAATGTTATGACAGAGACTCTCCATAAGATCAGGAAAATTCTAGAGAAAGTTTCCTAAAAGGAAAAAAAATAGAGTTACAATCAACTAGAAATACCCCTTGAGAAGGTATATTTTCTAGTTCTATTCTCTGGGCCTGAATTTTTCTCATCGTAAGTTGAGGTTTACATGAGACCATCAGCAGTGTTAAATCCAACTCTGAAATTGTATGATTATGAGTCAAGACCAATTTATAAACATCAGATGGTAGTGATTAAAACAAATGTTTGCCTCTTTAAGCACTGTTCTCATCACTTGTTTTCTATAGTGGAAAGAAAAGAGGGAGAAATCTTATAACCCTGAGCTGTTTTGAAATGGGCCTTAATAAAAAGAAATTAATGTTCTAGACTGTCTAACTAGTCCTGTTTGTGTCAACATTAATGAAAATCCTGCAAAAAAATGATAGCGCAGAATCATTTCAAAGGATCAAAGAACCCACTAGTTGATGAATGTAAATGTAACCCCTCTATACAGTATCCTGACAATAAAATACAATTAAAAAAAAAGAGTGACTGAAAAAGAATTGTGGTGCCCGTCAAACTAGAAACATTCTTAAAACTCACAACAGTCTGCATTAAATCAAAGAAAATACAATAACCTTGATTTGGGATTATGTTTTATATTTTTTATTTTAAACTATACTCTTCATGTTTTCCCAAGCTGTATTTTGCATATCACCAACCAATTTTTTTTTGCCAGTCCTGGGGCCTGGGCTAACACTCTTCCACATGAGACACAGCACCAGTTCCAGCTTTTCTATGTAAGTAATCAAACCTGGGTCTTTGTGCATGCTAGGCAAGCACTCTACCACTACGCCAAACTCCCAGCCCCAGTCAAATTCATTAAGATTTTCTTTCCAGGCAACTGTTCTGTATCTAATTTAATAACTGGTTAATTTGTTAAAAAAATTTTTTCTTTCCATCATTTAAGCCATGAAAGTAATGGATCTACTAAAGATGCCTTTTATTTCAGTTGATCTCATCACTCCATTAGTCCAATATTCAAACATTGCATGGTACTTTTCTAAACAAAACCTCCAAGTTTGCCACCTGTGGACAGAATTACCTGCCACCATTAAAACTATAATCCAAGTGGCATTAAAACTACTTATATACCATGAGCTTTCGTTTCTAACCTACAAAAAAAGAATGTCTCCTAAACTTGTGTAAATCATCCTAATTTCAAACATTGAATATTAGGGTGACAGCCCCATTTAACTATACAATATTTAGCTATACAATATTTATGTGGACTAGATAGAGAGAGTTTTATAGCAAAAGTCAATAAAAATCATGATAGAAATTCAAACACAAGCCCGGAAAGGTGGCTCATGCCTGTAATCCTAGCCACTCGGGAGGCTGAGATCTGAGGATCATTCAAAGCCAGCCCAGGCACAAAAGGACCCAACACTCTAATCTCCAATTAACCTCTAGAAAACAGGAAGTAAGGCTTGGCTCAAGGGCAGGGCAGTAGCCTTTTGCTGAAGAGCTCAGGGACAGCTCCCAGGCTAAGTTCAAGCCCCATGACCCACCAAAAAAAAAAGAAAGAAAGAAATTCAAACACACATAAAAGCTGTCCTTCACCTGGAACTATCTAAGACAGAAGATAAGATATGGGACACTGACTTTAAAAAGTAGGTAAGATATAATGTTTTCTAGAGGGGAGTAAGAATATATAATCTCTCTCAGGCTCTCTATTTAAGCCTAAGTGTCTCCTTGGGCAGTTCTGCTAGCTATTCCCATTTAAATATCCTTCAGTGTCCTTTACTGACAAAGAGGAAACAATGTCTCTTAAGTTTCTTCTTATCTATTCATTGCACTGCACTTGTGAGACCCAAAGGACCTATTTTGTCCAATGCCCAATGCATGTCATATAGTAAATGCTTGGTAAATATTTGTTGGATTGTTGAATGAACCATCTCATATTTTTTTTCTTTCACAAGCATATTGATTGCATGCAACACTCAATGAACATGTTTGTAAAATCATAGTATAATTGTAATCCAAATTCAGCTTTAGCATGAAAGAAGACTGTGGGGTGGGGTGGATTTGCACTAAGTTCTCAGATTAGAAGAACTCTCTTGTATCTCTCATGATCATAAGAAATTTGAATGAACTTAATGGCCTTGCAAACTTCTAGTGCTCATGTACGTTACATGCAGTTCAGTGATTTGACTCATGACCAGCTCATGCTTAATCTACCATGGGAAATTCAATACTAGGGCTACAATCTATTGAGTATCAAATTCTTATTACTGTGTGTTTGCCAAGGGAGGGGTGAGGGGGCAGAAGCGACAAGTATTTATGTTCTATGTTTTTGTCTAAAAGTAGAAGTATAGCTTCCCTTACTTTTCCTTCTAGAACATAGTGTATTTGTGGCTAGGGATATAGGAAAGTGATAGAGTGCTTACTTAGCATGTTCAAGCACTAAATTAAATGGCCAGCACTACACACACAAAAAAAAAATGTTAGCCTGGTTTTCATATTCTTATACTTTCTCCAACTTTTAGAAATAGTTTCCTTAAAATGTATGTTTACCTTCTTCACTCCATGCTCCAAAAATGCCTTCAATAGTTAAAAAAAAATGTGATTCACAGAAGGTTTTATCAAAGGCTTGATAATCTAATCTCTAATTTTGCTGATTTGCAAAATCATTCCGAGCACTCTTCTGACACCTTCCTCAAATAAGCCACACACACACACACACACACACACACACACACACACACACACACACACACAAAACGTCTCCACCATCTACCTTGCATTGATAAAAATCACCTTTCCCCTCTTTCCCCAGTAGTTTATAGGCTTCTGCAAGGAAGGTCCTGCATTTTAATATTTTTGTATATTTAATATCCAGCAAAATGCTTGGTACTTCCTAACAATATCATAATAATTTGAAAAAAATATAACACAATATCAAGTGGAATAATAAGTGTTTTTTTCCTGTTCATTCACACTTAGATTGATTCCATACCATAGCTAAAACAGAAATAAAAAACAGAAATAAGTAATTCTACTTTACAGAGTAGGAGTCACACTTTCTTTTCTAAAAGAAAATGGGCATAGTCTCCTCACTTCCTTTCTTTTTCTCTATCTCACTCTCCTCTCTACACTTCCCACTCTTTTTCCCCCCCTTCCCTCCAAGCCTATGTGACACCCCAGCAATCCTTCTAGGTTTACCAGTTTATGAATTCTTCATTCTAAATCTATCATTCACAGCAACATGGATAAACAAAGAAGAAATTACACTAAATAACAAGCCAGACACAGAAAAACAAGCCAAAAAATTATGTTTTCCCTTACATGTGGATCTAAAACTATTGAAATAATGGAAGCAGAGAGTAAAATTGTGGTTGCTAGAGGCTAGAAGTGGAAGAAATAGGGAGATATTCAGAAGGCATAAAGTTGAAATTAGGAGAAATGTAGTACAAGATAAGCATTTAAGATGAAGTCTTTGTAAATTAACTTGATTCAATCACTTCATAGTGCATACATAGAACAACTCAGTGTATGCCACCATTATATATTATTTGAACTCCTTGAAACCAAATGGAGTAAATGAATACATGTATACAACCTGTTTTATACTTCTTTCTAAAGCTGCTGTATGAATTTGTTGTTTATTCCATTAACCCAATTTATGAAGCCAAAATGACCAAGGATAAATAAATTACTTCCAAATAGACTGATGATGCCCTTTGTTGTCAAGATTCTCATATATAAAATTTTGAACAGGATCCTGAGTACACATGTGTGTCATCAGACTCTTCCTCCTCTCCAATTGCATCCATCGAAGTACTTTGTGCTTTCTCCAGTCTCTGCTTTGGTGCATGTATGTGCCTATTGTCATTCTTCATGGGGGCAGAGGGACATAGATGATTATGCTTAGAACTGAACTTTGAGTAGATAGTGTCTGCATGACCTTGGCAGACAAGGTAAGGGGTGGAGCACTATTTACTGACAACTGCCAAGTGGCCTTTCGTGAACTTCTAATCCCCTCCCCAAGATACAAAATCTCTCTACAAAATCATCTCTTTGACTAAACACAGGCAGCCTCCTACAGACTGTAAGTGAGTACAATTGGCTTCTAACACAAGCAGAGAATCAGTGGGATGCTTGGCCTATTTTATGCAGGTCAAATGAACATCACCATTTCACAAGTGTCTCTAGCGCAATCCTTTCAACAGAAATGGGTTAAGCAAGTAACCATCCTTTAAGTGTTTTGGGTAAAGATTACTCGAGGTAAAAATTCTAGTGATGACTCTAATGAATGCATGAAAAGAATTCTAATGAAAGCAAATATTTGCAATCAAATTATTGTTGCAATGTGAACTGGTAAAAAATACAACAGATTTGTAGAGTCTGTCACTATATTATAGAATAATTTTGAATATGTATTATATATGCATATATGTCAACATATATATGTGTATGTATATATGCATATACTTCCATATGTATGTACGTGTATAATTAATAAAGTAGCATAATTATGTACTTTTTCTTAAAGAATACATACTAGTAGAATATTTTCTCCACCTTCTTCAAAGAATATTTATAGAATATGTTACTACTTTCTTAGCTTTGACACTGGTTTGTTAATACAAAGTTACTTAAGAGCCAGAAGTTGTTCAGTGGGTGAATCCAGGGTTATTTCTGTCAAAATGCATAATTATGGGCATTGTTTAAAAGAAGTATCTATCTTGCTTTTTGCACATTAAAATTTCCATTGGGGAAAAGCAGCCATAATTTCTAAGCTGAGCACTTTTAAATTGCACTTATAGATCTTCTTTGCATGAATGGATATCTGGCTTGATATCTAGTGATACTTATTGCAATGCCTCCTCACAGAATTAAGCAACTATATAATCAATTACATTTTTTAAAAGGCAGAGTGATGACGCTCTCCTTGGATAGTCTGCTATGTGTGATTTGTTTGGGGACTACTCTGCTTGACTAAGAATGGTAACAGATTCTTGATGATATAGCAATAAAATTGTGAAGGAATTCAGAATAACCTGAAGAAACTACTTATTCCCTAAGCTTGTTCATATCACAGATTTCATGAGATTATTTTTATAAATCTTTAGAAAATTTCATTTCTTTTTCCAGTTTGCCACAATCAAAATGCAGAGGTAATGATGTAATTAATGTATTATTAGTCAAGTTTCCCTGAGAAATCCATCATCATAAATAGCAGACAAGTTTTTTTTTTCTAAAATGCTTAGCATCGATCAACAACATATTGGAAAGAAAGACAAGAAAAATCTGAGGTGAATTTTTGACCACAATATGTGACCCTAACTCTTTTTCTATTTTTTAATTTTTTTACTGATTATTTTTATTACTTTTTGTAATTTAAACTTTATTGTAAAGGTGATGTACAGTTACCTAAGTCAGGTAATGAATACATTTCACCTCAAACAGTATCACCCCTCCCTCATTTCCTTACACTTTTTCCCCTCCCAACATCCCTCCACCTAAGATGTAAAGTTCATTTCTATCTTAGTGTCTGGGGAGTATCACTGCTGAATTGGTTCACCTTTTGTCCTCATACTTCTATGATTCCCCTTTCCTTCTCCACATCAGATAAACTTATATACAAGACAAAATGTACAGAAATCAAAAACAGTGACAAAAGGGAATAAGCCAGAAGAGAAAGAAAGAAAGAAAGAAAGAAAGAAAGAAAGAAAGAAAGAAAGAAAGAAAGAAAGAAAGAAAGAAGGAAGGAAGGAAAAAAGAAAGAAAGAAAGAAAGAAAGAAAGAAAGAAAGAAAGAAAGAAAGAGAAAGAAAGAAAGAAAGACAGAAAGAAAGAAAGAAAAAGAAAGAAAGAAAGAAAGAAAGAAAGAAAGAAAGAGAAAGAGAAAGAAAGAAAGGAAGGAAGGAAGGAAGGAAGGGGGAAGGGAGGGAGGGAGGGAAGGAGGGAGGGAGGGAGGGAGGGAAAGAAATGGAAACAACATATACAAAAAAGCCTTACTTCCATTTCTTGGTGTTCATTTTGATAAGCATCACTTTATATGGTCATGTGCACATAGCTATTGAGTCATTGTGATCCTCTCCTAAGAATATCCTCTTTTGTTTACAGCATGCAGATGCTTAGAGTGCTCATAATTAATCATGTTCAAGTGTAATATTTTTATCTTTTGCTATTTAATGGATTGACTTGTAGATTTATAGACATATTCCAGTTTTTACAAATGAGAAAAACCATGGAGCCTGTGTTTCTTTGGGTCTGGCTTTCTTCATTTAATATAATTTTTACAAGCCTTTTCATTTCATTGAGAATAGGGCAATGTCATTCTATCTGATGGAAGCACAGAATTGCATTGTGTATATATGCCACATCTTCTTGATCCATTCATCTACCAAGGGATATCTGGGTTGATTCCATATCTTAGCTATGGTAAATAATGTTCTAATAGTGCAGAATGATTTGTGATCTTTTAGGTAAATGCCCAGGAATAGGATTGCTGTGACACTTCTAAAGTGTTCTTCTCTTTCCCAAAAAGGGACATTCAGAGCAAAGCTTGTCTTCAGCCAATATACACCAACAAGCCAATGTATTTCTCATCATTTACTTCACTTTCTTTTACTCCTTTAATATCTATGAATTTAGCCTTTTTTTCCTCGGTCTCTAAGATAGAGACTCCCTGGTAACACTTTTTCTTGAAACCTATTTGCTGGATAATGATAACTATTAGTAATAACTATTTAATAACTAACTGTAATATAAGTAAAATATTAATAGCTAATATAATAACTATGACAATAATTATCGAAGGGAATAAAATCTTGCAAGATGAATTCTTGAGCTAATATGATTCAGTGTGGCTTAGAATTCATGGAACAATACTGTAGAGGATTCCTTGGGCTGGGATGGAAAATGTCCCTGTCCCCTACTTGGTCTCTTGTCAAGGTGGCCCTTCATATAGTGTATCCTTTAATCCATTTGCTTTCTCATCCTGTTGTGAGCCTTAGTATCACTCAAATAGGAAAGCAAAATCAAAATAATGCCTTCCATATTCTCTCCTTATTTATTTCTCCAAGTGGCATATGCTTGTTTCGATATCAGACTGAACTATCCAGGCATATGCCTTTCTGCTAAAGTCATGGTTCCCAAATCCCCATGATAGCTACCTGCCTCATTGTTCTATGGGGTTTTGATTCTCTGATCAGCATGCTTCCTGGCATAGAAGAGAGCACAAGACAATATCCCTAAAAGGAAGGACACAAATCATTTGCAATTTACAATGGAAGATGTGCTATCTCATATATCAGCTAGAATCTTAAGTAATCACTCAATCCCAATAAACCATGGTTTTCTCATCTCTAAAACCAGCACTGAAAGGACTAACATGTACCAAACTCAGCTCTGTGCTAACACCTAGTGAAAGTAAACTGGTGCTTTGCGGGGACGGGGGAGGGGTTATTTGGTGGTAAGCAGGTAGCCTTTACACTACTAACATGGAGATTTTCATAGCCATCATTAAGACTGATAGTTTATGCGAATTTTCCTCTTCCTAAGAAGAGTAAGCCCTGTTTATTTTTTCTCAGTTTCCCTAAGGTAAATGTGTGGGGTCTAATAGAAGAATAATAAACATCCAGCAGAAGGGGAATTCAGCCACTGAAGAGCTGCTGTGGTTGTTTTATTTTTGCTCAGGTGGAAGAGGTCATTTATTATGGGATAGTGTTGGCTCCCAGAGTGAATGTAATGCCAATGACAATCTGCTTGACTTGAATGGTTTCCCCTCCTTTTATGTGGCCCTCGCTGAGATTATTAACACACTACCTTCAGCTTGTCCTTGTGCATAGTGCATTAAAATACTGAGAAAGCAAGCTGTGACCCCCGATCCCCACAGACACTATTTGCATGTGATCATTTGCACATGATCTACCAAACTTCCAGGTAGCTTAGAAAATGACATAAACACCTCCAACATGTACCTGGCTACCAATCCCTCTCAGGGGGCCCATACTAGCTGTTGTGCCTACCTGGGGACAGTAAGTACCCATTGTCTTTCTTTTTCTTTTTTCTTTGTTTTATTTTTTTTTTGAAACTTGCCTCAATGAGCAATTGTGCCTACTGACAAAACTGAGATGATCTGAACTCAAGAGTAAGCAAAGCTGAAGTGACTGAAACTTTTCCTGCGTCTGCCTGACTCAGACTGACCCTGCTATCGCTCACAAAGAGATGGTTAAGGCAAGATGTAGATGCTAGTGTCAGGTCAGGGCTGGTGGAGGTGCCATTCTAACCAGTGTCCACCACACTGCGATGGACAGGGGAGCCTTGGGCAAGTGAAAGTCGCTGCAGGTGCTAGTCACAACTAGCTTCCTGCAGCTTGTTATTTCACTAGTGTCCCTCGCCTCTGCCCTTCCCACTTGTCCACACTGCAGTCCATCTTGCCTCTCCTACTCCAGGAATGGATTTGTCTCAGGGGTAAGCACAGCTATTCGCTGTACAATTCCCATACACTTTTATCCATGCCCTATTTCTATAAACCTTCACATTACTAGAAACGTGTCTGCTTAGAAATGCTGTGTTGTTCATTTAGTAATTTTATTACATGACCGTTCTGTCAGATTATCACTACATCACACGAGTATTATTTGTGTGTGCAAGTTTCCTGCTAGTTCTCATTGTAAAAAAAAAAATTCTAAAGTTGCGCATAGAAAGAAACGTACCAAAAGGAATGTAACATTCATTCAGTACATACAGGTTACTCTTGTAGATACTCAGACACAAAAATAACCAAATAAGCTCTTTTAGTTCAATCTGAAAAGCTGTCTTCTGAGTTAGGGGGCTAAAAGATGCCCCCCCCCCGTTCTTCATTTCCCCCACTTTTTCAAGTAATTTTTGAGACAATTGTTTTACATATTTCTAAGTTTGGCCTCCAATTCGTGGGCGCTAGAAAGCTCAAGCATCAGTCTTTTGGGTAGCTGAGAATGCAGGTGGCCTGAGTACCAGGCTCCCTGCAGCTTTTCACAAATGTTGAATAGAGGTGGCTTCATTAAGATAACATCAAACGTAACTTTCATCCCAGCCAACCTTTAATTCATTTTTAAAGCTTCCCAGTTCTCTAGAGAGTATTCACCCTTAAATATATGTGGCTCAACTATATAAAACCTATGTATAAGAATATCGATTACATATTACTGTGATTCCATTGAGTAGAAAATACAGGAAAAAAGGTTAGTTCTGTTTTATGCTATAAAAATAAGTCAGCCAAAGTAATATAATCAATTTCATCAAGTCTGGACCTTCATATTTCATAAGCAAAGTTGTTTGAAAGTAATTATGAGTTATAATAGTCAATGAAAAGCAATGGCTTATTTACAACACTTTCTAGAAAAATCAAACTATGTTGTCTTTGCTCCCAGAAAATGCATGGATTCGTCATCCACTATCTCAACAGCCTGGCCAAAAAAAATAAATAAAAATGAAAGAGGAAGAAAAAAATCTATAGGAGGAAAATGAAGATGATTGTCAAGGTCCCTAAGCTGACTCCACTAAATATGAGAATTCCAGAGAGCATCCTACATGCTTCTCAAAGCCAGACCATCCTGGCTGATTATAAAGTTCGTAAGGGGTTCCTATCAAGAAGTTCTGGCTTTTGATTACATCTGCCAAATGCCTTCCTTTTCACTGAGTTGCTAAAGTCTCTGTAATGCACCCAGAGTAGGATTATTTTCCAGTATCATGACTCTGAGAATAATAAGATACCATAGTAATTGCAGAAATGTTTTCTCACTTATTAGTTTATGTAGCTGTCCTGCAACCCTGGGAGGATAAAGATCAGCGAGTGTTATTGCTATCCCTGCTCAAAATTGAAGAATTAAGATTTAGAAAACACACCTACCTGAAACACCACACCAAGACTAGGATTCCTGGCTTCTAACTCCAAGTCTTAACACTGTACTTATCAGAGAGGAAGAGAAAATGACACCAGGTATGAACAATCTTATCCAGTACCCAGAATTCTTAATAATCTGGACCTATATTGTACAGATACAGATTGGAATCCTCGGGGCTATTTATTTGTTTGCTTGTTTGTTTTGTCTGAAATGGGGACTCAAACTCCGTATCTGATACTTTTTTGCTCATTGGCTGACACTCTCTCACCTGAGCTATTCCTCTAGCCCCTGTACCAGTAACCTTTTGTCCTCAGAATCACTGAGGATAAAGTATTATGCGAGGATTTGATTTGTGAAGTCTTTAAGGAAACAATCTCTATCCACTGGTGGGTAGTGAGTTGGACCTGCTGGCTCAAATTGGTTAATTCAGTCCATCTCTTCAGAACTTCCATGACATGAATGACCCTTAGCTTGGTAGTCATTGAGGAGGCACTCCCTCTCCTAAATGCCTTCACCAGCACAGTCAACCCTAAACTGGTACACTTGATACCTGACTGTATTCTTATAGACAGTTTTTGGCCAACAATGTAGCCCACATATTTTTGAATAATGGTGAACAGACATGGAATTGGAAATGTCATTGGGCAAGCTTCATAGTTGCTTTCTGCAGTCTTAAATTTCTTATTTATAAGGTAAAAACTACTATAGTCATGAAATATCTGCTGAAAACAATTATAAAATATTGATGAATCTAGCTCTCATTTGTTGTGGCTTAGGGTCTCTTCAAGTGGATGTGACAACTATATGAAGTGAGAAATACTGCCACTATCTTATTGTTATCCGCATCCTATCATTATTAACTTATTTTGCAGGAAAAGAGTCTACAACAGTAGAGGAGTGAAAGCCAAAGGTATTCAACTAGTGAGTAGAAAAATGGAGATTTCAACCTAGGTCCCACATTTATAATACTATGCTACCTGATTCTTTGAACAGTCTATACCACTTAAGCTGTAAATTCCCTCATGTTCATTTCTTTGGATAACAGAGTTTAAAATGATCAGCCCCTTCAAAATTCTTTGTTGAGCATCCATTAGCAATGATTTGTTATCCTCAGAGAAAGGTACATGATACATATAGAACTTTGAAAACTATACAAGGTAAGAACAAGTAACAATAGAGCCAAAATCAGTCAAGTCAGTTGAACTGTTGACTTCTAAAGTATTTTATACACATTAGCAAGATAGAATCTCATCTATGATGGACTTTTAATATCCTGGGTACCACAAAACAACTATAATACCTCTCAGGTCTTCATATCACAATTTGAGACTTTTGATTTTTTTGTCATAATCACACTATAAAAGTAAAGAAGTGCATGAACCCAATCTCTCAATATCAACTAATTCTTACTTTGTGCAATGAAACTAGGAAAAAATGGCACACACCAAAAACAATTCATACTATCCTAAATACACAAATTTGATACATATCTTCTATCACTTCCCTTCCAACCATGCTCACTGACTTCTAGATTGATCTTAGGTCACATACCAGAGGTTGATATTGGCATTCTTGCAGCTGAGTGAGAGAGATAACATGTACCCAAATGTTGGGAATGGTTCTAGTTTAGCTCCAGAAATAAAATCCTCTTCAAAACAATTTAGTATATATTGTATTCATAAACTGCCTGGTTGAATGGCACTTCTTTGTACACTACTTAAGGATAAAAAAAACCATATTTTTTAAAAACATTTTAAAAAAAAAGTTCGGCCTAGTGGTAGAACTAAGTTCAATTCCTCAGTACCACATACATAGAAAAAAGCCAGAAGTGGTGCTGAGGCTCAAGTGGTAGAGCTCTAGCCTTGAAAAAGTCCAAGAACAGTACTCAGGCCTTGAGCTTAAGCCCAGGACTGGCAAAAAAAAAAAAAGAAAAACAGTCTAGTAAACTAAACATAAATGCTTTTCTATTTCCTCGAAGTCTGGAATCTTTAATTTCCTTGTATGGCCAGGCTACTTTCTAAGCAGTCAGAGGAAAGTGCTATGGCATTAATGCACAGCTACCAAGATACAGGAAGCTTCTGTTTGATTACCTTATGTTCATTGTCCTCATTTCTTTCACACCAAATGCTCCCTGGATCTTATCTGCTGTCTCTTTTAGCTCCTCTTAGATTTTCCTGAATTCTAATGTTTTCCTGCTTTTCTCAATAATGCCCTAGTGGGAAACATGCAAACACACTATTTTAGTATAGAAATGGCCACAGTAGGTGTAATATCACATGGCAGTGAGGCAGTAGTCCTCATTGCCAGCGATTGTTTGTTTCATAAAAATGGAGTGTAATGTTCACAGGCAAGCCAAGCAATTATTGCAAATATCAGATTCTCAACAACAGACAAACACAGGCATTGTTCAGTTTCCCAGGATCCTTACACATGATTTCTCTCAGGATGTTTGCATAATTTGAAGTGAATGTCATTCTTCCACTCTGAAGCTTCTTTTCATAAAAGTCATTTTAAGTGAATATTAAGACCAGGGCATGCTGCAAACTCTACCAGTGGCTCAATGAGAGAGTGTTCACCAGTGGTTGTCGTGTGTGTGTGTGTGTGTGTGTGTGTGTGCAATTCTGTGTCAAACCCAAGTTTCATTGAAGGAACTCTGAGGAGGCTCTTTTTACGATGAGTGGCAAAATCTACTTTCCAGAAAGTTGTTGGAAGTATTGTTACCATTATTTTTTTCTTTTTTTATTGTTGAGATAATATATAGACGGTTACAGTTACATTCGTCAGGTAGTAGGTGCATTACCTCACACACTGATACCCCTTCTCAGTGAAGTCTTTTGTAATGTTATTCACTATATTATGGAAATGAACATACATTCTCAAATACTTTATGTACCAGTCTCCATCATAAAGATGCAGGCTACATCTTTAAGAGAACCCTAAGACCTTTAAGTCCACCCTAAGAGAATGGTGGTCAGATCTGACTGCATTTTGTTAATCAGGATATTAAATTCCGTTATATGTCCCTACGTCTATGGGCTGAGTGTTTAAGGAAATTCTAGAAAAGCAATAGGGTACATTTTAGGTTCCATGCTAAAGCTTTTAAAGTTTCAACCTTCTTAAATCCTTACACTAACACAAAGCAAAATTAAGGATGATTCAAGGCATATAGGCAGAATAGAACAGCACAGGTATTTCTAGCTACAAACAGCCTGATATAGCCTGGGGATAGTTCTCTGCACAATATGGGACAAGGCATCTTATTATTACTCTGAAATTGTAGTAGATGACCTACCTTTTTACTATATTTTTTAACATTTATGTTATTGACATCGGTATAAGGCAATCCTTAAAAAGAATGCCATATTAAATGTTTTAACAAAAAATACTAGCATCTGCATGCAAATTACCTGAGAGAAGATCAACAGAACAGCCTTGTCTTGTGATTATTATAGAGAAAGACTCAGCAAAATTCCATATAACATTTTATCCCCTGGTAACAGGATGCAATAATTGAAGTGATCTCAGTATACCTAATGTCATAGGGTACCTGCAATTACAGAGATTCCATGAGAAATGGATTAAAAAATCACATTCCCTAAGTGCCTGTATTTGAGAGCAAAACAAATAGCCTTGCACAGGTTTTCATCCATTTTTTACTTAGTATGACTTTTCTCTTATACCAGCTGGAAACAAACTGTTTTGTCCTGAAGAAACAATGTGATAGTATACAGAAAGCATGGAGCATTGAGCAGATCTCCTTGACTGACTCCACAAACACAGGAAAGTTTTGCCTTTAACTGCGTGTGTGACAGTTTTCATTTCTCCTGACATTCTCTATCTCTCTGTATCTCTCTGTCTCTCTCTGTCTCTGTCTGTCTCTGTCTCTGTCTCTCTTCATTGATTTCATATTAAATTATGCGAGTCCATGAGAATTCTGCTTTCTTCAAATGTGTTCTGAATTTGGAGACAATGCCAATGTCATTTCAGGCTTGTGCTTATCATTAAATCAACAAAAATCATCTGACTCATAGATATTTTACTCCCTGAGATTCTTCAACAGTGGTAAACTAGCAGAGCAATTAGTCACTCATGCTACTCCATCCTCTCTGTTGTTCAACTGGGACCACGTGTCTTTACATCTCTCCTGTGCCCTGAGTGTTCTTTCACTGCTTGACAACACAAGGCAACCAATTTACAAGCCTAAAACATTTACACATTTTTTCCTGTTTTGTGCCAGCTTAGGATCTGCGTGGGCACTAATTTTTTTTTAAAAAAAAAAAAACCCTGCATGTTGGCAGAGATGATGTACTTTTTGATTTCTGCAAATGAACAGTACAAGCCAGGACTTACAATTCATAAATAAATTTCCATGTTTTCCCTGCAGGATATAATACACTAAAACTCTCACTACAAATTCAGATTTGAGCAGGGAACTCAACCAAATCTAGTGGATTGAGGTACCATTCTGAGCGCAGTGAAGCATCCTTGATTTTTTTAGTAGACATAAAGCAACTGAGGGAAAACCACAAATGTTTCTGTCAAATCCATCCCAGTTATTAACATAGTCCATTGATCAAGTGGCTGCCATGATGGCAGGGAAGAAAACACCTTGAGGCATGCTTTGGCTGCACAAAGGTTTTCCTTTTTAATCGGACACACACACACACACACACGCGCACATACCTTGAATCTCTTCAAATCCACTAGGAAATTCTACCTTCTATCTAGACATAACGTGCCTTAGCATCATCTTTAAGTTTTTAAAGGACTGTGCTTTGCCTTCCTATTGCGTCTTAAACAGATTACCACAAACCCCATTTTTTGGAAAAAGAGACATTTATTTTTGTTACAGTTCTAGAGGTCAGTAATCTGAGGTCAAAGAGTTCACAAGTCTGTTCCATTCATTCCAGAAGACTCGAGTAAGGGAGACTTTTGTGCTCTCTTACATTTTCTAGTTTCTAAACATTCCCTGAATTACTTGGCTTATAACCCCTTACAGTCACCACTTCATCCATTTGCTTCATTCCTCAACTCTGACCTCCTGTTTCCTTTCCCAACTGGCCCTTGTGATCACAGTGGCTCACTTGACTAACCCTTGGTTATGTCTGCATCACAAAATTCTTAGCTTTGTCACACATACAAACTCTGGTATCATGTAAAGTAATATATCCATAAGTTTCAGTCTACCACAGGCAAGTGTATCAGTGAGGAATAAATGCAGCAGCTTTGTTTACCTATAGCACTACATCTTACAGCAACCAAGAACCATGAATGGAAAGCTACCAATTCAACTGCTACAAACAATCTATAATAACAAGCTGGCCTAGCTGTGTACCGATGTCTCACAAACTTAAGATCTGGGCAAAATCAAAGGATGCATTTCTTTCACCTCATTTTGCTACCTCTAGTAACAACCTCAGTGTTTCTTCTATTGCCCTAGCTTGGTCTCTGCTAAGGCTCAGTCAATAGTGATTTGGATCAAAAACTTCCTTAGATCTCACAATCTTTCTCTAAACTTTCTGGTGCAGAAAGACAAACCCAGATATGCAAATTTTTTAATACCTAACCCGGTGTTTAGAACTCAGTTGGCTTGAAAACCTGCATGTGAAATGCAAATGCTGCACAAATTCTCTTTATTACTCAAGTGCTCCAGAAAATAAAATCCCTAGGGCTGTACTGTGCCATTTAGAATGAAAATGAGCATCAGATGAAAACCTGGGTATAGCTAAAGGTCAGTGGAGTTTCCACTAGATGTTTTGTTTCCTCACTACAAACTTGGCCATAGAAGAGTCTTCTAGTTCCACTTGGGAGAAATAAATGAAAATATTTGAATAATATTTCTATTTCAACCTTGGCTCTTCCTTTAGGCTCAGCAGCATGGTCTTACATTCATTCTCTTTATTTTTTAATGTGTACATTTAACATTTATTATAAGATGTAAAATGGAATATCTAACATTGGCCTCCTCAATCCCACTACCTATTGTAACCATCCCTTTCCTCTCCCTTGAATCTGTTTCATTTTCTTGTTCCTTTTAGGGAGAGTCATCACCTATCACTCAGCCAGAAATGAACCTTCCTGGGCACCCCATCCCATTTCTGAACCCTCAAACTCAACTATGAACCTTATTTTTGCCCAGCAAACTATAACAAAATTTAGCAAGATAGCTTCCTCATAGCCAGATTTTCTTTAATCCCTTAAAAGTGACAAAACTATTGAATTATTCTTAAAGGCAAATAGTGTCATAAGAGAGAAACAAAGTCCTTTGAAGTTCCAAACTTAATAAATATTTGGGAAGGGAAATTGGTATAGCATTCACAACACAATTCCAGTATAAATTTTGGAAATGGTTATAAAAATAAAAAGGACATTCACAAAGGGAAAAAGCATTGTTCTGATTTTTTAAGACCTCAGTCCAATTTTATGTCTTCTTTACATTTTAAAGACCTGGAAACTGCAGTGGATTTAATAGTGTGGCGTTATCTTGGTGGACAGTCTCAGATTTTCAAGGCAAAGCTTTCACGATAGTGAATGCTTTCAGTTGGTTCTTTGAAAACAACATAGAAACCAAAATTCTGACGGAGAGAAGCTATAGCTCTTAGATGACGAGCATCCAGTGTTACAGCAGTGTAGTGTCTCTCATGTCTATCAATGATTATGATTGATGCCGTTTCCATTCAATCTATCACTTCCTATGGATCTTTATTGATTTTCCCTTCTGGCTTAGGTCCTGTGGTTCATTAATTCAACCATTTTCTTGCTGATTCCCACTTGTCTAGCAAAGCCCCCAAACCTCAATCAATTTAAATGTGTTCCTTCTACTTTGGAGACAGCTATACACGTATTCTATGTCACCAAAAAGCGTGCTGGGCTTTTCCTTCCAGCTCAGTTCTGTGAGATACCCAATTGTGTCTCAAGAGCTGCTCTCTCTCACCCCTCCCTCTCTCCCCTCTTCTCTCTCTCTCTCTCTCTCTCTCTCTCTCTCTCTCTCTCTCTCTCTCTCTCTCTCTCTCTCTCTCTCTCTCTCTCTCTCTCTCTCTCTCTCTCTCTCTCTCTCCATAGACCACCTCATTCCTTCCCAGAAAAATCAGACATTATTATTTTCACAGTTTCCTTGCCAACAGTAAGAACCTCATTTGTTCCTATCCTAACTATATATCATTAACAAGAATTGTCCTTCTTGTTAAAAGGTAAATGCTGATCTTGGTAGTGTAATTGGAGGCTGATGCTGCAGGTTTCTCATATGCTCACTGGTGATGTCACTACTGCTGGCCCTGAAAGCATCATTCCCCGCTATGATGAGCAAGGCCTAGAATTCATTCCTTGAATGGAAACTCAGGACTTCTCAAAATCTTGAGTCTTTCATTACTAGGTCTTTTCTGTGAGCATAAAGGCAAATAAATACACACATGCCTACTTTTCAAAATCTGATGTTGACTAGACAGAAAAAATCTATTCAGTAAGCCATCCATATTATTTTATTCTATACTTCACCTTCAGTAAGCTTTCTTATGTGTGTGGTCAGCAAATACCTTTTTCCCTCAAACATCACTTTTAAAACCACTGAGTTCCAGCTTCATCCTCACAATGACACAGAAATTGCCTTTGTTAGCAGCACTCAGAACCTACCAAGTGCTGAATTCAGTGGATGCTTTGAAACCTTATTGATTCCATATTCGGGCAATTTTGTATTTCTTATTAAAACCTTCTCCTCCCTTGATGTCCATTATAGCATTTCTATAACTATCTGCAACCCTTTCTCGGGGTTCTGGTCCTTTGCTTGTGACTTTAAGGTCAGTTCCATGGCGTTCCATCCATGGTCACCTTCCTGGTAGTTGCTCTTTTCTCTGAAAACAAATTTGCATAAAATCATTCATTATCAATATCCAGAAAATTTCTAAACTGATGCTTAAAAGATTGACTATCTTCCCTTGAGATCTTCACCCGAATCAACAACTGCTTACAGCTTGCTATTTATTATATGCCAAAGATGTTTATAACTTGTCATGTCTAGCAATTATTCTTGGACCTTCCTATTACACTTAGCATATCTAAACACAGGCAACATTTTAGTCATTTTCATGCCATTTATATAAACATTTTCTCTTTTCCACTTCTACTTATCCGCTGTCTTTAATGTTTCCCCAGCTTGTCTACTCTACCCTAGTTCTCCTGCCCTAAGTGTAATAGGAGTTTCCCTTGGGTTATCAATTGGTCTCATCAGCCCAAGTGCGTTGCAGCCTCACGCAGGAGTAAGGGTGGTTTGGTTAAAGCATAAATATAACTATAAAAACCCTTGATGTCTTCCAAAGGCATTGTTCCTCTATTTAGGAAAGTTCACAACAACTAGAGAATCTACATCTTCTTCTCTTCCAGTTTAACTCTCAACGATTTTCCTGAGACCCTCAGATCAACCTATACAGAATTTCTCCCATTCCTCCCTCCAGGAGACAACAACCCTAACTTTGCCCATGTTTCTGACTCATACATTCGCACCACCATCACCACAATTAAGAACTAGTACACTTCCTGTTCACCCCTAACCAGGATTTCAGTTAGTGTTTACATTCTATAGGAAGGCTTTTTTTAGTTTTAGTTAGAGGATTCCATCTACTTTGTCCTTTTGTATCCTATTTCTGATTTTATATTCACCTACAGTAGAGAATAAAATTGAGAACTGAACATCTGTCTTGCTATTACTATTACTCTATCTCCAGTGTCTTGGAATCTCTGGCATAAAAGAGGACTTCAGTAATGGCCCTGGTAATAAATAAATAAGTAAGTAAACAGCCTGTTGCCATCTGTCTGTTGGCAATTATTAAAAACACAGACGATCTGGAGACATCTTGTAAGTAAGAAAGAGTGGCAGTGTTTTCGTTGAAGAGTAACTGCCTGGACTGCTAGTCTCTCCATAATCTCCTCTAAAGTCAAGCAAAAATCATTTACCCAGACATGAATAAGAGGAACACTTCTAGATTCCCATGAGAATAGGGCAGACCTAACGCTGTAATTTTACTTTGTTTGTTCATGAAACTGCTTTCCTATTTTCAGAGCACTCAGTGGGATCTTCCATAATATTCTACCATAGGAAACCTCGGTCATTGAACTACCTATCAGCAAATGTTGTCTAAAGTCCATTGATGTTTATGATACAAGCCCAGGTCCCAATCCAGCATCTGAATGGCCATACAAAACGTATTTTCTGAGATAAAATGGCACTTCTGAGTGTCTCCACACATCAGAAATGCAGAGTTCCTTTCAAAGTTCAGCTTTAGAGGCTGTTTATTCTGTAGCAATTCACACTTGGTCCAGACTGATTGGTTTTTTTTTTCTAGTTTAAATTGCATCGTGGACCTCAAGGAAAAAAAAAACATAAACAGTTGGCAAATTTACAGCCTTTAAACAAAATTGCCTTAACTTGAGGGGATTCCCTTAATATTGCTTCTTAGAAACTTTTTTTCACTTTTTGAGAACTATTCTATTTCACAGGAACATGAAGTGTCACAGGAATTGCTTCAAGCTAAAATCCTCAAAAGTTTTTTTAAAAAATACCTTTCTAAATGAGTCCCCTGCATATTAGGTACAGCCAAAAAGAGTAGGAGCTTAGATAATATTATTCAGTATCCATTAGCATTTTAATTTTGTCAGCAAAACTAACATACCACCATCTGTGGCCAGGAATCCATATCCAGGAAGACTTCCAATAAACACAAACAATGTAGTGATCTACAAAATCAATGTATTTTAAACTTTTCTTTTTCTTCAGTTTAACTCTTTAGTCTATCATTTAGTCTCCGGTTAATATCTCCCATTCCATTGTCCGAACAATACAAGTGCTTGCCAGACTCCAAGCTGGGATAAAAGCTAATATTTGTAGAGATCCACTATATGCTAATTATTCTCAATATTTTATATACATTAACTCTCTTAATATAACAATCCTACTGTCAGGAGGTGCCTTGCCTGAGCTTACACTGAGATTAAATGCTGACTACCTGCCTGGAGCTCTCTTCCACAATATTGTTGAGCTCTGCAGGGTAAGATCACACAAGCAACCAAATTGTTACTGCTATAAATTGTAGTCACTTTCCTCACTTGGACTGTCAACCTTGTCCAACAATTTCATTATGCCTCCCCAGCCAGCTTTTATATTCTCCCCAGTGACTGTATCAGCCTTTACTTTTCCATTCTCAGCAGTACCATACCCCTAAAACTAAGGAACTTTCAGCTTCCTCCTGCCTATGACATGGGAAGACAATCTCAATGTCCTGTCTATGAACACAGAATTCTATGCCCTCTTTCTTCCTCAAAGAAAGAAATTACCAACTATCCTCTTGCTCCTTCTCATGTTATATTCAAGTTCCCCATGATTCTCTCTCGCCCAGCTTATAAATATGTTTCTTCCTCCTTCATAAATTCTCTTGGCATTTTTCCCCACTTCTACAGCCTTACTTCCCAACCATTCCTCAGCCTTCTCTGACTTGGCTTTTGCCACCTCAAAGAGATTGCTCTTATAAAGATTGCCATGAACTTTGACTAATCCATTACTACTGTCACTGTCGCAGCTGCTTCACAGTTGAAACCTGTCACCCCTTCCACCAAAACCAAAAATTCTTTCTTTGTTTACTGCACCGATGCCGTGTGTTCCTATTGCTTTGTTTTTTCTTCCCCTTTGGATTCTTCTTTTCAGTCATCTAAGTTGGACCAAAGCATTATGTACCCCTTAAAGGATAGTCCTCTTCTTTGCCTTATAACCAAATGCCTTAGAGAAATCTCCCTTTCCTCAGCATCAATGCACATTCATTTGTCAAGCTCCCACTTCTCCATGCCCAACTCAGTCATTTCCAGTCTCCTCATCCCCTCTGCATAGATGACTCATGCCTACATCAAATCAAAATTTCTAACGTTAATATTATTCTCTTTTCCCTAAATCCTGCTCCTTGGGCACTGTTCCCTGTATTTGCTCAAACCAGCTAGTTCTACCTAATTCCACGGTCCTCGTCCCTCACTAACATGACAAAATAGAATCCTACTGCTCCTCTCTCCTAATCATCACTTACATGCATCCTCTTCTCTCCACTCCCCTCTCCCACTGCCCTCGCCCAGCCCATCATCTTGAACTCATGCTAGCACCAATTCAGTTGACCTACTTTGATCAACACATCCCTCAGCCCAATTATTATCTACACTGAAGCTGATCTAAAGTTTAACAACTTAAAAGTTAACCCTGGTTGTATGATTGATCTTTGACATGCAATCCCAAACCCCAGGTAAGGGATTTTTTTTAAGCATTAAAATTGCCCTCTACTTGTCTCTACTTTTATTTTGTTTCCCTTTCCCTACTCTACCTCTGCAGTGCCACCAAGGCTCCCTAATGCCGTAAGCCTTCACTACACTTAGAAGCTCTTCATGGGTGGCTCCTTTGCCTAAGGCTTTTCATCTCCCTGACATCTCCCATTATGACACATCACTTCCTCAGGGCTTCTAGGCTAGATAAAATCCCTGCAGCACATGCACTCTAGTCTACTCATTAGAAATTTTATCCCATTGTTCATTTTCAATATCTAGCTTTACCACAGCCATATAGGAAGAAAGTCTATGTTTCTTCTATATTATATTTCTAGACAGTGGTTGGTACATAGTGGGTAATTAATGTTTGTAGACCTTTTAATTATCATCTTAAGTGCTAAATTAACAATATGAATTACTGTTTGTGAACCCCTATTCTGTTTTAGTTATGAGCTGGTCACAGACTTTGTTATGCATCAAAGAAAATGATACTTTGTTACTCATTTTATCTGTGGGCATGTCTAATAATGTATTTCTATACAGCCTCTAGAAAGGTCAGCAAGACACGTGGATATTTGGCTATATCAATATCCCATATTGAAATAAACTGCCTATTACATATTTTTTCTGTTTACAATCTTAAGGCATTCATTTTGTGTCTTTGAACATAATGAAGCTTTCTGTTTCGTCTCCATTATGAAGTGTGCTCAGTATATATGTTTTGTGTGTGTGTGTGTGTGTGTGTGTGTGTGGACACACACACACGTACCCTCACATGCACATATACTCACTTTATTGACAGACATAATTCACGTGCCAAGTCCCACTCAACCTCAAAGGACATGAGTTCCATTCTCATGTGTTCATTCAAGCACAGGATTGTGAGGAAATGAAAATAATGCGTAATTTTTCATCCATGAAGTAGGCAGCTTCCAAAAATAATTCTAATTTAATTTCAAGTAGGGAGTTTGTTGCAAAAGTAATTTTATTTTTCTAGGTGAAAGTTAGAGAAAGATGGGTAATGCAATCTTTTTATAACATGCTTCAAACAAAAAGACAAACATATACTATTTTCTTTCTGATGATAACTCATTTTTTTTCTTCAGAAAGTGAAGTCATTAAGCCATCCAAAATGGCTCCAACTGCCACATTCACACATGACTTTTTGATTCTCAGGCTGTCATACAGATAAAAATCACACTTATTGAAGAAACACAATAATGACAGCTCAGTGTCTGATGCTGAAACTTGAAAATAATTGAACCATTTAACCACCATTTACTTGCTCAGAATTTCTCCTCAGAAATGACCCTTCACTAAAAGCCCAGGTTCTTGTAGATGCTGAATTTATTGCCTTCTGGATAAGCTATGTGTATAGTGAAGCTTCTTCCACAACTGACACTGATGATATCATCTTCTTAGTTCCCAATATTATGGTTTTTATCCAACTCTGTCATATCTTGATTCAATGGCTCCATTTCAGAATCACCACAAATGTTACACAATTTGATGGACCCCATACCCAGAGTTTATGGTTTAGTATCTGATGGGACTGGAGAATTTGTTTATCAAAAATAGCCCCAGGAATATTGAGGCAGTTGATCAAGGACCCACATTTCTTTTGAAAGGGGAGGCTCAGAAATGGTGGGACAAAGCAGATGAACAAATACAGCATTCAATAATAATAAATGAATTTTTTAAAAATTGTTTGAAAAGTAATTTTTCCAATATTATATACCATTCCTTCCCATTAAATGATGTAAAACTTTGGCAGTCTGTCATCTCATTCTCCCAATATTTCTAGTAGCAACGTTTATAATGTGAAGATAAAGCTAATTTTAATATACCTTCCTCAACCCAACAATCCAAAACAATTTTCATTCAATATGTAATCAGTATAAGAAATATTAGTGAACTCTTTTGCTATCTTTTTCCTGATGTTCAAAGATTCACAAAGTCTTTGAAAGATAGTGTTTCATAGACTTAATAGCAGATGATATCTTGGATTAACCATATTTCAAATGTTCTTGCACCTGTGTCTGTTTACAGCAATAGACCCTGCAGTCCTAGAAGATCAGAATCAAACAAACTGGTGTTGAAGCTTTCTTGTTCTACCACCCATGATGATACCTTCCCCATAGGTCCTCATTTCTACAATATGCCAAATGCATTATTAATTTAATAGCAAATTTTAATGAAACAAAGGGACCCACACAGTGATGTGTGTGTGTGTGTGTGTGTGTGTGTGTGTGTGTGTATGTGTGTATGTGTGTGCACCCCTGCACATGCCAGTGTTAGAGCTTGAACTCAGGGCCTAAGTGCTGTTCTGAGCTTTTGTCCTTAAAGCTATGCTCTACCACTTGAGCCATAGTTCCAGTTTCTGGCTTTTGGGTGGTTAACTAGAGATAAGAGTGTCACAGATGTTCCTGCCTGGGTTGGCTTTGAACTGTGATACTCAGATCTCAGCCTCCTATATAGCTAGGTTCACAGACGTGGGCTACTGATGAAAAGTCACATTGATTTTTTTTTTTTTTTGCCAGTCCTGGGCTTAAGTTCAGGGCCTGAGCACTGTCCTTGGATTTTTTCTCAAGGCTAGAGCTCTACCACTTGAGCCTCAGCACCATTTCTGGCTTTTTTTTCCCTATGTATGTGGTACCAAGGAACCAAACCTGACTCTTCGTGCATACTAGGCAAGCACTCTACCACTAGGCCAAACTCCTGGCCCCTCACATTGATTTTTAAAGTTATACTCATGCTGAAATGTATTTTCTTATTTTTATGTGCAGAGCTAAATATAAATTTGTTACAGTGCATTACTTTTTAGTGAAGATTTTTTTCATCTAGTTGTTCTTTGCCCTCCTTATGCTACTCTTCTCCTCCCTCATCACCAGCTCCTTCCCCTCCATAAGATAATCTGTGTTAACAGCACAGAATTTGTACTTCGTTATTTTCCCTGCACCCTCCTCTGATCCTATGCAAACATACACAGGGGAGCTTGTTTGTCTACATTTGTTTTATTAAGCTAGGATCATATTATACACACTTCTCTGCATAATTGCTTTCTTATTCAATCATAACTCATGAAAATCGCAAGTCAGCTGTAAGTTGCAATTCATTCTTTTTAATGGTTGCTGAGAAACCCATGGAGCGGGGGTAGGGGGGAAGAGGGGAAGGGGATGTACCAAAATTTAGGCAATATTTCTGTCATTGGTGAGCCATCACTGGTCATCTCATTTTTTAAGCACTAAGGGCAAAATTAAGAAATAATTCTATACAAGTTGATTCATGAGATAAGGTATATATTCATACATAGGTTCACATACACATGCATATATTTGTACTATAAATATGTATGTCACATGTAATATAATACATATATGTATCATATTTAACGTAAATTGATGCACATTATTTATATATGTATAATATATAAATACATATGAGTGTGTACATGTATGAGTATATATGCGTGTGTACATATGCATATATGTTGCCTGTTCTTTCTTTTATTTAGTTTTTCAACCTCTCTTTTAGTCTTGAAGTTAAACTCTTTTACTACATATCTCAGCCCTTTCTTTCTAACAAATGGAAGCACCTACTATTTGCCTCAGAAATCCATCTTCAGACACTTTCCCAAAGAATCCTTCCTCGGTTGACAAAGGGTTCCAAGCAATATGTCTTCCCCTAACCCACCCCAACAGAGATATACTATTCAGTTATTTTCTTTATTCCTCTGGTTTCCTGTGGCAGTAAATAAGCCTGGAGTGGGGGTTAGGGGATTCCACAACTTGACTGCTATACGACCACTGACAGAAGTGAGATGAATTTCCTCGTTTCTGTCTGATTTTTTTAAAGGGCATATTCAATTAACAATCAAAGGATCTATATTCTATAACTTACCCAAGGCACATAGATAATAACTCAGACAACAACTATAGTTAGAATGATCAATTACAACAATATTTATTCAGCTTTAGTATGTGGTCTACGTTGTTCAAAATATGAGATATATACTAATTCATTTTCCCTTGAAAACTTCCAAAATGGACATTCTCTTGCAATAATGTCATGATATGAGTGAAGACTTAAGAGTTTAGTTCATCCAGCCAACAAATGGAAGGGGAGAATGAGAATGTGGACCATCTGACTCCAGGGTATGCTCATTTCACTTGACTTCTGTCTCTTTGATCTTCCCTGTTTTTATCTGTTAAATGGGTATGATATATCAACTTCAGTTACCACTAGGAATCGTAAGAAAAGATAAGACAGTGCTTTGAAAAACCTGGAAAGTTTGACTATCCACTAAAGGTGAGAGTGGATAGATTCAGCCTACTGAGGCAGAACTTGAATTTTTCCTCATTCTCGGAGCCCACTACTTTGCCTGAAAGTAGAGAAAAGAGCAGGCAACCTTTCTCTCTATATTGTAGCCTGACCATGTCCTTCTTCTCCTGGCTTCAGCCCTTGCATTTTACTTAATTGGAATGCCAGGCTATAAATCTCATATACTTAAGGGCCAGCAAACTCTCTGGAGCTCTCAGACTGAAATTTGTGTGGGAGTTCAGCAATATTGAATTTTCAAATAAAATGATTAACAGTCACCTTCAGGGCAGCCTCAGAGAAAACAATTCTTCCTGAATCATGCCACCTTAATCTAAGGAAGCTTTTTGTTTTGAGGTTTAATAAAAAAGGTTCAAAAGTAATGTAGGGATGAGTGACTGAAATCCAGTAGATACAAACACTCTGTTCTCTAGTTGGAGCATGGACAGGGTGGTTGGAGGGTCCCATTGGCACTCAAAATCTAATCACTATTCTCTGTACAGACCTAGGAAAGCCATCATAACATTTTCACTAGGAAGTTACAGGACATTCAGTTCAATTTTTAACCGCAATCATCTTTAATTACTGGTTATAGTAGAAACATCTTTTCCAAAAAGTTCAATAATTGAAAAATGGGTATACCTGGTCAGAAAGCCTATTTGCTTTTCCATAGCACAGTAACATCTATCAGACTTCATGAAGCAGAGAATTAAAATCAGTTAAAAGGAAGGATATAATCCAATCCAATTCAATCATAAACCGAAGCCTACAAGCCTGCTATTTGCTGAAACAATGATATCAAAAGCTCTGCCAAATAAATATAGGATGCTTATGGCTTTTCACAACAGGAATCTGTCTTGTCTGTGCAACAGAAACATCATTTAGAACTAATTTCCAAAAGATAACAAGTGTCGATACTAAATTTTCAAAGCAAACCCAGAGATTTCAGGCCTCTGAAGAGGACTATGACACAATATGAAGGAAGATGTTGTTTGAAGGAAGATTTTTTTTTCAGGGATGTCATACAAATTTACGATCCTAAAATGCCTATAAAATGGTCATCACCAGCTTGGCTTTCCTAGTCTCGTGGAAATAGCATGACTTCCCAGAAGATCCATGTTGCTGAGAAACAAGAACAGAGCAGCTACTGAAGAGTCTGTGCCAACCCGCCTGCTTTCCATGGTGGTGACTAGAATCAGTTATAAATGCTTCCTGGGAAGCAGATCCTGCTGTGAAGTTACAGTGGAGAAGATGTGGATAGCTTTTGAGGGGCCATTTCTCTGCCCCAGATGAGAATTTCAGGGCCCCAGACTTCCCGTTCTTCTCATCTATTATGTATTAATCCTTTTACTTATGCCTAAAAACACACTCGTGTGCACACGTACACACAGACACAGCAATCATTTAGCTATCCTTGCTATTAGATAGTTACTGACTAGTGCTGCTGCTGCTGCTGCTGTGGCCACTGCTAATACTTGCAACCAGGTGCTATAAAGACTTCAAGGAAACAAAAAGTGCTCCTCTGTAGAGAAAGATGGGTTCCTAGGACGGAGCATGAGCAAGTCCCTGTATCTACAATCTTGGTTTCATATTAGACTTTGGGTAAGTCACTTGATAGTTCTATGTTCATTATCAGGGCTAAACATATAAAGATAAGAAATGTATTCATTACCTTACGTAGGTACCTGTAACCCCTCTGTACATCACCTTAACTATAAAATTAAATTTTAAAAAGAAATAAAGAAAAAGATTAATTCATTTGAGGATAAGTAAATCATGCATAAAGCCCTGTTAGAAAGAATTAAAACCCAGTATGACCATTCATGTCTATCATCCCAGAATTTGGAAAGCTCAGGAGAATCACAAATTCAAGGATAACTTGAGCTAAGGAAGAGTCTACTAAAAAGTGAAAGAAGGAAGGAAGGAAGGAAGGAAGGAAGGAAGGAAGGAAGGAAGGAAGGAATGAAGGAAGGAAGGAAGGAAGGCAGACAGGAAGGAAGGAAGGAAAGAAGGAAGGAAGGAAGGAAGGAAGGAAGGAAGGGAGGGAGGGAGGGAGGGAGGGAGGGAGGGAGGGAGGGAGGGAGGGAGGGAAAGAGAGGGAAAAAGAAGAGGAGAAGGAGGAGGAAGGAATATATTTAAAGTATTAACTAAATTGAAATTGAATGTGGTTTACTGGGTCTGTATTTTGCCTTAGTTTCCCATAAGGGAAACCATGGGTTCAGGAAAAGAGGAATATAGGATTATGGCTAACATTTAGAGTAAATAATACGACTTGGAATTATGTCTTCTCTGACCACCTCCCATTCCATCCTTTTGGCTTAAGAAATGAATAAATTACCTCTACACTGTGATTGGGAAAATTTCCTATCTATGAAGAAAACCTCTTTCTCTCCTCAGTAAAGCTAAAAATGCCAGGCGTTCACATTCCAGCCTTCCTTGCAGATAGGGGTAATTGACTAGGCTCTATCTACCAGACAGACCTCCAGCAGACTTCGAATTACAAGCTAATGACATTTAGAAGAATAGGTCCAGGCCTGGCACATCTCCACTCTGGCTAAGATGGTAGGAAAGGCCTAGTGAATACAGTTCCCTAGCAGCAGCAGCCAGAAAGTCATGCAAGTGGACAGGGATAGGGCCAACTGCTTTCTGTGCCCAGAGTATGTCTTCACTAAGACCAGGTTCCATTCTGTTAGCGCTAACTTGGTTCTCTTGACTGTTCTACATGATTTCTGGGTTCAGCTTCCTTCAGTAAGTGCCTTTTCTGTCCTGGATAGGTTTTGCTGCTTAGAGTCAAAGATATGTCCTCCTAATCCCTTTGGAACCTTAACTGTCTTCCTCGAAATTACCTCTAGAAGCCAGCTCTTTATCCTCTTCTTCTCTTTCCTCCAGTAAAAGTAAAGATTTTTCTGGGGCCTTTTCCCTTAGGATTTTATTTACCATAATCTAATCAAGTAAATTCAAGTCAATGTGTTAATTGCTGACAGTGATCTAATATTACACCAGCATTTTAGCAGAGATTTTCAATGTCTCAAAACAAAAGGGAAAGAAATACATTTCAGTCATTAGTACACAAGTACCAGGGCCTATGAGAGCCCAGTCTTTGTCTACGATGTCAGAAGTCCTGTGTCCATGTGGACAGATCCTCTCCTGCATTCCTAGAAGACAGACCAGTCACACTGGTAGTCATAGTAACCATACAATGAATTGGCAGTTTATCAAATCAGTGTCTACACCATGATACACACACACACACACACACACACACACACACACACACCCCATTGTAAAATACTTCCGTGGCTTCCTATTATGTTCAAATGAGAACCAAAATATTTACCACAACTAAGGAAGCCCAGAATCTTGATTCCTAGCTTAATCATATGTTCATAAATGCTGAGAAACCGGCAGCCAATGCAGAGCCAATGGGGGTGGGAATAAAGGTTCAAAATTCTGATTTGTAGCATATTTTATTTTGGAGGTATTAACATCTCATCGTGTCTTATTTAAAATTACTAAAATTGTTAAAATGGGATTATAAAGTTCAAGAACATTAAACAATGCACCCTCTTTTTTTATTGTAATTAGTAAAAGGGTTACATGATATTTGCCAGATAGAAGGTGCATTAATTCACATACATTGATACCCTTTCACATGTCTTGGTACACATTTCCCTCCCCCCCACACCCCCCATCCGTCTTGGTTTTCCCCCCTTCCCTATCAAATTTCAAATATCCAAATACAAATAAATTCAATATATCAGATAACAAAGTGAGATACTATACCAATATGAGATAACCAAGGGACAGCAAAGGAGATGAGAGACAACATAGTACATTAAGGACAACAATCATTCATTATATGGCTTTTGTTTCAATATCCTGGAGGTCCTTTCAATTAGCTTCACATTATATGGCCTTATGTATCAAGATTTTGCTCTATTGCAGATCTCTGCTAGTAGAGCCCAAGGTTTCTACTGATTATGACGAATGAGGGAAACCATTGAGCCTAAGTTCCTTTGAGTCTGGCTTACTTCACTTAATATGATTTTTTTCTAAGTCTTTCCATTTCCTAACAAATGGGGCAATGTCATTCTTTCTGACAGCAGCATAGAATTCCATTGTGTACAAATACCACAACTTGTTGATCCACTCATCAACTGAGGGACATCTAGGTTGGTTCCATATCTTTGCTATGGTGAATAGTGCTGCAATGAACATTGTTGTGCTAGTGGATTTAGTATGTCCTTGTTTCTGGATGGTTGGGTAAATGCCAAGTAGTGGAATTGCTGGGTCATAGGGGAATTCTATGTTTAGCCTTTTGAGGCACTGCCACACTGCTTTCCATAGTGGTTGAACGAGTTTGCACTCCCACCAACAGTGTAGTAGTGATCCCTCCTGGCCACATCCCCTCCAGCATCTGTTGTTATTCGTTTTCCTGATCCTGGCCATTCTAACTGGAGTGAGGTGGGATCTTAGAGTTGTTTTGATTTGCATTTCTTTTATGACCAGAGATGTTGAGCATTTCTTCATGTGTCTATAGGCCATTTTTGTTTCTTCTTCAGAGAAGACTCTCTTTAAGTCTTTGGCCCATTTGTAATGGGATGGTTGTTACTTTGGAGGTTAGTTTTGGAGTGATTCAATTTTTTGAGTTGTTGATATATTTTAGATATGAGGCCTTTGTCCGTTGTTTGGTTAGTGAAGATCTTCTCCCACTCTGTAGGCTTCCTGATTAGTTTACTAGCTATGTTCTTTGCCATACAAAAGCTCTGCAGTTTAATGCAGTCCCACTTATCCAGACTTTCTCTGACAATGCACCCTCTTAAATTAACCTATCACCACCACAATTTATTTGCCCAACCACTTCATCACCAAGCTCATCTCTCTACTTCAATCCCATTGGCATTTCCCATTTCCTCTGAAATCACTCCCATTTCCAACTGCACTCAGTAAACTTGCCCAGTGGACGGCAGTCTGAATGAGGCCAGGGTCTCAGGAACACTGTATGTGCCTTCTGCAGAGCACTTATATCCTTAATACTCTCATGTGATAATCAACATTGCAAGAAAGTATGGCTCTCAAAGAACCACATATATTCAGAACAACTAGTGACTGGTTTAACCACACAAATTTTCCTGCATTTTTAGGGGGGAAGTTTGAGGATCTATCAAGAAATTAAAAAAAAAAAACAAAAACAAAAAAAACCCACCACTTTGTGGCTATATCTGCTTGATTCTTGCAACCACAAGCATTCAGTTTTCTGTTTTCTTAAATTTCTGGATGAAATTGTTGTTCCAAATGCCTTTCCTCTGATCACTAGAATATCTATGCCAGTATAGCCTGAAATGTCAAGGAAGTTGGAACAGAAAGACAGAGGACATACTACTACTGTGAAGAAAAAGAATTCTACCTGGCGACCCTCTGCCACTTCTCCCCCAAAATACTACCTTTTTGTATTTGATATATTACTCTTCCTTATAGTATGTAAAAGTAGTATAAAAAGTTTTTAATCTACAGATGTAAAAGTATTTGCTTAGAGAAGTACAGAATCATAGGGCAAACATTTATTTCATTCACTGGTATCCTGCCTTTCTATCTTTTCTCCTAGCTCCAACTTCCAATACAATATTGCATTCCCAATTTTATGAAATTATAAAAAATGAATCTAGCCTGGATTGTGGCCTAGTGGTAGAATGCTTGCCTAGCATGCATGAAATCCTGTGTTCGAGTCCTCAATACCACATATACAGAAAAGCCGGAACTGATGCTATGGCTCAAGTGATAGAGTGCTAGCCTTGAGAAAGCTCAATGACAGTACTCAGGCCCTGAGTTAAAAAAAAAAAAGAATCCTCACTGAAACTAGACTTTGTATATTTATAAACTATGTATAGACTATTTATATTTAAATTACAAAGATTGCCTAAAGTCACAAGATAATCAGTCATAAAACCACAACTTACATGAGGTTGAATTATGGCCACTTTCATGAAGCTTCTCAAATGATCCACACCCAATATCAGTGAGAAGTTCAAAGCTTCCTTAAGGAAAATCCTTCTGTCTATGCATTTTCTCTATTCATTTCTAAATAAACTACTTATTCTGGAGGCCATATGGTTACACAATGTAAAATAGGTAAATGGATAAAATTCCATACACAGCACCTAATCTCTTTCTAGTCCTATCACCTCTTACCTCACTAGGTACCGTCAACATGAAAACTAACTAGAATTCTCAATGCTGATCAGAAATTCATGATCTAGCAAAAGAATTCTACCTCATTGCCTAAGCAAAATTAGAAGCCTAATATAGGCTTCAGAGAATTGAAGTCATAATGCAATGATGACCCTGTATCCTGTGATTTGGACTGTTATTTTCTGTCTATGAAGCAGATCCTGAGGGCAGAAAAATACCTTTCATTGCACAGACCAAATGAGATGACATCCTGGCATAAAGTATTTAATAAATTATCATCATGTTTTCACATTTTTAGTGAGTATTTCTTCTATATCTGCAGTATCTGGTGTAGGCTTGACTTAGAAAAAGTCTGAACTCTAGATATAGTAAAGAAGTTTGTTCCCAACACATATTGAGTTCTAAATATCTGACAGCTACAGTATTAGGTCTGGACAATGAGAAAAGAACAGATACTCAGTTCCTGTCTCCAAAGAACAGATTTTTTTCCCCCTTAAACTCTCAAAGAGACTAGATCATCACATTTTGGCAAGTACCACATTCAATTCTCACTTCTGTAAAGAGTGTGTGTGTGTGTGTGTGTGTGTGTGTGTGTGTGTGTGTGTGTGTGTGTTTGTGTGTGCTCATGTATATGTGTGCACAGTGTGTGTTTGGTTCAAGGAGAATGAATGCATCATTTTCATCTCCTCTTATTCTAGGACCCAGAAGAAAGAGTGTACAGTAGCTTGCCATTCATCACATAATAAGCCTCCCTTCTCTGAGCATTATTGGGTTGTTCCTCTATCCTCTCTTTCTAGATTAAATAATTCCAATTCCCTTAACCTTTTCTCAGAGGTCCTATTTGCCAGCCTTCAGTTTAATCATTTTCATTGCTCCCCTCTGGAGTTTCTCCAAGTCCTCTGCATTAAAATATGTGGCTTTGCCTCTGAGTTCACTCTTCTAAGCACTTTACCCCTTCACACAGACCAAGACAAAAGTACCAACTCTTTCCCCAAGTAAAAGAGGAGAGTGAGAAGTAGTGAGGGTAGATTTCCTGCATACAGAATACTCATGTGCTCAAAGCAAATTAGCATTTAATTTAACCACTATTCAGCAGGAAGGACTAAAACCAGAACAATTCTTAAATAGTGCCATCCATTCCACTTACAATTATCTCAATTACTTTTAAGTAGGTAAAACTATTAACAGCAAACTTGAGACTTGCTGTAGTCACACCTGAGATTCTCAGAAGTGCACCAATAAAGTCACTATGCTACTGAAGTTAACAAGATCAAACAAAGCATGTCGTAAAATACTCCTGGGTCAGCGCTGACAGTGGAGAGCTCACTATGTTATTTATGGGAAGTGCATTTGGTCAGTTTTGGCACATGCAAAAAGATCTTTCTTGTGTTTTATCCATCAATGTAATTAATATTTCTTGGGCTGCAAGTACAGCAAATTCTACATGACTCTTAAGAAATGACAGATAGAGGTTAATCAAATATATATACACCATAGCATGCTACCAACATATGCACACTGGGACAACTGTGAAAAAGAGAACTCTCATAAAATTCCCCTTCAAAACAACCCCAGACTTGTAAGGGTCCTCTTTTTGGACATTCCTCCCAACCTTTTATTCTTATTGTGCTATGGAACTAGTAGACCCTTATGAACAAGAAACTTACATGCACACACACACACACACACACACACACACACACACACACACAATTAAGAGTGTTCTGTTAAATTTCCAAATCCTCTAAGGAAGCTGTCAAAACTTTACTAGAAAATATTCTCCCTGTTTCATAGATTTCTTGGTTTTGAAAGGATTATTGAGATCAAAAATGTTTTCTTTCCCCATCTGGAAAAGCTAAAAGTAGAATTAGGGTGAAAAGTCTTGGTTAGGTATGTGGGTGAGGAAGCCACATAGCTCCTCTAGGCTAACCCCAAGCAGACAGGTGGCAGGCAGATCTAGTTACATTTCTGAAACTACGTTGGCACCAGCCAGACCTTATTTGGTCTAGAACTGGATAGGCTGAGACATATCTGTCTACAACAGATGCGGGAGAACCAGCTGCATTCTGGGAAAGCCTCCTTGCCAAGTTCTTAGCAGACTCCCTCAGCTCTGAGTGCCAAGTAAATTCATGGTTTGGTGTAAAATTAACTCAGCTTCAATCAAAAAAACAATGCAATCTATCAAACAATGTCTTAAAAACCCCAAATACACTGAATTAACATTTTTTCAACAGTTGACACTTAGGTTGGCCAAGGACTTATCATGATCATATTACAACAAGAAAGCCTCTCCTAGATGAAAGCAAGTAGCCACAGCTGTTTAATCATCAAAGCTGACCCAGTATTTCCCCCACATTTTTTGATGATTTCCCATGCTTAGGTACATGCCCCAGATACTGTGTAAGAAAGGTGAGTGAAAGACTCTGGAAAGCAGTATGGTGATTCCTCAAAACACTAAACATAGAACTCCCCTATAACCCAGCAAATCTATTCCTTGGCATTTGCCCAAAAATCCAGAAACAAGGACACACTAAAGCCACTAGCATCACTGTATTCATTTCAGCACTATTTACCACAGCTAAGATATGGAACCAACCCAAATGCCCCTCAGTAGATGATTGGATCAAGAAGATGCGGTATTTATACACACAATGGAATTCTATGCTGATATCAGAAAAAATGACATCACTCCATTTGTAAGGAAATGGAAAAACTTGGAAAAAATCATATTAAGTGAAGTAAGCCAGACACAAAAGAACGTAGGCTCAATGGTTTCCCTCATTGGTAATAATTAGTACACATGTAGGACTCTCTTAGCAGAGGATTACAATAGCTCAAAACCTAGATACATAAGGCCATATAGGATGAGACTAAATGAAAGGATCTCTATGATATGGAAACAAGAGCTTTATCTTGTGTGGTTGTTATTCTTAATGCACTGTTATTTCTCTTCTCTTTTGTTGCCCTTATGGTTAATCTCGTATTGTTACTATATCTGACTTTGTTACTCAATATACTGTATATACATTTATTTGTTTATTTGAAATAGAAAAGAGAAGGGGAGAAAAGAAGAGGATTGGGATAGGTGGTAGGGGAAATGGGGACAAAAACATGAGAGGGGGTATCAATGTGTGAGAGCTAATGTACCTACTACCTGGTAAATGTATCTGTAACTCTATACATTATCCTGACAATAAAATAAAATTTTAAACAAAAGAAAGGTGAATGAAAGAAAGGCAAGGAAACACAAACACCATGATGAATGCACACACCGTTGATAACAAACAGCTCTAAAATAATGGATTCCTGTGCTGTTTATAATAGTTCTGTGTTGATAAAGGTACACTGTCATTCAGTAGTTACAGTTTTTTAAAGTAACCCTGAAATGATAAATGAAAACTACAAACAGCCTCTGATTTTATTTATTTGGTAAAGATAGTGTCATAAATTCTCAAGTGGTAAAAACGTTAAAAGTAGGCTACCAGTGAACATGTGTGGCCATTTTACCCATTAGTACCTATGCTGACTGACCAAGAATGCTGAATTAATAAGTCATTAGTATACAATTTAATGCTCTCTCTTTTCACCAAATTGTGTACTTTCAAATGTATATGGAATTGGAGCCAGGAGTTTGGCCTACTGGTAGAGTGCTTGCCTAGCATGCACGAAGACCTGTGCTCGATTCCTTGGTAAGCCAGAAGTGGCCCTGTGGCTCAAATGGTAGAGCTCTAGCCTTGAGAAAACCCAAGGACAGTGCTCAGGCCCTGATCCAAGGCTGGACTGGCATTAAAAAATAATAATAAAATGTACACAGAATTATTTGAAGACCCAGCAAATTTGGACCATTCCATTATACTCCACTGTACTTTGGGAAGAAATTCTTATTTTATTTCAACTTGGGAATGACTATCAACTAATTCTAAACACTGGTGAACCTACGTGGGAAGAGACTAATATAAAACATATAATTGGGTTATGTACGAGAAAAGATAAAGAGAGATAGATAAGAAGTGCAAATATGAAGCTGGGAGGTTGAGAGCTGAGGCTCACAGTTCAAAGCCTGCCCTGGCACTAAAGTCTGTGAGACTCTTACCTCCAGTTAATCACTAGAAAAGAGGATGTGGAGCTGTGACTCAAGGGGTAGAGTGGTAGCCTGGAGCTGAAGAGCTCAGGGACAGTGCCCAGGCCCAGAGTTCAAACTCCATGATCCACAAAGAAACAAACAAAAACAAAACAAAGATAGCTACAAATGTGAAATTTGTCACTTTTGGGGTTTTTTTTTTGTTGTTGTTGTTTTGTTTTTGCCAGTCCTGGGCTTGAGCTCAGGGCCTGAGCACTGTCCTTGGACTTTCTCAAGGCTAGAGCTCTACCACTTGAGTCTCGGCACCACTTCTGCTTTTTTCTATGTATGTGGTACCGAGGAATTGAACCTGGGTCTTCGTGCATGCTAGGCAAGCACTCTACCACTAGGCCAAACTCCCAGCCCAAATTTGTCACTTTTTAAAACATTCATCTTAAATGAAGAGGTGACATTTTCAGTAAAGTTTTTTGAACCTGAAAAAGTAAAATAAAATTCTTGTGTATTTCTAAAAGCCAATCATTTGTATCATTCTTTGTTGTTGCTGCTGTTGTTTTGGGAGTGTGTGTGTGTGTGTGTGTGTGTGTGTGCGTGCGTGCATGCATGCGTGCGTGTGTGTGTGTGTGTGTGTGTTTGATGCTTCTGGGACTTGAACTCAGGGCCTGGGCACCAGCTTTGGGGTTTTGTGCTCAAGGCTAGTGTTCTAACACTTGAGCTACTGTTCCACTTTTGACTTTTTGCTGATTAACTGAAGATAAAAATAGCACAGACTACCCTGCCCAAGCTGACTTTGAACCTCAATCCTCAGATCTCACTGTCCTAAATAGCTAGAAATATAGGCATGAGCCACGAGCACCCAGCAACCTTTTGAGTTATTCTCAAATATTTTTTTTAAAAAAGCAGATTAAAAGAACTTTGCTTATAAGAATCAAGTGAGCCTCCAACAGAGCTTATCTGGAGACATGAATAAATCATCTGGTCATGAATTATTCATTGTTATCAAGAAACAAGCCGGGGATTCCAGGAACTATACTTGGGAGGTACTGAATTCATTGTCTCACACTCACCACATGCAGGAAGAACAGCCTCTGGGAGCACCAGGTGATGCAGGCCGTACCAGGCCTCTATTTGTGTTGCAGAGAATACTGCCAGCCTTTTCCCAGAGGACAAAACAAATGGAGCTTAATCCATAGAACCTTTAGAAAAGTGCATGTACTCCAGAAGCAGGCATCTCTCTCCTCTTTCCTCTCTCCCTGTCTCTATCTCTGTCTCTCTGCCTCCATCTTTCTCTGTCATCCCTATAAATCTATAAATAAATATAATTCTAGATGGTGTGCAAGCAGTTCCCAGTGAGTGAATTAAATGATAATAGACAGTGTGGACAGCTTACATCATACGAATGTTTAGAAAAACTGTCAAGTCCCAATGAAATAAGCACCAAGAGATTGGTACTTTTAAAGGGGAGCAGCGCTAAGGAGAAGGGGCTAAGACAATGAAGCAGGGTGGAGGGGAAGAATACAGTCAAGATTCATTATATATACCACAGAATTGAGAAATGTAAAGAAAGTGGTGGGTGGGAGATGAGATCAAGATGTAATGTATTCATATACTATTTTGTTAAATGACACTTCCCTTGTACAACGACTTCAAGGTAATTTTTCTAACGTCAGTGATATACATGAAAAATATAAATTGGGTCCAGAAGATAGTCATGATGAGAGTTAAAATTGGAAGAGGATGGCTAAATGATTACTTAATTCAAAGACAGTTCCTTACCATGG
The DNA here is from genome assembly GCF_031878675.1 of Megascapheus bottae. NCBI lineage: Eukaryota > Metazoa > Chordata > Mammalia > Rodentia > Geomyidae > Megascapheus > Megascapheus bottae. Next base: position 21,195,057 of record NC_143529.1, read on the forward strand.
TCTGACCTGCTCATTCATGGCTTGAGGTGGGTAGGGGGGGGTTGAGTGGAGGGGAGAAGGGCTAGAAAGGGAAAGAGGGAGGTTCTTAGATTTAATCAACTAATCAATGTATGTGTGTTCCAGGTCCCAACTGTTTTGCAGGAACTACAATAATTCCGGCTGGCATTGAAGTGAAAGTGGATGAATGCAACATCTGTCACTGTCACAATGGAGACTGGTGGAAGCCTGCTCAGTGCTCAAAGCGCGAATGCCAAGGCAAGCAGACTGTGTAGGCCAAACTCCCAAGAAATGACAGAGTTCTTAGGAGAAGACGCTATGGCTCCCACACTGCACATGTTGACTACAACACAACAAAAACACACAAACTCCTGCCAGCTACAACAGGGTCACCAGCAAAACCTTTTAGGGTTGACAAAAGTGAATATTTTATTAAGGGGAGATGTCTCCCCTTCCTTCTTGCTATATAAAATATATATGATATATAGCTATCCAAACCGCTTTTGTAATTTCCAATGCTTGATGGTGACTTGATGACCGGATTTCTGGAATGAAAAGAAAGAAATAGCCTTGCCCAGACTCCTTCTGCGGTGATGCCTCTGACCTACCAGCTCACTGTCCCTTCATTGACTCCATTTTTACTCTTCTGTGCATCCCACATGGCATTTTTCCCCTTTATCGTATTTTACTTTTCACCTTTAGAGTCTAAAGGACTAACTCTGGTTGCACATTAAAGTTTTGAGTTGTATCAAAAACAAAGATTTAGTAAAGCAAAATGTCAACGAAAAGGATTCTTCCAGAACAGGAAGATACAAGTACATTCCACCAATTAATTCTCTCAAGCAAATGTCACATGCTGTGAGCTGAGAAATGAGGGGCAGGCACAAAACGACCTGTGCCGCTCAGAGTGGGGAAGTGACACTCTGTGATTTAGCGGTAGAGGTTCACAATCTAATTCTTACAAACCACGCTTTCCATTTACAAAACTTTGAAACTGCCAATCAAAAAAAAATTAGGTGAAGAACATCATGAGGTTAAGTAAAAATCCCAAAGAGATAGGTATTTACCATTGGTAGCCTTTATCACCAGACTTTGTGACATTGATTGAAGTTTGGTTTGTAATTAAACACACTGTAAACCCATTTGGTCGCCAGGTATTATAAATTCCAGAACCAGGATGAGTAGCTCCACTGTGAATCTGAATCCTTCTGAATGTGTCTTACTTTTAAGTTCAGATTTCGCTGAAAGCCAGTCTTAACACATGAACAGGTTGGGTTTTGTTTTGGGGTTTTTTTGTGGTTTGGGACACTGTGTTTGCCATGTTATAGTAACAACCACTCAGCCCTAAGTCTACAATCCAGATTCAGGACACTTTCCACCTCAAGTGCTGATTTAAAATTAAAGATTAGGGTAGAGGGAGCTTTGCACAATACAATTTCATTTGTTGAACATTTTAATGTATATATTAGGTACTGAGCTATTAAAATGAACCTTTGAAGAGTCTCAAGGTTGCCCTGGTAATGCTGCTAGTATAATAACAAATAATAATAATAAATAATAATAAACGTACACAGGGTATCAGATGCCACCTCAAATTAAGTACAAAATTTGCAGTTCTGAAACCACATGGCATAGTACACTTAGCTGTTCATTCTACTCTCCTGTCCCCAAAACACTCAAGGGTCCTTGAGGAAACGTCAAGATTGTTTTCATTACCAATCATCTTTTTTTCTCTGCTCTCACCCTAAGTCTGGCTTCACCTTGGCTCCTGTGGAGTAAGGTATTATGGCAACCTTAGCAGTAGTGACATTTCTTGGTGGAGAATAATTTGTGCATTTTTAAGATATTCAACAACACCCCCGGCTTTCTATGCATTATGTATTGTTAGCATCCCCTCATTCACCTGTGACAACCAAATGTCTCCAGACATTGCCAGATGTCCCCAAGGGATGGGGGCAAAATGTCACCTAGCTAAGAAGCAATCGTCTTAAAAAGCAATAGGGAAGTTTCTACTGAGAGACATATGGGGAAACTCTGGCCCGGCCTAGGGCTTCAGTGAGCCTCTGAGACCTTTGGGTCATGCACAAACAGCAATCTCAGAATGAGTGGATCTCCTCCATGAGAAGTGACATTTCAAAGGTTCCCTCTATGGACACCAGTTCCTTTAGTCTCATCAATTGGGTTTTCATTTAAACTTGCCAGCCTCTCCTCCCTGAAGCATCTCCTGTCATCAAGAAAGGGTTGTCATTTCCAAAATTAACATGCTGATGCATTGGACATGACACTTCCTTGCACACTGTGCTTGTGTCATGAAACAAATGGCCAGTGCCACCTTGAGGAAGAGCATCCAGCTGCCTTCCTTTGAACACCTATTTGCTACAAGGTTGGTGCCTTTCTGTTTGCAACCATGGATACATCATAGAGACAGTTGTGAATCATTCATGAATAATTCTGCATGATTTATGCCTGCACTCAGAACTGTGTCTAGACGGAGACGCATTATAGAGCTTTCTCTGGGCCTGGGGTTGCCCACAGCCAACATCAAAAATCCACACTCTTGGAAAGAAATAATAACAATAATAACAAACGACAGGAATAAGGTTTGAGACTCAGAAAATATCATTAATAGAGCCATGTAGCATAGTACCTTATCTATTATTAAGGAGTTACTATGTCCTTTTTAGAAAATAGAACGAGAATGCAGCTGGGAAAGCTGAGGTGCAGAAATTTTGCATCAAAGTCTTGGCACAGTTAGAGTCACAGCAAGAATTTGCTGGAATAGAGTATAACATCCATCAAGAAACTCTCTTCAGAGATTATGTGGGAGGCAGTCTGTTACTAGCTCAAGAGGGAAATTTTGATTGTTGTTTTAGTTGGTTTTTATTTTTATTTTTTGGTATTCTCACTACAAGCTGTTTCTTTTAAGATTTTGTAACATTGATATCTCTGCCCCTTTAGGGAGGGATAAACCAATACTGTGACAGAATTTCTCATAAACTGATCGGCACTTTACAACCTTCTTCTACCATAGTCACTGAGAAATTCTATCCAAACTCTGCACATCAAGACTGTGTTCTCATCTGTTGTGTTTTTCCTCTCAACTCTTTATTTGCAGACACACTGTTACCTCTGTATCCATTTTTGCCCCTCCGCCTTTGATTCTTGGCTTTAACAACAGTTATGTTTAAATAAGGGGATCAACATCCTGTTTGTCAGCTAATGCCTGTTAAAATGATCCAGTTTCTAAAATCTTTGAAAAAAAAATGGTGTGCCTGAAAACTAGTGAGGAAAAAAAAAAACCTAAACACTAAACTGTAAAAAAAAAGGGGGGGAGGGGGATTCTAGCAACAATATTTGATGTGTAAAAAAATATATTATTAAAAATTATTTTGTTAAATATAAAGTGTGTTAACCAGCGAATATTGTTTGTGGTATCTTTTCCTCCCCCAATTTCTCCTCTCTGCTCCCCACTCTCTATTAAATGACTAATTTTCCGGGACTTCTATCACCTGAAAATACATGTATCTTTAGAACTGTAGTCAGTGAGAAGTAAGCATTTGCTCTAAGTATTTGCCTTGTTTATACTCATATTCATAATTCAAGGGAGAGCTGGCGAAGGGATCAAAAAAACTAACAGTGAGAATGTAAATGGCAGTCAGCCAAAAATATCTTTCCTGATTCTAGATCCCAATTGAATGTAAAGGATGATCCACAGTGTCCAGTGCGCATGCACGCCAGGTGCTACACTCTGAGCCCATAGAGTCCAGTTCACTCCGTGACTCGTGCTTCACCCGAGAGAAAATCAGAACACAGCAAAGAGAAATGCTCTGCCTAATGTCATGGGACATGGACTGGCAAAGCAGGAATTTCTTCTTTTAAAACTGTTCATACATTCACAAAAAGTAATAATCTAATGTCAAAATTCAATGGTTATCAAGATCTATTAGAATGCTTCATTAAGTTTTTCCCCTAAAGGATTTTTTTTTTTGAGGGTCATGAGGCTTGAACTCTTTGGTCACTGTCCCTGAGCGATTCAGCTCAAGCTACTGCCCTGCCCTTGAGCCAAGCCCCACTTCCCATTTTCTAGAGGTTAATTTGAGATAAGAGTCTCAGGTCCTTTTGTGCCTGGGCTGGCACAAAAGGATCTCAGCCTCCACAGTAGCTAGGATTCCAGGCATGAGCCACCTGCCAGGCTCCCTCTTAAGTTTTCTTTAAAAGAAAATACCAAGCATCATCCTTAGATCTCACTCTTGAAATTTAAAGTAATTATCTCTTTTTAAAGAGTGACATTTTGTAATCAGGCACCATTTCCTCACACTTCTAGTTATTTAGGAGGATGATATATGAGGATCAGTTAAAAGGCAGATAAATCGAAGATAATCTCATTTCCCATTAACCATCAAAAAACCCAGAAGTGAAGTTCTCAACTGATAGAGCATGAGCCTTGAATGAAAAGGAAGGCAAAAACATGACATCCTAAATTCAACACCAGTAACCACACACAATAAATAAATAAATAGGCATTTTCTTACAAAACCATACTGTGGTACTATCAAACATCAAAAGTAATGATTCCTGGGCTGTGAGTTTGGCCTAGTGGAAGAGTGCTTGCCTAGCATACACGAATACCTGGGTTTGATTCCTCAGTACCGCATACATAGAAAAAGCCAAAAGCACCAAGAACAGCGCTCAGGCCCTGAGCTCAGGCCAAGGATGGGCAAAAAAAAAATAGTGATTCCTTAATACCATCCAATATCCAATTTTTATTCAAACTTTTTAAAATTTTTCTAAAATAAAAGGAGAGTGTTTGTATGAACCAAGCCATCTACAACATTACTTTTTATTCTCCTAAAGTCCAAGTAGGCACTCAAGCCCTGCTAACCTCAGCTAGAAACTCTGGGTGAATTTTGAGAGTTTTGGTGCTATTTGAAAATGTCTATTGGGAATATTTTTCTTTCAAGGCTCCTTGTCAAACTCCCTCTTAGACCTTGAGATATTCTGCCATGTGACCTCCAGAGGGTAGTAAAGAGGCCTAGAGCAAGAACCATTATAGGTACCCAGCACCCTGAGAACAATACCTATTCTGTGTGCAAGATTACCTCTAGTATAAAGATACTTCCATTTTCTTTCCCCTTGAGAGAAACATACTGAATATGATGAGTAAAAACTGAAAAAGTATTTTATAAATTCCCATCATTTTTTTGCAGGTTTAGAGAAAGAAAGAAAAAAGTCATCCACTAAGAAAATATCATCATGGTATCCCCAAACACACATACCTCTATAAAATATTTTCTTTAAAAATAATTATCTTTAAGTAGTTTGCAAAGGGATTTCAATTCAATGTCAATTTATATGTACAATGAATCTGGATCCATGTTATCCCTTTCATCATTCTCCTCAAACATATTCTTAAACTAAGACTAGACTTTGCTTTCAATTTTCTTTGCTTTCAGCTCTCGCTTCCCTCTGCCTCCTGTTAAGGATGCTTATAGTTCAATTTCAGACTTTGTTTCATGGAGAAATAACCCTAAACATAAGAGACAAAAAATGAAATCTTGATTATGTTGGGAATTATTATTACTGCCTTAAAGAAAGATATTTTCATGACTTTGAAAGACCAATGCTACCTTTAAGTCAGCAAATTGACATATACTTTTTCATCACATATCTTAATATGGATGACTTGTTGTGAGAGGGCCTCTAAGTGTCCTGTTTAGTATTTAACACCTGATTCTCCCTGGCCAAATGTACATAATCAGGAAGCATAGATCATTGGGTGAGCATGACACAGTGCCTTTTATAAAACAAAAGTTTCATAAGCTAAGTTGAATCTTTTCAATTAACTCTAAAAACTTAAACATCTTTTGTCTTCAAATATTATCAGTGGTGATAATGACACGATGGTTTGATTTTAATTTTTGGAAACCTTAAATCCATAGTCCTTTTAATAATCTTAAAACTTCAGATAATCCTGATAACCATAACAAACTGGCTTTGAGTAGTGGTGCTTTCGAAAAGCTATACTTCTAAAAGTTTGACTTAATTTTTTTTACATAGTGAGGTGAATTAGGCTGGGAAGAATTTGGATATAAAATTTGTCTGCCATTTATTGGTAGCTAATTTTACGTATCAAACAGACTTGACTGACTGCTTTATATGACACAACAACCTTTCTCACAACTATCATGAAATTATGGGTCATTATTCTTATTTTGTTGATTACAACACTGAGGTTTAAATGTTTTGTGGTTTTCTCACAATCGTATGCCAGTTTTTGTATCAGAAAGTTGAAAATACTAAGTCAAATCATACCCATAGGATAGCTTACAATATACTTGGAAGGTACAAGAAGGTCCTTTATGCATTGCCAATTATTAGCATTGGTGTTTCAAAGAAGAGATGTGGATATGATGGTGCTAGATATGGATTTTGTAGTATTAGTACAATTTGGACCAGATATTTCAGAGAGAGTAGAACATAAAAAAAGAACAGTATGTTTTGGATGTGACAAGCAAACTGTCAGGTGTGATTAGAGTGTAAGGCTAGAGATGGAGTCATGCAATCAAAAATGAATCTGGGTAGAAAACCCAATGGTTAAGACCTGGAAAATTATGCTAAGAAATTTGGATTTGGTTCTTATGGGTATTGTAGTTAGCAACAAACGACAAGGTAGTATGGCCATCTTTGTACCTTAGAAACAATTCTAACAGGAGAGAGAAGGGTGATTTAGAAGCCAAGAGAGAAAGGTGGAGATACTAATAGTGGTAATTACAAAGGTTCACAGAAAAATGAATAGGATATGATCAGATATGACACTCAAAACAGCTTGGAGAATAGAACTTCATGGAAGATCAAATGGGGATTGGAGAATTAAAACAGTCACACTGGTAGCTGAAGGGAGAATAGGGACATTCTTTTCAGTAACAACTAACTATGTGGCACCTGTGCTTTACTTGGGGTGGCATCGAATCTCATTTTAGAATATTATGCTGAAGACATAGGTAATAACACATCAGATATTTAGGATCAAATTCAATTATGTTTGTCTCAGGCAGTCCATTATTTTTCCATTTGCTCATATTATTTTCACCTTGGTTTGAATAACTGCATCTTAAATAGTCAAAGTTCACCACTGCTCATATTTTTTTCTATAGTGTCCTTGGAGGAAAAAAATCAACATTTTGAAGGACAAAGATAACAATTATTTTGCTGGTTTGTGGCAAATATTAAGATCATATCACAATTTATTTGCATACTGTGATACAACCCAGTTATTAGTTTCCAACACCATTTCCACACTTAGTCCTTTGGGAATATAAAATATTAGCTTTATTTTACAGTTTGTTCTTCACCAAGATCATGGAAATTGAGAGAAAAGAATTATTTAAGTTCCCACTGTGACAGTCTTAGTTTACTTATTTATTTGTAGGCTATCTAAGAGCAAATGGCAAGTGAGGTCCTAGGAAAGGCCTGAAATTTGAGATTTCCAAGATGCTTAACCATTTCCAATTATATATGGAGGTATTTTGCCTTTGTTTTGTTTTTGGGGGGATTCATTTTTCTCTTTAATTAATCACAACATTGGGTCGGCCAGACCCATTAACTGCTTTTCTCATTTAGACCTTTCACAGATTCGGTTGCAGATGCAATTTAATTTGTTGACCTATGATCAATAGCAATTAATAGCATCTCTTTAATCTTGTTGAAAGGTCTGTCTGTGCCTTCAGTAGACACCACCTCAAGGGATAGGTATCCATGCACATGCTATTCTGACACCAAGAAAGGCTTTCTGAGACACAAATCTTCTTGTCTAAGTTTTAAGATATGTGCTTACCACTTTCTTGCTATTGATAAAGTGGGATTTTCCAATGATACAGCTCAGATGACATAACTATCCCATCTTGTTATTACTTCTTATTCCATTTGAATCAGCAATCTGTGCCTGGCACAAAGCCAGGAGTTTGGAGCAAAACAAAGCACACTGATATGTCATCTTCCTATTGTGAAAGTCATTTCTTATGGTGACATTATTCTAATTTTTTCTATTTCTAATTCACTGACCAGTAGAATTCTCTCTTCTTAGCCTTCTTTGGGTTCACAATGCAGTGAACTTTATCAAAAGCTACCCTTGCATTACTGTAGGAATGTTATCCTGTGATGTCATTTTCATTGTTGGCCTCTTCTATTCAATTCCTACTTGATACCAGCTTAGTTATGGGATAAGATTGCATTAGTCAGCAAGAAAGTGATGTGTTTTGGGAGCAAAGATTTTTCTCGAAATGTACATAAATGATCGTGTGAGGATGAACACTTGCTGTGAGAACTTGAAGTCAGTTGGCAAAAGGCTGTCTGGTCATAGCTTCATAAGCAGATAATAAAAAGTTGTTAGGCAATATGTTGTAGATAACTTTTGAGGTTATATAAATAGAAAATATATAATTTGTAAATGGCAAGTATAAAAATGTCTAAGGCAAATGTATGCATATCTATGTATAAAGAGTAAAGAGACCTATATGTCTATAGAAGTGTAACAACTGTAAATATTATGGTGGAATGATGGCTGTGTTAATAAGATCAAAGACTTCTTGTTATGTCTCCATCTGTCTAGCACATTCTTTCTCCTAACAATGCCAGGCTTGTTTAACCTACAATAATTCTGATCTCACCTATGCTTTGCTGGGAAGCATTTCATTAGTTCTACTTTTTCCTAGATTTAATTTCCCATCCCTAATCATTCATTTGTGGCTCATGTGATCCACTGATTTCAGAAGGAGGCACATGAACAAAGAAGAGGTACAGAGGAGAATGAAAACCAAGCTTCTATGGAGCCTAAAATCATTGTGGTGACAATGAAATGTATGTTTAATAATGAAAAAATAGCATTCCTTATTAAATATGCAGACTATTAACATAAACATATGGTTGGGTTTTTGTTGGCTTTGCTTTCATTTACAGGCATGTTTCTTTTGTTTTGTTTGTTTCTGCAGCCACATAATCATTTGTGTTCACAAAGACTTCTCCATTACCTGCTCTGTTCACTGTGTCATGCATCACTTTGCAGTACTCCTTCCAGCAAGAAGAACAGAGAACTTTCTAGAAATCTCTAGGTGTGTAGGGTGGGGGCTCTGATACACAATTGGAACAGAATGTCCTCCAAACCACCAAATGATTTCACTTCTTTCCATCAAGTACCTTGGTATCCTCTTGACTGAACTGGCTTCATCTCCCCAGAGACCCCAGAAAAGTTCCAAGAGGTTTCGGCAATTAATCACCAGTTGGCTTTTTTTGGGGGGGGCAGTGTTATTTTATTTTGACTTTTTCATTTTTACTCACAAGAATGTTAACTTTAATTGTCTGGGTTTGCTTCAGATACCCATCTGCTCCTGGTAGTTCACAATTTACTAAGCACAAGGCATGCACTGGATATATGCAGTAGGACAAAAGGCCCCTGCACCATTCCTGAAGGAAAAACAGGGCTGTCCCTTCCCATTTCCTTCCCTTCCCTCCAGCAAATCAGCTTCTGTGAGCACCCAGACCATTGGTTTCCAGGCCTCTGGAGTTAATAGTCTATCTTACCTTCAATAGGACATCACAAAGGAATCCATTGTCCTATAAGGAAGGGCAGGCTCACAGCAGTAGTCCTGCCTGAGGTGTCTGTAAAAGCATAATGTAACCTTCAAAATGAGGCAGTGCACAGAATGGACTGCATTCCACCGCTGTAGCATGCACATCTATACTTCTCTGTTTGTACTTGGCGGAGTCAACCCAGAAAATTCTTCTTTAGTCATCTTCTACCCCAAAGACTTACATTTCCACAAATGGAAGGCTAGTCCGTGGAATCCTATGTCTATTAAAATGATGTCAACTTAGAATGGTGCTCTGTGTTTACCACGTAAGATATGTTTCAGGGCATGAACACAGTCAACTGAAAATCTTTTCAACTAGTTGAGTGGTGGCATATTTAGCATCATAAAAGTGAAACTTAACTGCATACTCTGGCCCAAAGTTATTTGCTTTGTGGCTTGATTTAGTCTATTGAACTGGCTCAAATACTGTAGACCACTGTAATGACCACTTCTTAATGGTTCTATAGCTATTACCATAATCACTTTTGCATAGGCAAGTGATTTCCTTCTTGAGAGAAAAAGTTCATTCCAGGTATGTATATTTATTGAGGTAATAACACTTTGTATGAGATCTATCCATCCTCTAAATAAAATTTTGAACATATAATACAGTAGTTCTGATTATATGTACATTATATGATACAGTATATTGTACAGCAAGTACTTAGAATATATTCATCTTGACTATCAGAACCATGATGTCCATTAATTTAGTCATTCTTCATTTCCTCCTCCCTCCACTCCAGCAAACCACCCATTTCATTCTCTGATTATGTGAATTAGACTATTACAGATATCTTATGGAAACTGAATCACAGTGTTTGTCTTATGTACCTGGCTACTTTCTCTTGGCATAAGGACTTCCAGATTCATCTGTGTTAGCACATATTGTAGTACTGCCTTGCTCTCTAAAAGATGAAGCATATTCCACTATAGGCAGACACCACATTTTTTTTAGTTTCAGAAGGTTTATTAATTTTTTATTGTCAGGGTAATGTATAGAGGGATTACAGTTACATTCGTCAGATAGTAGGTGCATTACTTCTCACACATTGATACCTCTTCTCTTGTTTTGTCCCCATTCCCCTCCCCCCACCCCCTCCCAATCATCTTGTTTTCCCCTTCCCTTTCCTATTTCAAATAAACAAATGAATGTATATACAATATACCAGGTAACAAAATCAGATACAGTAACAATATGAGATTGACCAAAGGGCAACAAAAGAGAAGATAAATAACATAGTACATCAAGAACAACAATCACATAAGATAAACCACTTATTTCCATATCCTGGAGATCCTTTCATTTAGTCTCATCCTACATGACCTGATGTATCTAGGTTTTGCACTATTATAATCCTCTGATAGGAGAGTCCTGGATGTGTACTAATTATTACAAATGAGGGAAACCATTGAGCCTATGTTCTTTTGTGTCTGGCTTACTTCACTTAATATGATTTTTTTTCCAAGTCTTTCCATTTCCTTACAAATGGAGTGATGTCGTTTTTTCTGATCGCAGCATAGAATTCCATTGTGTATCTAAATACCACATCTTCTTGATCCAATCATCTACTGAGGGGTAGACACCACATTTTGATCCATTATCTACCAGTAGATGACATTTAGATGGTTTCCATATCTTGCCTATGGTTACTAGTGCTAAAAGGAACATAGGATCATGTACCGTTTTTTAACTTCTTATTGATTGACACTAAATACACAGAAATGTACCCATATTACATAAGTGATAATAACATGCAATAATACATAATAATGTGAAGCACTAGCACCCGAGGTCAATACTCTCACCAACCTGCATGCTGATTTAGCAAGAGCTGCTGAAAAACGTCCAGCAGTGTAGCTCATTTTTGCTTCACTATAAATAGAACTATAGAGCATGTAGTTTTCTCTCTTTCAAATTTTGTATCTTTCACTTCATATTTTGTTTGTGAGATCAACTGTGCTTCCTTTTCTTCTATTCTTGATGGTACTGTCATGTAAATCAAGCCTTGCAAGCACTCTACCACTAGAACCAGTGTGCATGTGCATATGTATTAAATATGTATATTTGTACATATGTATGTATGTATATGTATAAATATATATATATATATATACAGGTGCACACATACATACCCATATCCTTTTTATCCTGGATAGCCTCAGACCTCAATCCTTCTACATACATGTATGTGATATAGAGGTTGAATCATAGATGTGTACCATTATGCAATTTTTTTTGTTTTTGTTTTTCTGCTCATTTCTTGGCTTGTTTCTCATTAGCTAATCCCCCCCATAATCCTCTGGATCTGGGCCTCTGGAATTCCCATGCCTTGTTATTAGTTGGGGGAAAGGCAAGTTGAGACAGGGCTTCACTGTGTGGACAAGAATGTCTTGAAACTTACAAGGCGAGTCTCATGTTTATAAACTGAATTGCCAAGTGCAGATATAATCAGTATGTGCCACCATGTCATCTTTTCTTTGAGAAAAGATATTTGATCTCATCAACGGGACTCATCCCTTTATTTGCAAGATGTAGTGAGTATTCATAATATTTGTATTAATATAAAATGAGGAAACATCTCCCAAAGATCAGAGACTATGAAGAAATGGGGGTACATGCAGCAAAAATTTATTTTTCAACTTTGGGGATTTAATCATCTATATTAATGTAGAAATTCACTGGACTCCTATGTTGAACAAACAAGATGAAGTTAGGTTTCTGTGTTCCCAAAAGGTTTGTCTGTCACTGTCATATTTCCCTACTTCTAGCAGGATTTATTATTTATCATTTTTCCTTTTCTGATTCAATATTGTCTTCTACTAGCCTAGAAATGAAAGCAAGGCTTCCTGATAAGTGAGCTTGGGGTGATTTCAGAACTGAACTCAAGAGTTACCCAGGATGGCATCACTAGAAACAAGAGAGACCCGAGAAAGCTCCCCTGGCATCTGCTGTGGGCCCTGTCATCTCTGCCTGCAGCCGCTTGGCCAATCTCCCTCACCATTTCCTCCCAGGACTCTGTATTTGCTTCTCCTCAGCCCAAAGCTCTCATCTTAGGGAGCTGTTGCCTCATATTCAGCTCAAGCCAGGAACTTTACAATTTCTTCCTCTGCTTTCTGGACTTCTACAAATGCTCATGAATCCATAAGTCATTATTTTTATGGAATATAAAATGGCCATAAAACTACCAGCCAATGGGATCACTTAGCAGTGCCCTTGGCAAACAAAACATGTCCAATTAATATCTTATGATGAATTAATAACTAAAGATAATACTATACATATCCTTACAATGTAAAATTAAATTTATCTCTGAATCCTTTGTTTTCCTTCTTAATGTACTTATTTCAAGATATATAAAGCTCCCTAGACAAATTAACAAAGCAATCATCTGGGTCAAATCTACTTTTTTCTAAATAGTGCATTTTTCTCATTTTCAAGTATATGTACAACATGATTTCTTTAAGTTAGAGGGCTAGCTGCTCTGCATTTTGGTACTTAGATCCACCAAATAAAAAGAGAAGTAGAGCGAGCCTTTTTATTTTGAAAGAATTTATTAAAAAACAGTCAGAGAATTTATTAAATGGTGCAAAAGACTCTATTGATATAATCAAGAAAGCACATCAATACAAAGCATTTAGGCTTTCTTCATAAATGATTCAAGAGCACTGGGATTGGCCCGCACTTCGCACTTCTGGCCAACATCAGGACATGATACTCTGATCTGGTATCTGTGATAAAGTATTTTTTATTATTTTTCTCTTGAGCTTCTTTTCTAAGTGGCAGTTATGCCAAAACTGCAATGTGGTTCAGAGACTATAAATGACTTAATCTACAATTCATAAATTATTAATAGTAAGTTTCTATATCTAATACCTCAAAATATTTATATTTCATATTATGGTGAATAATAGAAGTAGATGTTCTGCTCTGGAAATTTAACCAATTTCCAGAACTTGGTAGTCAGCATCTAAAAAATGTAACTTGAAACTGTGCTGTGTATCCAGTAGGAAATCATTGTTATTTTTTTAAATATTTTGTATTGTTACTATAAAAATGTTATTCAGATATACTGTTTCATAAGTCAGGTAATGAATACATACCTTTTTGGACAATATCACTTCCTTCCTTTGTTCTCTCTTTTTTTCCCCTCTCCTCTCTACCCACAAGTGCAGTTCATTTTCAACACAGTACCACCGCTGCCTGCGTCTCTCTATTTCTAGAACTTATTAATACAACTCATCTATATAATTATTATTAAGGAGTTGTACAAAGGTGCTACAATTCCATAGATCAGGTACAGGGCTTCTTGGGCAATGTCACCGTTTACTTCACCTTCCCTATTTAAGGTGTCATGTCCAGCTGTGTTTAGATACAGCTTCCATAGATGAGAGAAGGCATGCACCCTTTGTCTCTCTGAGCTTAGCTTATCTCACTTAACATAATTTGTTCTTGGTCCATCTATTCTCTTCAAATGACATATTATTCTCTCTCTCTCTCTCTCTCTCTCTCTCTCTCTCTCTCTCTCTCTCTCTCTCTCTCTCCATATGTGTGTGTGTGTGTTTGTGTGTGTGTGTGTGTGTGTGTGTGTGTATCGCATCCTTTGAACCACTCATCTCATCTATTGTAGGGTATCTGGTTATCTGGGCTGTTTCCATAAATTGGCTATTTTGAATAATGCAGCAACATGATTGCACAACATGTTTGTACAAGTGTCTTTGCTTTGTCCTGACTTGTAATGTTCTGCGTAGATAACCAAGAGTATATTGATGGATTGTAGGGAAGTTCTATGTTTAGATTTTTGAGGAGTTGCCAAACTGCCTTCCAGAGTGCTTGTACTAGTTAGCAATCCCACAAAGAGTGCAATAGGGTTCCTTTCTCCTCACAGTCCTGCTGGCATTTGCTATTGTTCAAATTCTCCATTTTGGCCAATGTATCCAGGATGAAATAGAATATCAATGTTGTTTTGATCTGCATGTATAGACAGTGATAAAATACAACTCTCACTCTTAAAATCTCTTCTGAACATGTAGGTTATATAGAGGATTCTTCCAAGATTCAACTACTAATTTCTTCAATCATCTAAAACTCCAAGTAAAAGGGAAGAAAAAATTTATGTAAAACTAGTATTTTTAACTCAAGCATGCTTATTTATTTACCACAAGAAGAGTAATGGATTGAAAGTTTTTGATGCAAGGATGAATGCAAAATAGTTTTTTTTTCAAAAATGTTATAATCCACTAAAAGAAAGAAAGATAAAGGCTGTCAACAGAATTTCAATACATAGAGTTTTTCCTGGGACACAATGAAGTATATGAGAATATTTACTACTTCAGATTAGGTTACTGAGATGGTTTTCTGGGTTAAGGATGAGTCTTCAGAGGAAGGACCAACAATATGAAGCTGAGAGGAAACCACAAATAAAGATCCTGTGCACCAGCTGTGAACCTGGTATACCATTTGTAAACATGGACAGATACAGCCACTCATGCTCAGACTGAAAGATGAAGCTCATCGTGTTGATAAAGGCCAAGGCAGGAAGGGCATGGGAGTCCTTACAAGTTATACTCCTATTATAAGGTATGAGAAAACCACCATGTTTCTGAAGAAGAGAGCTATACAGCCAAATATATCCCTGGGAGAGAAGATTCTGGTTCTAGCTACACCATAAAGATGCATCTGGGAAAGTGACAGCAAACTAGAATCAAGACCACGGGGCCAGCTGCATTTTTAAAAATCAATAACATGAATTGACACTAGAATAAGTTCATACAGATAAAACAAAGTAGATCTATTTAACTTCAATTGAGGCAATATATGAGAATTCAGCATTTTCTTGAAAAAAAAACTGTTGAAGAAAATAAGCACTTCACCTGCACCTGAAGTAAAAGGGAGCAATAATTTAGATTTGGGAAAACACTATGAATTAAACAGTAGACATGTTTAGTTACTGGTCACCAGAAGACATTTTAGTCTCTCTTGCCAATAATCCATTGAATAAATGAGTTTAAACTTCATATCTAATCTCAAGGTAGGAATACAGGTGGAAGTACATTAACATAGGCAATGGTAAATAAATAAATAAATAAATAAAACCAGGAAACAAGATCACATAAGAACCATCTGTAGAATGCATCTATACTAATGCATTTTTATTGTTATTGTAAAGGTAATGTACAGAGGAATTATAGTTACATAAGTCAGAAAAAGAATACATTTCTGTTTTTAACAGTCACCTCTTCCCTCACTCTCGCCCAGTTTTTCCCTCTTATCCCACCCACAAGTTGTATAGTTCATTTTCAACATAGTGTCTAGGGAGTACCACAGTTACATTTGTACACCACTACTTCTTTGCATTATTTACCCTCCCCTAACCAGATAAACCAACAAACAAGACACAAAAAAGACAAAAAGGAAAACTAAAACCAAATGCAGTAACAAAGAAATAAAACTCATTTCCATTTCCTGGAGTTCATTTCATCAAATATTATTTTATATGATCAGATATACGAAGGTATTGCCCCTTGATGATCCTCTCTGAAGACTATTCTCTGGTCGTACTGTGTGTGAATGCCTATCTGTGCAATTAAGAACAGGATAATCTCAATAACTCATAGAAACAATTCAAATGAGATTTACTATGACTGGGATCAGGAAAGCATAAATATTTTATAGCCACGTATTCTTTCAATTTTTCTTCCTAACACTCTTCCTTACTCAGCATCTCAAATAGTAAACATATTCATGAACTCTTGTCCATCTATAAAGAAACAGAACCATTCCTGATGAACAGAATTTTAGAGGCCAGAATGAATATTGATTCTGAGTTTTCTAAGAAATATTCAACAGAACGCTTTGGTGCTATCTGCCACATAGACAGATACATATATTGCTGGATAAAGGGCTTATAGGTAAAATCTTCTCACACAAATAATTCTTACCTATACAGACTGAAATGTTCAGTTCTCAGTCCATTAGTTTCAATTTAATGCATATCGAACATGGTTAAAATCAATAGAACTTCGAAGGTTTCATTTTTAATTTTACTCAGACGAAAACTTCTCTGTGCTGTTTGATATTTCCAGCACTAGACCAGCATCAGCAATGGGCCCCACAGGAAGTATGAGGCCAAGGTTAAAGGCCCCTGAAGTCAAGACGCTATGGTACCCAAAAAAACAATTCTCACAGCATTGAATGTCTTCTGGTATTTTATTGGCATGCCAGAAATCTGAGAGTAGAATGGTGTGCTGGGACTCGTTTCAGTTGCAGATGCACTACTCCTACCATTCAAAATCCCTTATCTTTCACAAAATCCAAGGCTACTGCTTTAGCTTATTAGTTTGAATCATGACCAAAAACAGAAGTAGGAGTGCTATTTTTCCTCAAAATTTAAGAGGCAACTGTGGAATGAGAGATGTTAGTCCCAGCATCAACGGAATTAGCAAGTTCACTCTACCTCCTTAACCTTGGGTTCTACTTCAGTGGATTTAATAAAGATAGTGAATAGTTAGGGAAAAAAATGAATAGTGTACCATGTCTTGACTTTAAAAAATGTCATCAGTCCTTAAACAATACAGCATTACAGCCTCATTTACATTATATTAGATATTATTAAAAGTTAACCAAAAGATAACATAAAAAGTATATGGCAAGATATATGTAGGTTGCATACAAATACCTGTCTTACAGAAGGGATTTGAGCATCCACACACCAAAGTGTCCCTAAGATAACCTAAAGTCACCTTTTATGGATATCAAAGAATGACCACTCTTCTTAAAGAAGAGTCAATTAAATCACTTAAATTTAATCTAGTATTTTCAATGGATGTGTATTTTGCAAGCCATCCCATGAGGTAAGCTGTAGAGCTTTTCCATTTGGGGATATTTTCAGCAATCAAAAAGCATTAGATTTGGAACATTTTTGGATTTATTATTTTTGATTTAGGATGCTCAGCCTGTACTAATTATGAAGTGCCTAATCTTTCATGAGAAAATATTCAGCACTGTAACAATAGGAGGAAGAAATTTAAGCACATCAGAGAACTGTAATTGTCTCTCAAATCTTAACACATAAACAACTTGCGAGACCAGGTAAGATTACCTCAGGTTTACAAACAAAATACTCTACACATCCTTAAACTCACTTCATCAGAACATTTGACTAATGGCTTTGGTTTTCTATGAAATCATATTCTACTAAAACTCATATTTCTTTTCTACATCCAAGCCAAAAATGTTTTACTTTTTAAAACTGTGTCAAACTATATATCTTATTTGAACCCCCCAAAATCAGTTTTGGTCATTAAAAAAAAAAAACACAGTCTTACAGAGATGCACATGGAAGCAGCAACATTTAAGTTTCTCTAGAAAAATCTAAATGCATTAATGTAAAATCTACATTGTCAAAAAATTATAATAGACATGAAGGATCAGCTACATACAAAACCTTGTAACAAGTGCCATACAGAACTCAGTGTGCGTAAGTGTCTCTGTGCTAAACATTCTACTGATTAATCCAGTTCCTCTATGTCTGTTATAGTTTGGGCTAATATTTTTATTTAATAGAACTTCCTAAAGAAGTGGCCCAAATACGTCTAGTCGGAATGCATGAGCTTCTCCTTGGTGGTCACTATCTGCCCACTATTTTTGATTAATTACATACCTTTGAAAAATTTTTGCCAGTCCTTCAGCTTGAACTCAGGACCTGAGCACTGTCCTTGGTCTTTCACAAGGCTATGGCTCTATCACTTTTTGGCCACGGCACCACATCCAGCTTTTTCTATGTATGTATGTATGTATGTATGTATGTATGTATGTATGTATGTGGTACCAAGGAATTGAACTCAGAGCTTCATGAATATTAGGCAAGCACTCTGCCAGTAGGCCAAATTCTGGCCCTGTTTTAAAAATAGAAATCGTAATGACAGTAAATACATCAAAGAGCTGTATTATATGCAATACCAAAATATATATGAAAGCGGAGGTTACCTAATGAGCCAGATTCCAAAATTGTTTATAATGTATTCATAAACACAGGCCTATTTATATGTACAAACATATACATACATGCATGCACATGAAAAGTCTGTAAAAATTCTCCAGATGCCATGGAACAAACCACAGATGCATCAATATGAAAACTGGTTTTGAATGGGAAAAATTAATCACCTCTATGAAACTGTGGACAAACCAGGCACTGGTGACTCATGCCAATGATCCTGGCTACTCAGGAGGTTGAGATCTGCAAACCAAGGTTCAAAGCCAGACCAGACAGGAATGTTCTTAACATTAAAACCACATGTGGAGCAGTGGCTGGAGTGATAAAGTACTAGCCTTAAGAAATAAAAGCTCAGGGACAGCTCTAGGTCCTGAGTTCAAGCCCCAGGTCTGACAAAGAAGAAAAAGAAAAGGAAAAAAATATATATAGATATAGATACAAAACCAATAGAAAAGAAGTATCACTCAAAATGAGCTTACATACTGAAATTTCAGTCACATTAAAAATAGGCTAAAGAACCAAGACATGAGAAAGGGTATCAATGTATGTGAATTAATGCACCTTCGATCTGGCGAATATAATGTAACCCTTCTATTAATTACAATAAAATATATGAAAAAATAGGCTAAAGAAAATCTGCCAAGAAATTTTCAAAATTACTTTAAAATAAATAATATCAATGAAAAACAAAATAGTACAGCCAAGCCCCAACAACTCCCACCTATAACTACTAATTAACGCAGGAGGCTGAGAATATGAGTTATCACAGTTCAAATCTAGCTCAAACAAAAACATCTGAGACTCCCATTTCTAAAATAACCAACACAAAGCTGAACTGGAGGTACCAGTTGAAAAACCAAGTCAAGTAAGCATGAGGTTTTGACATCAAACTCCAGTACCCTAAATAAAAATTCTTCACAAGCTATATATAACACAAATAAACATATCCAGCATGCCGTGCAATGCAGAGTCTTTCAGCCTGAGACAATCAGGATTTTACTCTGAATCACAAGGGATGCTCCCCTCTGGCCTGGGTGAGAATAGTTTCAGGGTACGTAGAGTCATATAGAGTTCTCAGGGCTCGTCATTGAGCCATGTCTTCTAAAAATGGTGCAGGCTGTGTGGAATGGTTGTGCCTCACATAAGTTCTCCTTAAGTAAAAGCCATGGCTATTGTGCTCTCTGATGCTCCTGGTGTTTTTGGCTACAAGGCTGCCTTCCGGAGAATCAAAGATCACCCTTGAGGCTGCCAGACAGAATGGAAGCTGCTTTGAGCTGTCACTTGAAGGATCCTGCAGTCCACTCCTGACAGTTTTGTTCATTCACATGGAAAAAAATAAAATAAAATAAAGACTTAACAAAAGCTCAGCTCGGAAGTCATATTCTGAATGACATTGTAACAGCAGTTCATTCCTAGCCAAAGGACTGTAGGAAGGAGTCCTGTGATCTGTCTCATGCCATGCAGAGACATAGAAATTAAAAAAGAGAGAGAGAGAGAGAGAAGGCTCTGATCGGTGCAATTATGATCAGCTAGCTGTGACTGCTACCTACACGCTATCCAAATTGAAGTTCTCTCCTTCCCTAGAAACCAGGACACAGGCTCTAACCTCCTTTTCTGAGGAATGGTTCCCAGACCCTTGAGAAAGACTCTTGAAAGAATCTGAGCTACGTGTTTACAGTTGTGAGCATGTCCTAATGAATGCTCTAAGAAAGCAAGACCATGGGCCTATTGTTGGGTATGGATTAGAGAAAACAAATTGCAAGTTTGTCACCATAGTGGTTTTACAAGTAATTACTTTATCTAATAGCTGGGATTAGCTTATGGTTATGATTTTGTGTCGTCTGAAGATCTAGAGTTTGAACAATCATAGTTCATGGAGATTTCATATGCAGAAGATTCTGCAGTTTTCATATGTACTTACAGAACACAAAATATACTCACATCACTCAGTCCCTCAAAGCCAGTTTTGCTTAGAATGACCTTAGGAAGTGGTATTATTAATCTTATTAAATATCAACCAACCTGGAATATATATCTTTTTAATATTCAGGCGGCAAAAAGGGAAACATGATTAAAGCATTTTCTGCTACATACTGAAGTATTCAAGTAGTCTGGAGGAAAAGCCATTGTTCAGGTGTTTAAATTGTGAAACGAATATTACTTCTGCAGAACACAGAAAGAATGACTGGTAGAAAAATTCTTAACTTTCAGTGTATGGCATTGGGCAAATGTTTCATTCAAAAATAACTGTAACAAGTTTGACACTTCAAGGAAAACAACTGATAATTAACAATATCTATTGCCAATGATAAAATTCAAGGTTTCAAGTGAAAATTGGAATTTTGGAAAATTATACTCATCAAATGAGCTTGAAAGCATTGTGGTATTTAAAAACTATTCTACAAGACTGGTGGTTATATTAATGAATGTGATTTTATTCCATTAATAAAATTTGTTACTTGAAATATCTGCATACTCAGTGAACTGGTGTTTTTTTTTTCAGTGTTAACACATGGCGTTACAAAATGTTTGAACAGTTTCTCTCACTTGTGCTAACTAAAATGTGCCTAAAAATCTACACAAGTAAACACACTGGATGGTAAGGACAAAAAATATGCTGGGACATGATAAATTGTACAGGAGTCTAGATATTCATGCAGTGAGACTAAAGGAGGATAATCTTGTCTTTCCTTTGCTTTTCTTTTATTTTGCCAGTCAAGGGGCTTGAACTCTGGGCCTGGGCACTGTCTCTGAGTTTCTTTTACTCAAGGCTACTTATCTACCACTTGAACCACAGAGCCACTTCAGGTTTTCTGGTGTTTGATTGGAGAGCAAAGTCTCACAGATTTTTCTGCCCACATTGGCTTTGAACTGTAGTCCTCAGATCTCAGCTTCTTGAGTAGCTAGGATTACAGGCATAAGCCCTCATCAGTACCTGGATCAACGGAGGATATTCTTTTTAAATTTCATTTTATTGTCAGGTTGATTTTTAGAGGGGTTACAGTTACATTCATAAGGTAGTGAGTATATTACATCCTGAACATTGTTACCCCTTCCCTTGTTTTTCTCCCCCTTTCCCTCCCCTCACCGCCTCCCAAGTTGTAAAGTTCATTTCTGTGAATATCACTATCACATTGGTTCACCCTCTGTACTTTATCATCTTGTTTTCCCCTTCCCTTTTCGGTTTCAGATTAACAAATAAATGTATATGCATTACATCAGGTACCAAAGTCAGATACAACAACAATAGCTGATAACCCTCCCAAAAAAAACCAAAAAGAAGAAAGAAATAAGTTCACATAGTACATTAAAAACAACAATCTCTTGTTTCATTATCTTGGAGATCATTTCACTTAGCTCATCCTATATGGCCATATTCACATAGCTTTTGAGCTAATGTGATCCTCTGCTAGGAGAAATGTAGACACATATTAATTGTGAAAAATGAAGGAAACCATGGAGTCTATGTTCAA
The DNA here is from genome assembly GCF_031878675.1 of Megascapheus bottae. Taxonomy (NCBI): domain Eukaryota; kingdom Metazoa; phylum Chordata; class Mammalia; order Rodentia; family Geomyidae; genus Megascapheus; species Megascapheus bottae. Next base: position 21,217,152 of record NC_143529.1, read on the forward strand.
AGGAAGATATTCTTAGGAGAGCATCACAAAGGCTCAGTGGCTATGTGCAAATGATCATGTGAAATGATATTTCTCAAAACGAACTCCAAGAAATGGAAGCAAGAGGTTTAATTTTGTCTTGGCTTTTATTTTCTTTTCTCCTTTGCTGATGTTTTTTCTACATTTGTCTTGTATGTAAGTATATTTATTTGGGCGAAGGTAAGGAGGAACATAGAAATGGTGGGACAAAGAGTGAACAAATGCAGCAGTGATGCTCACTAGACACTATGTTGAAAATGAACTATGCAACTTGGGGTGAAGGGGAAACCTGGTAGAAAATGATGGAGGGGTGGAACTAGTCGAAAAGGAAATGTACTCATTACCTGACTTATGTTACTGTAACCCCTCTGTACATCATCTTTAAATAATTATTAAAAAATAAATAAAACCAAACCCAGGTAGGACATAGTATAAGAAGTAGAGTGCAAACAGTCCTGCTGAGCAATATCAGGTAAAAATTTTGGAGCAGTCAGATGCAAAGCTGAGACTGAAACGTTTATAGCTGCATTTGAAGCATGATCTCCCGTAGACTCACATCAGATTTTAGTTCACTTTTGACATTGTTTGCTTTTTTTGTCAGCCTGTGCAAAGCCTTGGGCTTTTTCAAGGCTAGAGAGCCACAGCACCTCTTCAGGCTTTTTCTGTGTATGTGGTACTGAGGAATTGAACCCAGGGCTTCATGTATGCTAGGCAAGCACTCTTTGTGTGTGTGTGTGTGTGTGTGTGTGTGTTTCATCTATTTTTCATTGTAATTAATAGAAGGGGTACATGATATTTGCCAGATAGATGGTGCATTAATTCACATACATTGATACCCTTTCACATGTCTTGGTCCCCATTTTCCTCCCCCCCACCCCCAACCCTCATCTTGTTTTCCCCGTTCCCTATCCAATTTCAAATAACCAAGTACAAATATATCCGATATATCAGGTAACAAAGTGAGATACTGTAACAATATGAGATAACCGAGGGATAGCAAAAGAGATGAGAGATAACATAGTACCTTAAGGACAACAATCATTCATTATATGGCTTATGTTTCCATATCCTAGAGATCCTTTCATTCAGCGTCCTACTATGTGGCCTTTTGTATCAAGGTTTTGCTCTATTGCAAATCTCTGCTAGGAGAGCCCAAGGTTTCTACTGATTATGACAAATGAGGAAAACCATTGAGCCTAAGTTCCTTTGAGTCTGGCTTACTTCACTTAATATGATCTTTTCTGTCTTTCCATTTCCTAACAAATGGGGTGATGTCATTCTTTCTGACAGCAGCATAGAATTCCATTGTGTACCAATACCACATCTTGTTGATCCACTCATCAACTGAGGGACATCTGTGTTGGTTCCATGTCTTTACTATGGTAAATAGTGCTGCAATGAACATTTTTGTGCTGGGGGATTTAGTATGTCCTTGTTTCTGGATAATTGGGTAAATGCCAAGTAGTGGAATTGCTGGGTCATAGGGGAGCTCTATGTTTAGTCTTTTGAGGAATTGCCATACTGCTTTCCATAGTGGTTGAACGTTGAACGAGTTTGCATTCCCACCAACAGTGTAGTAGTGATCCCTCCTGACCACATCCCCTCCAGCATCTGTTGTTATTAGTTTTCTTGATCCTGGCCATTCTAACTGGAGTGAAGTGGAATCTTAGAGTTGTTTTGATTTGCATTTCTTTTATGACCAGAGATGTTGAGCATTTCTTCATGTGTCTATAGACCTTGCCTTTTGTGTGGTTGGTGAAGATCTTCTCCCACTCTGTAGGCTTCCTAATTAGTTTACTAGCTATGTCCTTAAGCATAAAGGGGATCCAAATAGGGAAAGGGGAAGTAAAACTTTACCTCTTTGCAGATGACCTGATCCTCTATTTAATGAATCCTATAGACTCTACTCCCAAGCTCCTTGAGCTGATTCAAAACTTTGGAAGGGTAGCAGGCTATAAAATTAACCCTCAAAAATCAACTGCCTTCCTCTATGCCAACAGTGAGAGGAATGAGGCAACAATCAGGAAAGCAACTCCTTTTGCAATAGCCTCAAAGAAAATAAAGTACCTAGGAATTACCTTAACTAAGAATGTAAAGGAGTTTTTTGATGAAAACTTTAAAACCCTGAAAAAGGAAATTAAAGCAGAACTGAGGAAATGGAAAAACCTCCCATGCTCCTGGATTGGAAGAATCAACATCGTGAAAATGACAATCTTGCCAAGGGCTATCTACAAATTCAATGCAATACCCATCAATATCCCAATGTCATTCTTTAAAGAAATAGAAGAGGCAATCCAAAATTTCATATGGAATAATAAAAGACCCCGTATAGCAAAAATACTTCTTAGCAGAAAGAACAGCGCAGGAGGAATTTCAATGCCAAACTTTAGACTCTATTACAGAGCTATAATTATCAAAACAGCTTGGTACTGGCACAAGAACAGGCCTGAAGACCAATGGAATAGAACTGAAGATCCAGATAGTAAACCACAGACCTATGGCCACCTAATCTTTGACAAGGGAGCCAAAAAAATAGAATGGAAGAAAGACAGCCTCTTCAACAAGTGGTGCTGGCAGAACTGGTTAAGCACATGCAGAAAACTAAAGTTCGATCCTTCTTTGTCACCCTGCACTAGAATTAACTCCAAATGGATCAAAGACCTGGAGGTAAAAGCCGACACTCTGGAAACTCTACAAGAAGGAATAGGAGATACACTAGGCCTCCTTGGCACAGGTAGAAACTTTCTCAGTAAGGACCAAGAATCACAACAAATCAGAGAAAGGCTGCATAAGTGGGACTGCATTAAACTGCGGAGCTTTTGTATGGCATAGGCAAGCACTCTTACCACTAGGCCATGCACCTGGACCCTTGACATTGTTTTTAGTGGAATTATTTTCATTTATAAAAAGATACTCTCATAACCTTAATATATTTAAGTCATGTTAAAAATAAAAATTCTGCCAGGTGCTGGGTGACTTATGCCTATAATCCTAACTACTTAGGAGACAGATCTGAGGATCTCAATTTAAAGTCAGCCTACGCAGAAAAGTCTGCAAAACTCTGATCTCCAATCACACACACAAAAAGAAAGAAAGAAAAAGAAAAACCGCAAAGTAGTGCTGTGGCTCAAAATGGCAGAGCTCCAGACTTACCAAAAAAAAAACAAGGGTGGCCAGCCCGTGAGTTCAAGCCCCATGACCAATCCAAAACATAAATAGATAAAATTAAAGAAAGAGAGTGAGAGAGAAGAAAGAAAGAGAGAGAGAGAGAGAGGAAGGAAGGAAGGAAGGAAGGAAGGAAGGAAGGAAGGAAGGAAGGAAGGAAGGAAGGAAGGAAGAAAGGAAGAAAGAAAGAATTCCTAACCAGTTAACATGCTTGTAATTCTAGCAACTCAGAAAACTGAGATCTAGAGGTTTGAGGTACAAAGGCAGCTGCAAGTCTGTGAGACTCCACCGCCAATTATTAGTCAAGAATGCCTAACTGGAAGCATGACTCAAGTGATTCAATTTCCAGTGGTGAGTAACAAAAGCCAAGTCAGATGGCAGGACCCATAAGTTCAGTAATGACATACATTATTAAAAATAGCATCAAATTGAAGAGAAAAGAAAAAAAAAAAGAAAAAAACCCTGAAGTCTGGCAGTATGAAGGATGTGGGGAAACTAATTCTCACATATTTCTCAAGTAGGCACAACCAACCCAAAGATCAATTTGGCAATATTTAGCGAAAGCTGCAATCTGCAACCAGCCAACTGGACTTCTACACTTATTCACTTTAAGAAAACTTTTGCAACCCTATAGAGAAGCTCAGGAATTACCATTGCAGCATGACTGTGCAGATTTACTTTTACTAGGCAATAAATATCACAGGATACTTTTGAGCAGCTAAAGTAGGCCAGCTCCTCTCTGTATGTTCACGCACATATACTCTAAATGCTAAGTGAAAGAAGATCACAGAGTGACAGAAGTATTATACCATTTATGTTGTTTTGTAAGAGCACACAAAATATATTATTTATGGTTAAATATATATGCAGTGAAAATAGTCAAATGTAAAGTGAATCTAAGCCAAATTAATAGTAGTGTTTGCCTTTTGGGAGGAAGAGAGTGAATGATCTAGAACAGCATAAGCGAATTATCAGTAATGATTTATTTCTTTGATAAAAATGATCTGAAAGAAATGCAGCAATACATTAACATTTGTTATATTTCTGTGGCAGGTACATGAGTCTTTACACCATTATCTTTTATTTGTACTCTTTCAAAATGTTTATATCTTTTCTCTCTGAGGAAAATAATCATTTCCCCTTAGCTTCCTGAAGTTTTGTTTCAGAGATAAAAAGAAATGACTCAACTTGGAGTAAAACATGTGGGCTAGAATCCAAACTTTTCTATTAGATACCTATGTATCTACCCATCCATAAGCTTCTGGAGTTTAAATGAGAATGCAGCAACTGCTTCTGAGACAGATTCATTGAAATATCCTTACTATAGGACACAAAATGCTGGTTTCTGGGACCATCTTCAAATGTATGGCACTCATGGCTTAAAGAAATGTATTGTCTGACAGTTTAGAACCGTGAAAGTCTGCAATCAAGCTATGTGTAATGCTGACTCCTTCTGAGGACTATGAAAGGAAGCAACTCAGATCATACCCCTGAGCCACTAACTACCAATCTGCCTCCTATCTCTCGGCATCACCCCTTTATACATGCCTGCATCAAAATCCTCATTCTTGTAATTATACTAGTCATATTGCAGTACCAACCCCCTGATTTGAAAAAGGGCCTGTCTCCACCTATAGTCACATAGAGTCATCACATCCTGAGGGAGTACAATTCAACCCTTAAGACCTAGAATATTTATTTAATACAATAAAACATATAAAGCAGGAAAGTCTGCCTTTTTAAAGAGGAAGGTTATCCCTTCCAAAAAGCAACTTTAATTTATTGGTAATATTCACTTGTAGGGGAGTGAGAGGGCAGGTGTGAGGAATGATGGAATGAGGTTATGGGCTTCATCTCCACCCTGTGCAGATGCAATATGACACTGGTGTAGGCAAGTTCTGTTGCCAAAATAAAGGCTGGACCTGCCAGCTTCTCATTTGTCACTCTACATCTAGTTTGCTCAGGTGGATAGAAGGTGATGCTAATGATGCCAAGATCCTACGCTCAATTCCCATCTGAGCTAATTAGCATCACTCCTCTGTCCACCACGTCCAGTACTTAGTTGTTGCCTGCTTATACAGGGAACAATTGAGGCCAATCAAAAACAGGGCTCAGTTTCACAATTTCTAACTGAAGCACAGGAAAGAGGCAAAAGGAAGCCTAACTTTATCCCAGCTCAAATGATCCCTTTCCAGACCCCTGACTCCAGACCTCCATAACCAAATCATTAACCCTGGGCAAAAAGTCTTAACAGATGGAACAGTCAACACAAACCAAGGAATGGAAATAGCAAATTCAGATAAAAGATAAGAGAGGGGTCACAGCCTCAATTTAACAAATTTTCCTAGGACATTTTCTCCTACCTAATTAAAATATAGTTTAAATTTCAAAGTTTCAAGTGGGATAAATGCTTAAAAATACTTTACCATCATTTATAAATCAATGTCTTCTATAAAATATTGGGCATTCTACAGAATAAGCACTTCATAAACCTTGCAGAAAGTGAAATGTTTCTCTTGTCTTGCTCTTACTTTTTGTTTTTCTCAAATCTAAGTTGTGAACAAAGATGAAGGCTTAACCTTCAGACCCATGAGAGAGGAAGAACACTTCCACCTTTCCAAGTATTTCCTCTTTATCTAAAGTAAGAAACATCGGCACCCCTGTCACCTCAGGAGGTAAGATTGCATGTGGATTGTCCTTCAGAAAATGAAAATTCATCTAAACACACAGTACACTAGGCTCTGATTCCTTAGTGTGATTTGGGGGAGCTTCATTAGCAATTCTCTTTTATAGAATATTGACCAGTAATTATGACCAGAGTATTTTGGTCAGAAACAACAGAACTTCATTCCACCCAGCCAAAGGTAGAATTTTTGTTCCCCAGAATTCTGAAGCCCAGAAATCTACCTCAGGTAAAAATTCAGGTGTCTCTGTCCCTCCATTCTTACTTTCTACTTTCTTTAAATAGTTTCAACACAAAGATCCAACAAAGATTGTTAAATTGCAGTCTACCAGTTTAGCAATACTAGAGATAAAATATAAAGCATCTCTTTTCTAAAATGTGTAGCAGGTTTCATGATGATATGCCTCTCCATGGATTAATCTGTGTGCCTAGGCAGACTCCCATCTACCATGTCTGGTCATGTGACATCAAAGGTGTAAGAGAAGAATCAAATCCATGTCAAACATACAGGACTAGTTCCTTAAAGCAAAGTTGATGCCAAAGAAAAGTAGAGGGCAAAAGCAATAAATGGCCAGTCATGGTGACCCACACCTGTAACCCTAGAACTAGGGAGTCAGAGGCAGAAGAATTGAGAGTTCGAGGCCAGACTGTGCCAGACTTTGTGGAAAGAAGGAGGGAAGGAAGGAGGGAAGGAAGGAGGGAGGGAAGGAAGGAAGGAAGGTAGGAAGGAAGGAAGGAAGGAAGGAAGGAAGGAAGGAAGGAAGGAAGGAAGGAAGGGCAGTGGATATCCATTACTGAAGGCTTAGGCTGTTAGCTCAATAAAAATAGTATTAGTCACCTAGGGGTGGTGTCTGAAAGCGTGGAAATCCATACAAATTCTGCATCATATCTGGAATAAACAAGTTAAAAATCCATTTTGTACCACTGATGGTTCAATACTACATTTCCACATGGACACATAATTATGACAAGTTACAATTTTCATTTGAAAGCTGTTGTGTAGGTATAAGAAAACAGCAAATGAAGAGTGACATCAAAAGGCAGTTTAGTTCCTACCCAGTTACTGATAAAATCACATGTAAGCCCTTTATTCTGCAAGACCCACAGGAACAAGGTGTTGAAATGATTCCATTATAATTAAATTATTAAGAACGATGATATGTGCTGCCTTTTGTAGCCCTCTCCATGCAAGGGAATAATTTCTTCTGTACATGTAATTCATTAATTTGTTGTAACAATTAGTCTCAGTGCTCTTGTGAGGCATACTCAACCCTCATCAGTATAAAATGACACACTCTGATAAAATCTGTGCTTCTGAAAGGAAGTCTGAATTTCCAGGTCTGATAATGACTCCAATTCAAAATAATCCCTCATCCAAAGGGACTGCATAAATAAAGATCAAAAGACTATAGGAAGCTAGGTGCTGGTGGCTCTTGCCTATAAGACTGGCTACCCAAGAAACTGAGATCTGAGAATCAGATTACAGTTTATTAGCCCAGGAAGGAAGTACTTGAGACTCTTGCCTATAATTAACTACAAAAGAGTTATAGCCCAAGTGGTAGAGTGTCATGAACAGATAACTAAAAGATAGTGCCCAGGCAATGAATTTAAGCTACATTACTGGCGCACTCACACACACACACACACACACACACACACACACACACACACACACACACACACACATACATGCGTGCACATGCCCACCACAGTCTGTGAGAGAAACACTAATCTTATCAGGTAACAGCTAACTGTCATTTGGGAAAACTCTCTACAGGAAATTTAGTCTCTGAATTATCTGTCCAGTATATTCATAGTTATATTCTATGGCAATGTCAAAGGATGCAAAATGTTTGTCCAAGTAACCCAGTGCCATTTGATTAAGTTCTTTATATAGTCAGAATTTTTAATGCATCATCTAAATAGAAAAAGTATTTGGGGTTGCTGTTTGTTTTTAAACAGGAATTAAACAAAAAACTCACCATAGGTACAAGCTGAGGCATTGCTTCCAGCATTTAGCATAGTCAAATGATCAAGTTTCATTATTTGATACATTTTCAGCCTTGCAATGGAGTCATGAGGAATTGATGGGAGCAACAAATTCATTTTCAAACAGGTTTATCACTTCGTTGGGTATTCATTTCAGCAGAATCAACAGTATAACTGGATCTCTTTGGCCCTTTGTGACATATTTTTCCAAATGGAATGATAGTAAGCACAGAGATGTAATAAGTAGCTAAAGACTTCCCATTTCCACAGGCACCCAGACCTTCAAAGGAAGAAATTACTCTCATTGTCAGGCTATTGCTCACTGAGGGATCAATGCCCAGGTATTTTAGGTCTTGCTTAAAAAGAAATTTAGAGGTGCCACAATCATTTTGGTTTTCAAAGAAAGACACTAACATCTCTGTTACAAAGAAATCCTCATGAAAGATTATGTTTCTGATTAGGGAAATAAGAATAAGTTAAGCATTAAAAAAGTATTGTATTTTCTTAAAGACATTAAGCCAGATAAAATAGGGAAATGCATGTTAATTAAGAAGATAAAATAATTGAAAGAACTGCTATCTTTAAATGTCAAGCTATCTTTGATTGCCAAAGTTTGGTAAATCATGCATATCATCTGCAGAAAATAATTTGTGGGAAATCAATGAGATTGTCCACACTGCCTTGTATATGATCAATTGTTATGGCCCTAAGAGTCCATTCAAAGTATATATTATTGATTTACTAAATACATACTTGACATTCTATTTTGAAAATATAAAAGAACATAGGTAGCATAATGATATACAAAATTGTTTCATTTCACACAGATTCGTTTAAATAATAGATTCCAGGGGTAAACATCATTGGAATACTAAGATATCTACTAGAATAGCTCTAAACCCCCAGTTTAAAGTTTTGGTCTCCCTAGTATAATCCAGGCAGTAGCAACTTTATTAAGATCTGGGATCATGTTAGATCTATAACCAGGACCCACCTGCATCTATTGAATGATAATCCCTGGAGAAACAAACAGTAGAACAGACTGTCCAGGTGATCTGATCAAGCTAATGATTGAAAACTTAATTTTACTTACAAACCATCCAGATAAGATTTCTATGTTCAGGGCAGGGCCCTGATCACTGGTCAAGAGTAGAAAAGGTAAAAGCCCAGGATGAATCCAGGCACAGAGGGACTTGAAGACTACAATTTCAAACATTAATTTTAAAAAAGAATGTAACAACTGTGTACAATTAAATATTCATTTGGAAAGAAAGAAATCAAAAATTTAATTGTTATAATGTTAACAACTTTCACAAACTACAACATAATGCTTTTATTAGTCAGTTTACTAGTTGACCACTCTAATACTCTTTTCCTACATTTGTTTTTCACAAAATACGTTGCTTGGCCTATATGATAAGACATTTGCTAGAAATTCCTGTAGGAAAAGCAATGATAATTTAGTCATTCCTCTAGCATAATGATTTTTTAAAAGCATTATTATTGACAGCTTAAGCAAGTTGCCAAAAGGGTTGTTGTTGAATTTGGGAACATTTCTCTCAGGTTTAATTTGTATATGAGTGGTAAGATTTTCAGGCATATGAGGTATTTCACTGTAGCAACTAATCTTTCTAACATTTAAAAAAAAATCAGAGTCTCTAGCTGGGGACATGGAGATGCTACGTGCAAATGGATGTCTGATGTTTTATTCACATCATGTTAAATCCACATTGCATCAAACATTTATTAAATTACTTTCCCCAATAAACTATCAGCCCACCACCCATATAAGTCACTTTGCCTCCTTGAGGAAGAGAAAGAAAGAGTGCACAGAGTCAGGAATATCCAGGAATAATCCCTTCTTATGAACACTAAATGAAAGGAATCATTGTTCTCCTGAAAGAAAAGAGTGGCCTTTCATTATCTACAAATGGAGAAATGTATACAGTGACTTATCACAGAACCAGATTCCCCTATCTTTCTTGATCTAGAAAGTGTGATATTCCAGCTTCTGAAGTGGAAAAGGCCCTATGGGGCCTAGTGTTACTTTGTAGATAACGAAGTAAGGCAAAAATGTTCCAAAGATTTTTCACTACCTTTGTGAGGACCAGTTGTTCAGAAATAGAGAACTAAGGTTGCCCATCAGATATCCCAAGGGAGATATCTATTTTGGACACAGTTTTTTGGTTGGTCGTGGCACTGGAACTCTGCCTAGGCACTGTTCTTGACCTCTTCAGCTGAAGGTTACCACCCTATCCTTAAGCTAAGCCCCACTTCCCAGCTTTGGACACATTTTGAGATGGATTTCTATTCTTTGTGACCCAAAATCAATAGCAAGCAAGCAATTATAGGACAAAGATACAAACAGTGATTAAAATCAACATCTTCCACCAGGCACTATGGCTCACGCCTGTAATCCTAGCTACTCAGGAGGCGGAGATCTGAAGATCAAGGTTCAAAACCAGCCTGGGCACAAAAGGATCTGAGACACTTATTTCCAATTAATCTCTAGAAAACAGGAAGTGGGGCTTGGCTCAGGGGTAGGGTGGTAGCGTTGAGCTGAAGAGCTTAGGGACAGTACCCAGGCCTAGTTCAAGCCCTATGACCCCCCAAAAAAGAAAAAAAAAATCAACATCTTCCTATTTGGCCCTCCAATGGATGCAGGTAAACTAGACAGTAAATGTACACACCACTGGAGAGGAGCCTCTCCTCGAAGACTGCTATCTTGCATACCCACAGCCACATTAACAGCCGCAAACATCAATTATTTAATATATAAGAACAATAATGTTGCTACTTATCAAATACATGTCTATACTGTAGGTATTAAAATTCCTAGTAATTATTCAAAGGAAAGGCAATCATGAAGTTGAAGAGAGATCTGTGTTCATAAATCTATAGAATTATATTGCTGGTGACAGTAGCCAAAATATTTGTCCATCCACAAATGAACAGATAAAAAATACACACACACAAATTTTCATAAGTATGTTCAGTAGAATAGGATTTCTGCCATTAAAAAGAATAAAAATCCTCTGATTTGCAGTCACAATAATAAACCTAGAGAATAAGCCAGGGACTGAAAGACAAATAGCATATGTTTCACTCATATGTGGATTCCTTTTTTTCTTCTTCCTTCATTTTGTTTGTAATTTTATTTCATTGTTGGGGTGATATACAGACGGGTTACAGTTACATTCTTCACGTAGTGGGTGCATTATGTCTTGGACATTGATACCCTTTCCAATGCCTTTCTCCCACTTTCCCTTCCCCCAATCCTCTCCAATCATCTTGTTTTCCCCCTCCTTTCCCTATTTCAAATAAACTAATAAACATATATACAATATACCAGATACCAATGTCAGATCCTTTCCAATCATCTTGTTTTCCCCTTCCTTTCCCTATTTCAAATAAACTAATAAACATATATACAATATATCAGATACCAATGTCAGATACAGTAACAACATGAGATAAACCATAAGGGGAAAAAAAGAAGCTTTACATAGTACATTAAGAACAATCACAAAGATAAACCTCTTGTTTCCAAATACCACATATTTTCACTCATATGTGGAATCTTTAAAATAAATAAATAAATAAGTAATCTCACAAAAGTAGAACAGGGGCTTTACTAGAGCCTGAAGAGAAGGAAAAGAAGAGGTACATGGGGAAAGATTGAATGGAACAAGTACATTAGATAAGGGAAGAAGTTTTCACATTTTATTACACAGCTGGGTAACAAAATTACATCTCAGTATAGCTAAAAGAGAGGATTTTGAATGTACTTATCATGAAAAAAACCCTCTAAAGTAATGAGTATGCTATATTTGACCCTCACATAGAAAAGAAATGTATCAAGGGAGCCAGGAGTTTGGCTTAGTAGTAGAGTGCTTGCCTAACATGCATGAAGGCCCAGGTTCGATTCCTTGGTGCCACATACAAAGAAAAAGCTGCAAGTAGTGCTGTGGCTCAAGTGGTAGAACTCTAGCCTTGAGAAAGCCCAAGGACAGTGCTCAGACCCTGAGTTTAAGCCCTAGAACTGGCAAAAAAAAAGAGAGAGAGAAAAGAAATGTATCAAAACATTACACTGTACTTCATAAATATATACAATTAGCATGTAAAATTTCAGTAACATACACACATACATGCATTTGTAAATACATGCATGCATGCATACATTTCCAACCAAATCAGCACTATTTACTTAATTTTCAATGGTTTTTCACATTGGTTCCTTCAAAAATTGAGTTCTAATACACAATTTTTTTAATGAAAGGAATGGATGAAAGTACAATGTGGAAGACTCTGAGGTGGAATGTTACAGATCCATACTTGAATTATAAACCTCCCCTGAAAAAATCTATAGAATGGGATTTAATAAACACCTGCAAAACTTAGCCTCTGATGGTATTTGGCTCTACAAGGCAAGAGACAGAAAGAGAGAGAATGGGAGATCTCATACTCTTAAGGAGCTCAAGAAGTACATGGCATTTTTTAACAGGTATGAAGCCTCAAATATACCAGATGACATATTTCAGGAAAAAATTATACATAAAATGATGCTTATTAGCCAAAGTCACTGAAAGAAGCCATGAGTGTGTCCAAAGAAGGACAATAATATTTCCACACAAATGTAGGATTTGGGAAAGGGAAAAAATTAAAACAGAAACTTGGGGCTCAAGTGTCAGGTAAGGGGTTGAATTCTCTTCATAGACAAGTAGGCACCATGAAAAGGTTTGAAGAGAAGGGTGGCATGTCAAATCTTAAGACTGATCTGTATTTAAGAGTGACATATAAAGGGCCAGGAGTCAGGCCTGATGGTAGTGTGCTTGCCCATCATTGCATGAAGACCCGGGTTTGATTCCTCAGTACCACATACATAGAAAAAGCCAGAAATATTGCTGTAGCTCAAGTGGTAGAGCTTTAGCCTTGAGAAATTCCAAGAACAGTACTCAGGCCCTAAGTTGAAGCCCCAGGACTGGCAAAAAAAAAATGAAGCATGAGCTATAGAAGTGAATAGATGCATGGAACCTATTAGGATATTAAAACAATAACTCAGTACAAAGAAACAAATTATATCTAGGATGGTCTGAAAACAGAAAAGAGAGAATGAATGTGAGGAATAAGAACGGGGAGGCTTTTGCCAAATGTCTCAATTGGGAGAATTTGTAAGCTTCTGAAGGCAGGAAGGAGAGCACACAGTGGAGAATATTATCCAAGAAAGCACTGTAGTTTGCAACCTGGAGTCACCATGCTAGATGTTTTGGAAACTGTACTGCTTCATTTTCAAGCATTAGTCTTTTTTATGAGCCCAATAGGCCAATAGTTGACCATGTTTGGACCTTTGGAAGTTATTCTAGAGCTAAACAACAAACTCCATGCAAACAAAACTTACGCAGGGTGAACAACGGATGCTGTTCTTTAAGAAGTTGGGATTAGAGAAAGGTGAGAAGATTGAGTATAGTCACATTTTCTGTAGACTTTAGAGGTAAAGGAGAGGATTTTAGGGTACCCTGATATTAGAATGGATACTTGAATTCTAGAATATCCTTTACATAATGCTGGTTCCGCGTATGACTCCACATTATAAAACCCCCCAATGACTTTCCAGGACATATACATTGTTGTGAAAAATCAGTGACCTGCCAACAATCCTGGTCCTCCTTCATGTTTCCATTACCTACACCCATGACACCTGAGACATAGTTTCCTCCAGAGACTCTAACCTCTTCTTATCCTTCTCCATGAAATAATATCATCCTATAACTGGCTTCTCATATGTGCTCATCCTTTAAACATCCCTTCTTCAGAGAAATTTTGCTCCTCCCTTGGGTTATGTCAGATCTCCTTGCTATAAACTATCAGAGTTTTAGGTATTCCTTCTTTACAACCTTTATCAAGATTTGTATATCAGGCACTGATAGGTCCCTTAAAAAAAAAAAAAAAGACACTCTCTACCAAGCTACCTTCATCTCTACAGATCATTATCAGATTTGGTTAACTTTTATATTTTGGGCATCAGAATGACTGACTTCTAATGGTTTTCTGCTAATATTTTGGGGGGACTTTCTTGTCTATATTAATCAAATACTAAATGTTCTCAGTATTTACAGGATCCATGGTTATAGTCCATAGTGTTAAAATCTGGACTTGAAAATGGACAGCCTGGATTCAAACCTTAGCTGTATAACACTAAATGTGCACACTTGGGAACAGTGTTAAATCATCTTTGCTGAGTTTCCCCATTATCAAAATGAGGATAATGTAGAGCTGTGTGGTGATTAGGTAACTAAGAAGCAGAGATTGATAACCTGCCCGAGGCTTTAAAACTATTAACAACAGAACTGGGAATCGAACCTGAGGGAATTTGAATGTGGTGTTAAAACATGACATGAAGAAATATTTATACATATGAATATATATGTATTTTTCTGTCTATAAAAATTATTGTCTACATATATAGAAGCATTCATTACTCTATAAAATCTACATATACATATCAGTAATAAATATATCTAATGTATATAAATAATCAAAATTAAATAGATGGTTTCTATCTATAAAAATTACTGTATCAAGCTGGGCACGGTGGCACGCTTATAAATTCTAGATACTCAGGAAGCTGAGATCTGAGGATCACGGTTCAAAGCCAGGTGGGTACTAAGGTCCAAAGAGTCTTATCTCCAATTAATCACCAGAAAACCAAAAGTGGCATTATGACTCAAGGGGTAAAGCGATAACCTTGAGCTGAAGAGCTTAGGGACAATGCCCAGGCCCAGAGTTCAAGTCCCACAACTGACAAAAAGAAAACACTGTATCATATGTAGAAACATTCTTAAGCCGATACAACTACACACACACACACATATCCATCACCCTATCTTTGTTTTCAAAGCAATGCATCAAGGCCTACATCTGTAGGAGAATATCCCAAGAAGCAAACTCAAGCCATGACAATCATTCTGGTCAGTGAATGGAGTCAACAATAGATGATAAATGTACAATCATGGATTCCTTGAAGTGGATGATACAAAACTGACAAGCATGTATCTTGCTTTTCAGTGAAATATCTCTTCACTAACAGATACTAAATGCCATCCCATTGGATGTACATACCAAAATTGCATATTTGTACTTATCACTTAATGGGCACATGAAAGATTGCACAAAATCCATAACCAATGATGCTTGATGGCAGAGCATTAGTGACTCAGTCTTTTTCCAAACCTAATGCTATGTTGCTTCAGTAGACTAATGTTGTAGGTTCAGTACAACAAATAAAGCATCCATGTGTAAAGTTGATACAGGGAGTTCTCCTAGCACTGATAAATTTAGCAAGAAAGCAGGTCCATATAACCATTGCATCCCTCTTGAAGGCCAATTTTTCAATGAAATCTTGAGTTGTCTATGCCTTGACTTGAACAATTCTTTTAGAAATGTCACCATTGTCATCCAGGTTTTCTGGGCATGTGTAAGTCAAGGTGGATGAGGCTATTGTGAAGATGCTTAGAAATAGCTTAGAAATACCACTAGGCCACCCTCTTAGCCCCAGTGGTATAATGCTTGTCCAGCATGCATGAAGCCCCGGGTTCAATTCCTTGGTACCACATACAAAGAAAAAGCTGGAAGTGGTGCTATGGCTCAAGTGGTAGAGCACTAGCCTTGAGAAAGCCCAAGGACAGTGCTCATCCCTGAGTTCAAGCCCTGGGACTAGAAGGAAAAAAAGAAAGAAAGAAAGAAAGAAAGAAAGAAAGAAAGAAAGAAAGAAAGAAAGAAAGAAAGAAAGAAAGACAACCACTTCATTTTATGGCAATTGATCTGTAAGCCTTGGAAGATTCTGCTCACCCTTCTCTGTCCTCACCACAGATTCTTTCAGTTGGCCTATGTGGAAATTGGTTCTGAATTCCCTTGTTTTATGTAAGGATAGCTGAAGCTGTTTGCATGCTTTGGAAACTACTAATAAGCCGCAGTATCAAGGGCATTATCCTGAACAAGCAGATTTTCCCTCAGAGCTTCAATAATCACCACGAAGCATCTGAGCTTCTGAAATCATGAAACTCATGAGGACATTTAGAAATAAACCCTGGGTGTCCTGGGAAGCACATAGTGAACCTGACTATGGAGATCCAAGTTGAATTATTAAATGTTAAATAAAGAAAGCCACATTTTAAAATGTGAATAAATGTCGTGCCCAAAAAAGTATCCCCATTTGCAACTTTTGAAGAAAAAATAAGGCAATTATTTCTGCCTGTTCACCTGAACAGAAAAAATGAAGTAGTTGTTTATTTAAGAAATGGATGTTAACTTGCTTTACATGTCACAAGTGAAATAAGGGACTTCAGTTGAAAGGATATGGAAGAAGGCAGTAGGTTTCACCTTGCCAGTTCTAACCAGCATCTGTTATCAACATCAGCCTGCTATGCTATTTATGTTCATTCTCATTGCAAAACCAGTGATTAAAAAGCCTCCAGACTTCATGAATTTCATGTCACTATTGTATACTCAGCAAATTGTGTGTGCATGTGTTGTGCATATGTTTGATCACTTCCTTTTGACATGATAAGTATCTAAGGTTCTTGTATTGTCATTCTCAAAGAAAACGAAAGCTGAGTATTGCCTTCTAAGGTTCTCTTTTCCAAATGTGAAAGTAGCAAACAGTCCCTTTTTAGCCTTTCCAGGTAGGGGTCCTGAATGACAAGAGAGTAGTTTACATACTAAATTGAAAAGTTAAATATCTGGGGTGAATGAAAGACAACTTAAAATGCACCCTGAGGGTATTCTAAGGTGCACAAATGTGATTTCATTTCTGTCTAAGCAAAGCATTAATATTAATAGTGAGTTAGATGTAATTTCTTAATGAGCCACACTCTTCTCCCCTGAGTATTCTCCAAGCATTCAAAATTCCCCTGGTTTTGATTCGGTTTCTTAACTTTGAAACTCAGGCACCAGGACGGAAGATCCTACTGGTATCACAAAAGAACTGAGACAGTGATTGTAAATAGAGATTCCCTTCTTGAACACTTGTTTGTTAAACTTGTCATTTAAAATATGATGTAAAAATCAATGTTAATAAATTCTTTTTTTCCCATATATTTTTATTGTAATTAGAAGTGTTACATTAAATTCTTTAATTAAAGAAAAGAACTGAAAGTCTTCTTGCAATAGTAATGCATTTAGTCAGGGTCCAATTGAGAGAAAAGCCTGCTTGGGCAATTTCTCCATTGTACAAGCACCAAAGAGTACCCAACAAACATCAAATCTAGACTAAGCACCTAGCCTAATGTGTCTATGTGATCTAGCCATTGTTTACAGATATCAATAGATCATTTAGACAGATATGCTATTCTCTCGTGGCTTCTTGTTCCATAACAAACAAAACAACACGAGAGTCAATCAAGCATGAGAGAAAACAAACCAGAAGCCAAAGGCATTTTGCTCTGCTAGGATCATGATTTCTACTCTCATGGAAACAGTTTATACTTGTGCTTCTGTGTTAGGCATACTCATTGTCTTACTTATGTAACTGTAGCCCCTCTGACATCACCCTTACAATACAAATAAATTAAATTTTAAAAAAAAGAAATTAGGAGAAAGCTGTGAATCAGTGTTGTCATTAGCAATAAGTAATACAAGAAGCAATATTCAGAATAATAAATTTTTATGTGTCACTTCTCCCAATAGTGTGTGTGTGTGTGTGTGTGTGTGTGCACACGCGCACGCACAAGACCTATGGCTTGAATTTAGAGCCTAGGCACAGTCCCTGAGAATTTTTTGCTCAAGAATTACTAGTACTCTACTGTTTGAGCCACAACTCCACTTCAGGCTTTTTGGTGGATAAATTGGAGAAAAGAGTCTCAGAGACTCTGTCCTAAGTGGCTCTAAACTGCAATCCTCAGATCTCAGCCTCCTGAATAGCTAGGATTATCAGACATGAAATATCTGGCACCCCAGCACTATTTATGATCATTTATTCAACATTTCAATAAGCAACTAAAATTAACCCCCATTTTGCAAGCTATGGAGATCATTCTCAAACTACTTCAAGAATATATGGGGCTACCATTTGTAAGGAAATGGAAAGACTTGGAATCATATTAAGTGAAGTAAATCAGACCCAAAGGAACACAGGCTCAATGGTTTCCCTAATTTGTCATAATTAGTACACATCTAGGACTCTCCTAACAGAGGATTACAATAGCTCAAAACCTAAATACATAAGGTCATATAGGATAAGACTAAATGAAAGGATCTCCAGGTGATGGAAACGAGAGGTTTATCTGCTGTGATTGTTGGGTTTTTTTTGTTTTTTTTTTTTTGGCCAGTCCTGGGCTTGAGCTCAGCGCCCGAGCACTGTCCTTGGACTTTCTCAAGGCTAGCACTCTACCACTTGAGCCTCAGCACCACTTCCGGCTTTTTGCTATGTATGTGGGGTACCAAGGAATCGAACCCGGGTCTTCGTGCATGTTAGGCAATCACTCTACCACTAGGCCAAACTCCCGGCCCCCCTGATTATTGTTCTTGATATGCTATGCTATTTCTCTTCTCCTTTGTTGTCCTTTGGTTAATCTCTCATTGTTATTGCTTCTGAATTTGTCACCTTGTATATTATATACACATTCATTTGTTTATTTAAAATAGGAAAGGAAAGGGGGAAAACAAGATGACTGGGAGGGAGTGGAGGAAGGGAAATAGGGACAAAAACATGAGAAGAGATATCAATGTGTGAGAAGTAATGCCCCTACTATCTGGTGAATGTAACTGTAATCTCTTTATACATTACAATAAAAATTAAAAAAGAATATATGGAGCATGAAGAAATTATGAGAGACTGATTCTGTTCCCTTCTGTTTTTGTTTATTGTTTTTTATTTTTGTTATCTTTACTTTATTTCTTTATTTTATTTCATTCTTTCTCTTTTTTTGCCAGTTGTGTGGATCTTGAACTCAGGTCCTGGATGCTGCCGCTGAGCCGGTTTGTGCTCAAAACTAGCTCTCTACCATTGGGGCCACAGTGACACTTGTGGATTTTTCTGACTAGTTTATTGGAGAGGAGTCTCACAGATTTTTCTGCCTGGGTTAGCTTTGAACTGCAATCTTCAGATCTCAGCCTCCTGAGTAGCTAGGATTACAGATGTAGACCTTATCTTTAAATAGTTGTACAAAGTCTACATGTAACAGAGCAGTTTATGAAGACAATGCATTTTGATCAGTGTTATGCTTCTCAACATTCTCATACCCCTTCTGACCCATCATTTACCATATTTTCTTATTTTGTAGTACATACAATAAATGCTTGACTGCATTCTCCTCACATTTCTCCTCCTCATTTATCTATCCCTCTCCCACTGGTCCTGCCTCCCCTTGCAAATATCCATTTCCCAATGCTTATTTTGTTGGGTCTTGACTTTGTCTTTTGCTGTTGTTGTTAGGGGTGTTTTCTTTCTTTCTTCCTTCCTTCCTTTCTTTCTTCCTTCCTTCCTTTCTTTCTTCCTTCCTTTCTTTCTTTCTTTCTTTCTTTCTTTCTTTTTATTGTAATTAATAGGTTACATTATATTCACCAGATAGAAGGTACATTTCTTAACAATCATTGCTTCCCCTTCTCATGTTTTTGTCCCCATTTCCCTCCCCAATCCCCTCCCATCATCTTGTTTCCCCCCTTCCCTATCCTATTTCAAATAAACATATATACAATACATCAGATAACATAAGGCCTTCTTTCTTTCTTTATTTATTTATTTTTGACTTTTTCTAAGAATTTACACTTAACTTCTTTTGGCTTCTTGCAGAATACTCAGACCTCTGCACAAAATAATATAAGCATTTTCTTCATAGAAAAAGAAAATGTCCTCTCCCATTCAAATACAGTTTATAGAAATGGTTGCTGAAACACATTAGAAAACTATTTCAAGGTACTTTTTTGCACTTATAAACAATTCTCCATATTGGAAAAAATATGCTGTTATCTCCTTAAATCCCCATGCAGTGAGATGCTATACCTGATAAATTATTTTCAAGATTATACTACCCACCTCCAACATTTTATAAACAAAATGAGGGCCAAAGAGAGAAATGACTTCTGCAGAAACTAGCATAGAATGAGATCATATTATATAATTATACAGAATTGAGATACTTAGATTATTAAAGAAAACTTACAAGGTGGCTCACACCTGCTATCATAGCTACTTAGCTACTAAGACCCAGAGGATCTCTATTGGAAGCCAACCCAGGAAGAAAGACTCCACCTACAAAGTAACCAGCAAAAAAACAAAACAAACAAAAAAAAAAGGGGTGGAGCATGATTGAAGTGGTAGAGTGCCAGTGGAACAATCAGGTTAGGTAAACATGAGGCCCTGAGTTCAAAGTTCCAATAGATAGATAAACTGATCTATCTATCCCATCTGTCTATTTTTATATCTACCCAAACCCATATTCTTATGCCTGCTAGTGGAGAGATGAGTAAGACATTAGTAAAATATCAGTAGTAATTTACCTAGTCTTATTATTAATAAATTCCTAGTAATATAAGAATAGAGAAAACCCACAGGTAAGAGATAACAGAAATTTCTAGAATTTAGAGTTAGATAAAAAAGAGATAATGAATAGAAGAAGACAGAAGTAGCTTCTCCATGTTAACATGTAGGGCAGATGGCAGGAGAAGTGGAAGTCCCAAAGTGGCCAAAGTCCAACAGAGCCAGAGAAACACCAGCCAGTAAAGAGCAGAGACAGATGGTTTTAGAAAAGGAAAGTTCCTAGAATAAAAGGTAAATGTGAACAAAATGGAGCATTGGAGAGGAGTGGGAAGGGATGTCTGTGACAGGGAAGTCATATGATAAGATAAAAATAAAGCTAAATTATAATGTCATGGGGAAAAAACTATTGTCTTATGAAAGAAAAAATGACTATAACTGGCAATCAGACCTCATCTAGGATTAGACATGTTAGAACATTTGTTAAAGTGCCTTTTACTCTCATGTCCTATATATGCCAAGGGAAGAAAATGTTTCTTCCTTTTTTCCTCTCTTATTTCTGCCTATTTTGTCCTTTTATACTGTAATAAGTGGATAAAACTTAGGAGAAAATTATTGAGCAGGGCTCTGGTGGCTCAAGCTTATAATTCTAGCTACTCAGGAGACTGAGATCTAAAGTCACCTGGGTAGAAAGTCTGTGAGACTCTTATCTCCAAGTAACTAACCCAAAGCCAGAAATGGAACTATGGTTCAAGCACTAGAATGCTAGCCTTTAGCAAAACAGCTCAGGGACAGCAGACAGGCCATGAGTGCACACATTTACCCAAACCCATAACCATACACATACACATACACAAAATTCATTCAGTATTTACCGTGCACAAAGAACTGTGAGGGTTATAATTTGGATAAGAAAAGGTCCTTGTTCTTGAGAGTTTAGGTCTAGAGATAGAGACAATCATATCGACTTCCAATTATGATACAAGACTTACCAAGGCATATTCTGTGAAGTTAGTACAACTATTCTCCAGGGAAACTCAGAAAATTAATGTCAATCCAAACTCTGGATTCAGAAAGCATTTTTATTAGACCTCAGCCTCAAAGGCAGATAGAATTTTAAACGGTAGAAATGTAAACTCTAGGAAATGGAAACAATAGGGTGGATGTGTTACTGATTTTCTTTTCTTTTTGTTAAGTTTGTATGTGTGCAGATAAAGATCTGTCTTTGGGAAGATAAGGAGGGGGCACAGAAATGGTGGAGGAAAGGTGAATGCAGTTGTTTGGACACTATATTAACAATGAATGGTAAGACATGGGTAGGATGGGAGGGAAAACCTGGAAGACAACAAGGGAAGGGTGACATTGTCCAAAAAGC
This sequence comes from Megascapheus bottae, assembly GCF_031878675.1. Lineage (NCBI taxonomy): Eukaryota > Metazoa > Chordata > Mammalia > Rodentia > Geomyidae > Megascapheus > Megascapheus bottae. The sequence continues at coordinate 21,238,854 of NC_143529.1, forward strand.
AATGAACTCATTATCTAACTTAGGTATATCACATCTGTGCATCATTTTTATAATAACAATAAAAATTAAAAAAATAACAAAGCAGAAGAGCAGGGAGGATGGACCAGGTGGTAGAGTATCTGGCTAGCAAGTTTGAGGCCCCGAGTTCAAACTCCATTACCATCACACACACACACACACACACACCCCAAACTTAATTAGTAAACATCATATATATTTGGTTAGCTACAGATTGATACAGTATTTTTAAACATTATATTTAGATTATAAATTGGGTAATTTTTAAAAAAAAAAACCTCTTATATATTTACGTACTATTGTCGAATGGTAGAATGCAAATGAGAATATAAAAGTGTGAGGGTGTGTGTGTGTGTCTGTGTGTGTGTGAGAGAGAGAGAGAGGGAGAGATAGAGAGAGATCCTATGACATGAACTCAATTGAAATTAACATTGTTAAAAGGGTGAATAAACGTTAAGAGATGATTTGGGAGAAATCCTTCATGAGGAACAGCTCAGGAGAGGCAGGCTTTGGGGGCTGTGAAGGAGTACTTGTGCACTCAGAGGGTCGATGGGCATGAAAATGGGGGCATAGAGTCCACCACAGTTTCCATGGAGAATGCTTCTCCTAGACAAGGAGATACTTGCAATCTCAGAGGAAGGGATCCGGATTTTAAATGCCTAAGCAACAAAAGACACTTGTAATGCTTAGTGAAGAAGGAAAGTCATCTTATATTCTAATTAATTCTGTTTAAAGTCTTCCTCTGAGAATGTTTCCTCTTGCAAGTCCAATAGTCAGCTTCTGTCCTAGTAATCTACTGCTGTCTAATGAATAGCCCAAACTTAGTACCTTAAAAGAGCAATAAACAATATTGAATTTCTTTTCACTACAAATTTTGACCAAGACTTGATAGGAACACGCTCTGTGGTAAACTGGTGGGAAGTTCAACTGAAACTGGAGTGGTTACTTCTAAAATGACACTTACCTATGTTACGTGTGGGTGTTGCTTATGGCTGACATCTCGAGAGAGTCTTCAGTTAGGGACCACAAATCCTCTTCAAAATACAGAAATGGAAGTAGAAACTGCTTTCTTCACAGACCTGGTTCTTGAACTGGGCACATCATTCATTCATTATTCACCATACTTTATTAGTCATGTGGTGACAGAACTTATTCAGAATCAAGGGCAGGGAACAGACCCCTACTTTTAGACAAAGGAAGTATCAATGAATTATGCCTCTTTTTTTAATCTACTCTACTTTTTATTCCAGGGAGATGTCTTTTTTTAAAAGCAAAACCTACACATACTACCTCCAGAAATTAATCTGATAGCATTCTCAAACATTTTCTACAAACTAACACAGGAAAAAGGAAATGATGAAAGTGGACAGGCAGAATAATGGCAGGAGAAACAGATATAATTCGTTGAAAATAATTTCTCCATTCTAATTAGATTCTGTTCAAACTCTACTCATCCCTGACAAATAAAAGAAAGATATGACATACTTAAAATAAGTTAGAGTTGCTATCTTTTCCAGAAGAGATCTGATAACAAGATTTTTGAAAAATATATTCTTAATTACCAAAATCCAAAACTTAACAGAGAGATTGGATTTTAGAATAGAAATGGCTGAAATCAAGTTAGACATCTGAAAAATAACACAAAAAAGTTTAAAAAACAAAATGATAAAGAAGAGAAAAATTAAAGCACACAGAAGTTAGGCCCAGAAGGTGTAACATCAGTCTACCAATCATTCTATAAGATAGAAAATTAAATGGGGACAAAAACATAAGAAGGGCTATCATTGTGTGAGGAGCAATGCACCTACTATCTGGCAAATGTAACTGTAATCCCTGTATACATTACCTCGATATTAAAAAATAAAATGAGGGGCCGGGAGTTTGGCCTAGTGGTTAAAGTGCTTGCCTAGCATGCATGAAGACCCGGATTCGATTCCTCGGTACCACATATATAGAAAAAAGCCGGAAGTGGTGCTGAGGCTCAAGTGGTAGAGCTCTAGCCTTGAGAAAGTCCAAGGACAGTGCTCAGGCCCTGAGCTCAAGCCCAGGACTGGCAAAAAAATAAAATAAAATAAAAAATAAATAAAAAATAAAATAAAATGAGAAAAAAATATAAATAAATAAATGAGTAAAAAAAACATAGAGGACCAGGAGTGTGGCCTAGTGATAGAGTGCTTGCCTACACAGAAAAAACTAGAAGTGGTGCTGTGGCTCAAGTGGTAGAGCACTAGCCTTGAGAAAGCTCAGGGACAATGCTCAGGACCTGAATTTGAGCCCCAGGACTGGCAAAACAAAACAAAACAAAACATGGAGATAGCTGATAATAAAAGGACCAAGAATCAGGGAAACATCAAATTAATGAAGTTACCCTTCATGCTTTCAAATGTCTGAGTAAAAACATTGGAAACTTTTATGACTGGCCAAACTAGAGAGTATTGACAAAATAATTACATTTTCAGACCCATGAGAATTCAGAAAATGGATGCTCCAAAACCCTTTCAAAAACAGCACTTAAAACTGTCTTCTGGCAACACAGAAAAAAAGAAGTTCAAGAAAAAGAAATGGCATCAAAGACTTAGGGGAACCAGGTTAGGAGTGTAAAGTGATGGTATTGTAGAAATACAATAATAGTGAAAGTCAGAAGCCTTAGGAAGAATGAGCCAATTATACTACCCAAAGAATGGGGAAAATCTTAAGGAGGTTTACACAAATATGAAAATGCATTTGGAAACAGGATAGTGAATGCCTATATAAGAAAGTTACTACTGGGCACTGGAAGCTCATGTCTATAATCCTATCTACTCAGGAGCTGTGATCTGGGAAGTATAGTTTGAAGCCAGTGGAGGCAGGAAAGTCCACGAGTCTCTTATCTCCCATTAACCACCAAAAAGCTGGAAGTGGAGCTATAGTTCAAGTGGTAGAATGTTACTCTTGAACCAAAAAAATCTCCCGGGCATTATCCAGGCCCTGAGTTCAAGACCCAGGAGCAGCCCAAAAAGAAAAAAAAAATTTCATCTAAGTATGAAGCCAACTATTGAGTAAAAGAAAAGCAAACAAATCTAATCCTAAAATTAAGAATATTCTCCTGCAAATTGCAGAGGCTGACTGACATAATCCTGTATTTCTTTTCTGAGTTTCATCACAAACATCTCAGTTCTATCATGAATATAACTTACATAATCATATGATACACATTAGTAGAAATATAGTTGGAGAATACAGCTTGCAGCTGGAAGTCCATAAACCAAAACCTACCCGATGACAAATGGGAACAGGATGCTACAAGGAAGAAGTGAGTGCAATAGAAAGAAGACAAAAGAGTAAACCTTTGGTGTCATAACCTTACAGATAACAGACAGGAGGTCCCCTAATCAGAAAGCCATCTCACTGTTTAACACAAGGCCAAAGATGGCAAAGATGGATGGAAGTGCTGGTTTCTACATGGCAACTCTATACCACATACTGTTTCTCTGCCACATTTCTTTCCTAGTAAACTTTTCTAGCACCTTTACTTGTATTTATGTCTTCTCTCATGCAGGGACAGAAGTTGTTTAGCTGCCATACTTTTTCTGGTAATACACTGAACAGTAGTTAGGGATCAAATATATCTTGACATGGACTCATCCAAAGGTTATAAAAATAAATTACATACTAATTATTAAAATGCTTGAGATCAATGTATGAAGAGATTTTTTAAAACTTGGAGTAATGATCTCTCTCCACCTTCCTCCCCCCTCTCTCATTTCTCCATTGCTCATAGCTTGCTGGTATATATTGGTAGCCAGTGTTTCTGGTGGGTTAGGAAAAGGGAATATAAGAGATTTGTATATATCCAAGGAAAGAAAGGGGATACGACCTTGTTGAGAAAGCAAGTCCTCTTGGAAATGGATGGAATGACAAAGCTGCTGTTCCCGAGAAAATCACAGCATTCTGTGCTACACAACAGTCAATCCCTACAAGTTTGTATGAAAGCATATTTGGATTTCCCTTGTGCACCAATTTCTTAGTCTACTCAGTAGTTATTAGGTGATTCCCATTGTTATTAAGAATATGTTTATTGTTATGAGTAACAGAAATACTTTAAATAATGTTTCCTTTTGAATATCTCTTGGGAAGCAGCTCTATAAAACCACATGCAATTAAAACGTACTTGCTTCAAGCTCTAAAACATAAGCCATGTACCTCTTCTTATACAAAATGAAGCTTTTCAACTGTGTGAAAGGATCATCTCTCCTAATTATAAATTCCCTGTTAACTTTTCACACCTGTATTGTGCCATGAAAAAATAATAGTTCTTCAGTTCTACTAGTCCTTTGCATATAAGGTATAAATACATTAAGACTTGGCAATTCTGTCTTTACAAAAATTAGATTTACAATTATAATAAGAGACTGTACTGATATTCAATTCTGTTTGGGGATTTTTTAATTAATATTTTATAGATTTAAGTAAAAATTGTATATATATATATATTCATGAAATAAGTGTATAAAAATATCAAGAGTAAGGCAAAAGTACACCACTCTGAAATTGTCAATATTATAACTTTGGATATCACTCTATGCAGATGAATAGGTAGATGACTTGAGAAAGAGAGCACAAGTGAGAGGGAGAGAGAGAGCATGAGAGGAGAGAGAGAGAGAGAGAGAGAGAGAGAGAGAGAGAGAGAGAGAGAGAGAGAGAGAGAGGAAGGAAGGAAAACCATCATTGTAATTACATGCAACTACTATTTTGTGGAATCTCCCTTATCCTTACAGCAAAGTAATGGCTATGTGTCAAGTCTTAAAATATTTATGACAATAATCTAGTCCCTTAAGATTTCTCATTAAAAATCACTGAGAATTGTAACCTGGAGGCTTTTCCTCCCATTTTAAACAATGTGGAGTAAATTAATTTTAAGTTCATAATTTCTATTTTCATAATAATAAAAACACCACCAAGGTATGTTAAACATTTACAATGTGTCAAGAAGTATGTTAATTACTTTTACAAGAATCATCCAATGCTCATAAAAACTTGAGTCCTAATAGAAAGATTGAGCTATACATTGCAGGCCACACAGCTAAAGTAGATTACATGTGATGTGATCCCAGGGTCTGTACTTTTAAATGCTGGTCCATACAAGATCCATTAGCTGCCAGGCACTGGTAGCTCACACCTACAATCCTAGCTACTCAGGAGGTAGAGATCTGAGGATAGTGGTTCAAAGCCCAGGCACAGAAGTCCATGAGACTATTATCTCCAGTTAACCACCAGAAAAGCAGAAATGGTCCTGTGGCTCAAGAAGTAGACTGCTAGCCTTAAGCTGAAGAGCTCAGGGATAGCACCCAAGCCAAGAGTTCAAGTCCCATGGCCAAAAACAACAACAGAAAAGATCCATTATCATCTTACTAAATTAACTCACTAAAGACCAAGCATTAATCATACGTTCTTCCTCACTTGAATGTATGGTGTTTTAAATTCATGACAATACATTGTCATATCCATTACTTAATGATTAAGAATTTGCCACTGTCAGGGAGATTGGTGGAAGATGGCGGCTCCTCTGAGCTCCCGCCAAGATACAAGTTCTGGCAGCGTAGGGGACAGTTCTTTACCAAAAATTGATCCTAAGTAAGCTTTAGCACCACAGAGACCTCAGTCAGAGAGGAAAAAGGCAGAATACCTGCATGAGGACACAGCTTGGAGCCCCGCCAGCCACGGAGCAGACAGTGATTCACTGCCGCACAGACTCGCTGGCTGCAGACAGAGTCACACAGAGTCTGAGCGAGCCCAGAGCCAACACCCGGCCGTGCACGGACCTGCCAGCTTCACAGAACCGGAGAACCCAGCAATTTGTGAGTACCTCCGAGGAGAAGTTGCCACTTCTGCTCCAGGAACGGCATTGGAAGGGAGCCCCTAACCCTCCAGCTGAAAGCAGCACCATCTTGACTCCTGGCAAGAACACAGGCCAAAGCAATTGGAGCCTGAGAGGTGTTGCTGACAGTGCCATCATTCTAATGGGAAAAGGATTTCCCAGCCATACCTTAGCCGGAAATCCAGCCGCAGCACTGCTGAAGTCCGTCCCCTGTGCAGGCCACAGACCTAGTAAACAAAGCCACCTGGGGATCTTTCAGCTTTGTTTTCACAATCAAGCAATCTGATCTGAAAAACTGCAAAGCCAAATCACAAAAGAAAAAGACTTTGTGAAGTGTTTGGATCCTAAATTTAGTGGAGACACAAGTTTCCTATCCTGCCCCCCTCCACACACAAAAAAAAAAAACTTTTTTTGTTGTTCTTCTACTCCCTTTCATTTGCATTTTTAGGTGTTCTTACTTTCTCTTACCCATTTTTCCTACACCTTTTTTCCTAAAGTTATCATACATCCCTTTTTTTTCTCTTTTTTTTCTTTTTTTCTCCTCTCTTTTCCCACATTCCTTCTGTCACTGTGGTTGTTTCTAGAAACACATTACAGCTCTGGGTACAGTCTGAATAAAAATGATAACTATATTGATACAATCACCTGCTTTTTAATCTCCTGGTTCTCAACCCTAGTATCTCTTGGGTAAGAACTCACAAAAGTGAGGAATCTCCCCCCACATTTTTTTTGGGTGTGTTTTGTTTTGTATGATTTTGTTGTTATTTGATTCTTTTTTCTTTTTAAAATTTGTATCATTGAAATCTCCTATATCTACCTCCCTCTTTTCTCTATATATTCCTCTTTACTTGTCTTATTTTCATAAGTTTTATCTAAGTTCTTCTAAATTTTCTTAAATATGCTACCTGTCTATCACCTTAGGTCAGTTATCCTTACACTATACCTTTTCTTCATTACTATAATAATCTTACACTACTGCATTATTCTTTTCCTACCTCCCTTGTTGTCTTTCATATTATTTCTCTATCTCTGGTCCTCTGTTCATCCCTCAACTCTTATAATGCATGGATCTACATTTGATAGTTGGTGAGCAATGCTGTGTATCTAGGTGTTCAATTATACTCTAGGTCCAGAGGGACTTAAATACAATAGGGATTGGATTGAGGGACTTATTGTTTTGGTCATAAATCGGTAATCTATGGTTGTACTAGATTTGTATGTAAGTGCACAAAAAGAAAGAGAGAGTGATATTACCAATCTAAAAGTGTGAACATCTATTGTCAGCCAACTAAAAAGGTCTAGGTTGGTTATATCTGAAAAATTATAATCTTGATTAGTGTTAATCTTGCTCCCATTTTAAAATGGGCAGAACAAGAAACTCAAGAAAAATGTCAAATCAAGGAATAGCATTTCCCACTCCATATAAACAGGCAATGGAGTAGTCAGTGGAAAATCTAGAGGAGAGTCTTCCAAGTGTTATACAAATGCAATTGATAAACATCATTAATGAAAAGTGTGAAGACATAAAGAAAGAGATAAGAGACCAAACTCATTCTATGAAGCCAGTATCACCCTCATCCCCAAACCAGACAGAGATTCATCAAAGAAAGAGAACTATAGACCTATATCTTTGATGAACATCGATGCAAAACTTCTCAACAAAATACTGGCCAACTGTCTACAACAACTCATCAAAAAAATTATACACTATGATCAACAAGGAGTTGGTTCTTGGAAAAAATTAACAAAATTGACAGACCCTTGCAAATCGTACCAAAAAAAGAAGGGAGCATAACAAAATAAACAAAATCACAAACGAAAATGGTAATATCACGACAGAAATTACCAAGATCCAGAGTGCCGCAGACCGACTCAGCGGGATTGGGGGGAGACCAAGTCTGGATTCACAGGTCAGGAATGGATTCGGCGATGACAGACAGACACAAACGCAAGGGAGGTTCGAAATCTGCTGCGAAGTTTTACTTGTTGAGTGTGAGATTATATACAGTCAAAGTAGGAGTAGTTTCTTTCAGTTGGCATAAGGTCAAAAGATTACAATCACGTTTAAGAATGGTTACAGGGTACATTTTTCTGAGTAGAAAAGAAACTTCTCCCTTCATTCTAAGAAGCCATGGTTAACAAGTCAGACATTATGGTTAGGCATCATCCGCCTTGGCATTAATCACTATTAGCTTTGTTTACCATCTGTTTTCTAGTTCTTCCTATGATTCTGTTTCTAAGTTAGTAATTATTACCCTGTGCCAGGAATTGTAAAACCTTAAACCTAAGAGTCCATTGTTGCTGTTCAGTTAGAGCACACCACGGTGCTCTAGCCCTTCTAATCCTTTCCCATGTGATTCATTAGGTACTTGCAACATTTACACAAGTAATGCAGACGCATTAAAGGCATATTCAGGTAAACTAACATTTATTACTAATTCAAAGATCATGTTTTCCGTTTAGTTTCTAATTCTGTCTTATTATTAGTAGAGTGCATTGAGGTCATCAAGGCTGCTGTGGATGTGTTTGCGCCAGAGTAGCCGGGCATGCACTTTTAGTTCCTGGAGCATCTAGTCACTCAATCAATTGTTTAGGCCAGTGGCTGGCACAGAATATTGCTGCCATACCATCAACTATCAGAAATGAAAAGAGTGTTAAAAGAATCCCAGCACCCAGCATTATGAGCATTCCACGCATATGCCCCAGTCTCTGCCAGGAACCTCCAGGAGGCCTGATCACCATTGGTGCGAACCTCAGGACTGGCAGCCATTCAAGCTCTTTCTGCTCCATGCTGCACAGACTCCACTGGAGTGGATGTAGCACCAGAGCATCATGAGGGAATACTTCTCAAACTTTTACGCCAACAAATTTGAGAATCTATAAGAAATGGATGAATTCCTAGCCAATATTAACATACCCACACTGAACCAAGAAGAACTAACCCAACTAAACAGGCCTATTTCAAGCACTGAAATAGAAATGGCAATAAGAGACCTTCCACCTAAGAAAATCCCAGGGCCAGATGGATTCACAGCTGAATTCTATAAGGTCTTTAAAGCAGAGCTCACACCAATACTCCTCAAGCTCTTCAACAAAATTGAAAATGAAGGTTCTTTACCAAACTCATTCTATGAAGCCAGTATAACCCTCATCCCCAAACCAGACAGAGATTCATCAAAGAAAGAGAACTATTGACCCATTTCTTTGATGAACATCAATGCAAAACTTCTCAACAAAATACTGGCCAACCGTCTACAACAACTCATCAAAAAATTATACACTATGATCAAACTGGATTCATCACAGGGAGGCAAACCTGGTCCAACATACGCAAAACAATATAGTTCAACTCATGAACAGGAGCAAGGACAAAAAATCACATGATTGTCTCAATAGATGCAGAAAAGGCATTTGACAAGATCCAACACCCCTTTATGTTAAAAGTCCGGGAGAAACTGGGAATCCATGGAACACTCCTCAGTATAATAAAGGCTGTGTATCACAAACCCACAGCTAGTATTATACTTAATGGCAAAAAGCTAAAGCCATTCCCTCTAAAAACAGGAATAAGACAAGGATGCCCACTCTCTCCACTCCTCTTTAACACAGTATCAGAATTCCCAGCCAGAGAGCAATAAGACAAGAAGCAAGCATAAAGGGGATCCAAATAGGGAAAGAGGAAGTAAAACTTTCCCTCTTTGCAGATTACACGATCCTGTATTTAAAGAATCCTATAGACGCTACTCCCAAGCTCCTTGAGCTGATTCAAAACTTTGGAAGGGTAGCAGGCTATAAAATTAACCCTCAAAAATCAACTGCCTTCCTCTATGCCAACAGTGAGAGGAATGAGGCAATAATCAGGAAAGCAACTCCTTTACAATAGCCTCAAAGAAAATAAAGTACCTAGGAATTAACTTAACTAAGAATGTAAAGGAGCTTTTTGATGGAAACGTTAAAACCCTGAAAAGGAAATTAAAGCAGAACTGAGGAAATGGAAAAACCTCCCATGCTCCTGGATTGGAAGAATCAACATCGTGAAAATGACAATCTTGCCAAGGGCTATCTGCAAATTCAGTGCAATACCCATCAATATCCCAATGTCATTCTTTAAAGAAATAGAACAAGCATTCCAAAATTTCATATGGAATAATAAAAGACCTGTATAGCAAAAACAATTCTTAGCAGAAATAATAGTGCAGGAGGAATTTCAATACCAAACTTTAGACTCTATTACAGAGCTATAATTATCAAAACAGCTTGGTACTGGCACAAAAACAGGCCTGAAGACCAATGGAATAGAACTGAGGACCCAGATATTAACCCACAGACCTATGGCCACCTAATCTTTGATAAAGGAGGCAAAAATTAGAATGGAAGAAAGACAGCCTCTTCAACAAGTGGTGCTGGCAGAAAAAAATCATATTAAGTGAAGCCAGACTCAAAGGAACATAGGCTCAATGGTTTCCCTCATTTGTCATAATCAGTAAAAACATTGGGCTCTCATAGCAGAGATTTGCAATAGAGCAAAACCTAGATACATAAGGCCATATAGTATGATGCTAAATGAAAGGACCTCCGGGATATAGAAACAAAAGCCATATAGTGAGTGATTGTTGTTCTTAATGTACCATGTTTTCTCTCATCTCTTTTGCTGCCCCTTGGTTATCTTATATTGTTACGGTATCTCACTTCGTTATCTGATTTATTGGATATATTTGTATTTGGTTATTTGAAATTGGATAGGGAAGGGGAGAAAACAAGATGAGGGGTGGGGTGGGGGGAGGGAAATGCGGACCAAGACATGAGAAAGTGTATCAATGTATGTGAAGTAATGCACCTTCTATCTGGCAAATGTAATGTAACCCTTCTATTAATTGCAATAAAACATATATGAAAAAAAAAGAAATCGACAAGGCTAATAAACTCATTCTCTTAAAAAAAAAGAATTTACCACTATCAGGTACTGTACTAGAAAATAAAGAAATAGGATATCCCTGGCTCACTTCTGTAATCCTAGCTGCCTAGGTGTCTGACATCTGAGTATCACAGTTCAAAGCCACCTTGGGTATAAAAGTCTGTGAGACCCTCTATCTCCAATTAAACTGCTAAAAGCCAGAAATGAGGCTGTGGCTTAAGTGGTTGAGTGCCAGTCTGGAGTGAAAAATCCAGGGGGGAAAGCACCCAGATCCTTCATTCTAGTACAAATACACAACACACACACACACACACACACACACACACATACACACACACACACATACACACACATGAAAAAGGACAGAGGAAAAGAAATATACTATGGAAAACTTATCAAAGTAAAAACCAAGGAAAATGACTTCTATATTTTTGTGTTTATATTTGCTAATTAAACAAGAATTGTGAACTCGTTCTTACGCTTCTTTTTTGTAAATATATATCTATTTTCCCTGAAAATCAGAGAACATATTCTTCTCTACAGTCTGTTTTTTTCCCCTATAACATCACAGATGAGCATTATATGTCATTAAATGTCACTTAAAAGTAATAAGCCTTAGCTCTCTGGATTGAAATTTAATGAGTGTGTTCTAGCAAATGTTTGAGCTGTAAAATACTTTTTATTAATCCCTATTGTTCTATTAATCCTATTGTTTAATGTTTATTCTCAACATTTTCCTGTATAAAACCATGTCTATAATAAAGTATAGGAAAATTCTATGGCAGAAATAAAAGGCTCAGATTCTCATTATTCAAAATAAGAAAGGGATGAAATCTTACTTGAGCAAAATGTTCTCTGATAGTGAGAATCCCAAATAATTCTTCCACTTCCAGCTGAAAAGTGTTTTCTACACTTTTATATTTCCTTGTGGTAATGGTTTCATTTTCTTAAGTCCCCTCAAAGTCAATTGGTATTTTTATACTTCTGTTTTTCTTTCCTTATTGGCTTGTTTGTCTTATTTGGGGTTACCTTTGACCCTAAAGCCACACTTAAATAATATGTAAATTTCTGGGAAGAGTAAGTCTTATTCTTCTTCTCAGTGCCTATTTCTCTGTCTCTCTGTCTCTCTGTCTCTGTCTCTGTCTGTCTGTCTGTCTCTCTCTCTCTCTCTCTCTCTCTCTCTCTCTCTCTCTCTCTCTCTCTCTCTCTCTCTCTCTCTCGTGTGTGTGTGTGTGTGTGTGTATGTGTGTGTGCACAAAGGCTAACCTCAGAACTTCTCCCCCCTCTTATTTAACTTTTTTTTTTCTAACAACTAGAACTCTACCACTTTAGTCACTTCTGGCTTTTTGATCGTTATCTCCAATGGAGAGAAGAGTCTCACAAACTTTTCTACTCAGGCTGGCTTAAACTGTAATCCTCAGATTTCAGCCTCCTAAGTAGCTAGGATTAAAAGCATGAGCCACTGGTGCCCTGCCTCTTCCTCATTCTTTAAAATGACTTTTGCTTTCCAGTTAACCCAGGAAAATTCACATTGCATCAGTCTAGTTATCACAGAATGATTTCTCAAACGTATTTTTAAATCATTCACTTTTCGTGGGGTCCAATTCTTAAAAAAATGAATAGTAATGTGATATTAATGGCTTTGGTTATTTTATTTTGCTTAGCAGAGAGAAATAGTTGAGTGGCTTAATTTTGCATGCTTTCACAAATTTGTAAATAAATAACTAAAGGTAATACATTATTCATCATGTTGCTTTGTCTTAAACCCCTGATTAATTTTTCCCATCATTTCCACATGTACTTTTTTCTGCTCCATAATACTTCAGATACCAGTTAATAAGTATGAGTGCTTGTGTGTTGATGTCTGGGTTTAATCATACGAATATGTTTATCAAATCCAAGAGACTAATTACTATAAGCTTTTTACTGCATCAAGGCATATTTTGCTGGGAATTGAATATTAAAAATGCAAAAGATTTCTCTATGCAAAGAGTAAACTGATTTATTCTCATAGGGATTGGATAAGCTAAGAGAAAATTGGCATAAGGAAGGGAAATGCATTCCAATTGCCTTCCTTGATTCCGTTTTTGTTTTCCTTGTTAAATAAAAAGTTGGAGGAGGAGACATTTTAAGTAATATGCATAAAAAGACCAGAAATCAAAATTCATATATGATACCAAAAATGCTCCTAGAATCCCATCAAATACATTTTTAGGTTATTATAGCTGTAATCACTTGAGTAAAGAAGTAGTAACCAATATTTAAATGTAGAGTGTGACTTTTCAAGTATGAAAACACATCTCTGTTGGGTCACTTAATCCAGAAAATTTACTGCAAGACTTTCACTAGTGTAAATATAAAATATGCAGTGGGAAAATGCCAGCATTATCAGTTCTTAGAATGCTGCCTAATGGTTATAAAAATGCAGTCAGATTCACAGAATATCAAGGTCATATGTGAAAGCAGGCACAAGTTGAGGGAGCCGTTATATTTGACAAGCATGGGCCAATTCTGGGGATATTGAGATGCCCTTTTTTTGTCTAGTCTTAGTGGAAATTGTTTCCTGTGACTGTTTTGTACAGTAGTTTATAAACTGTAATTTGTAGAGGCCAGGAGAACTTCCATACAGGCTGAATGAAAACATGGAAAGAGGAAGGCAAAACAGGCCTGCCCCCCTTTCAACCAAAGCTCTCAGCTTTTATCTGTGCTACAAATCAGGAAGGAACATAAAATTTCATTGTGGGAAAGAAAGATAAGATTCTTTAGGTCCGCTTAGTGATTTTACAGATGAGAAACTTGAATACCACACAGATTGTTCACGCACTTTCTGTGGGTAAGATCAGGTATATTATGCTGTATTTTTACTTAGCCTAGCATCAATTTTTTCCTTAATGATAAGATTTACATATGCTCAAGAATCTACTAGGGATTAAATGTTTCCAGAAGTGAGATTATTTGGGTCTAAGTTTCTTGCCAAAATCAACTGGAAAATGAAACTCAAGGAGAATAATCAAAATGGAAATATTTTAATGAACCAATTTTACTTTTCCATGCTCCAAGCATTGCTTCCAGGTCTATGACATTGAGAAAATTATTCAACTTTAAGCTTTTATGTTTTCATATTTTAACTGAGAATAATGTGATACCAACAGATAAAGGCAACAGTAAGGCACCATTCATCATGTTAACAAAGATTAAAAGAAAAACTGACCATGTTAAGTATTACTGAGAAAAAGGGGATAAGAAAATTCAAGTACTTATGGGAATATAATTTAATCTGACCTTTTAGAAACAGGCTTCATACAACTCAAAACCAAACCTGAAGTTCAATGTGTCATATAAGTTTAGGAATATTAATTATCTGTCTGTCTACCTGCTATCTGTCTGTCTATCTATCTATCTATCTCCTGGGACTGACATAGAAGGGAGCTCGCTGTATCATTGTTCTTAAAGTGAAAAATGGAACAAGATGTCTGCTTACAGGGGAATAGAAAACTAATAGTGTAACTCCCACATCTGAGTCTGACCACCACATATTCATAACCAGGGATTGGTTTCCTCCATTCTGCCTGGTTAGTTTACTTTTTCTGGAATGAAGAAATTCTCCAAGGGTCATGCTGATAATGTAGTGAACCAAAAACTTGAAAAGACCCTTCCAGGCTGGTTCTAGATCAATCTTTCTAGTATTTGTCCCACTCTGCGTCTCCGTGTCCCAACAATCAGACCATCCAGTCTGGACGTTCAGCAACTGAAAGTGCTGAGATTTTAACTGTGATGTGAAGGCGTCCTACTTCCACACAGCGTTCCAAATTGTGGATGCCTCACAGTGCCAAGATCCACGATTCCACAAATTCCATTTGTGAATGCCAAAAAGGAAAGGAAGAATGGAAACTTTTCAAAAAAACATCATAATAATGGCTCTATAGCAGAAATAACATGAATTGGTACTTATGTACACAAGAACTACATTATATTATATATATTTCCATACATAAAGCACTTCGAACTGCTTAACACACAGGAAACTCTTTAAATGTATTTTCTCTCTGTACCTTATATCTAAAATTTAATATTAAATAAGAAAAACAAGTAGTAGAAGCATTATTATTAATTATTAAGAGATTCTGAACATATTAATTGTGTAAGAAATTAAAAGTTTTAGAAATGCATTAAATCCTAGTTTGTTTTATATTTTTTCCATTTAAAAGTTAGTTCATATGCATAATATTTGCAAAATAGTTATACTTGATAAATTTATGCTGTATGCTACTATGAAGTGGCAAAAGCAAGCTTTAGTGATTGTAGTAATTAAGAGGAAAACTAGACTCCTGAATTTTTTTATTATCAGGATAATGTATAGAGGGGTTACAGTTACATTCATGAGATAGTTGGTGCATTTCTTCTCATACATTGATACACCTTCTCATGTTTTTGTCCCTATTTCCCTTCCCCTATCCCTCCCAATCATCTTATTTATCCCCCTTCCCTTTCCTATTTCATTCTTTTTTTTTTTTTTTTGCTAGTCCTAGGGCTTGAACTTGGGGCCTGCACTGTCGTTGGCTTTTCCTCAAGGTCAGTGCTCTACAGCACCATTTCCAGCTATGTATATGGTACCTAGTAATCGAACCCAGATCTTTGTGCATGCTAGGCAAGCACTCTACCACCAAGCCGAGATCCCGGCTCCCTTTGCTATTTCAAATAAACATATATGCATACAATATACCAGATAACAAAGTCAGAATACAGTAACAATATGAGATTAACCATAAAGGCAAAAAAGAGAAGAAAAATAACATAGTACATTAAAAACAGCAATCACACAAGATAAACCTCTTGTTTCCATATCCTAGAACTCCTTTCATTTATAGACTTCTGATTTCTAAGACAAACAAATATTCTTTACCTTCTGTGTGCAGAAAATTGGTCTTCATGAAAAGAATCATGTGTCATTAAATTCAGGTACCATGAAATAACACAGGGAGACAGTCAGTGCCCCTTACTACTGGCTTCCTGAGTTAAGTTTTCCTAAGTTGATAAGTAATTAAAACTTGAAGAAAGGCATGTATCCTTCATTGAGTATGGCAGCTGTCCTTGAAGAGAGATGAAGCCACCAAAGTCATGAGCCTTCCTCATCTTCACTATGGTTTGACAGATAGAAATTCTAGAATGCAATCAGGTAGCAGATAGAAAAGAGCAATGAAGAGCGCCACGCCTATTTATGAAAAAATGCTATGCATAGAGGTGGAGAAAGGAAAAAGACTGCTAACAATCTATACTGAAAAATACCGGGAAAGGAGGCAAGTATGAATCGAGCATGAAATATTTAAACTGTTTCAGGGCATCCCGGGGTAAAGGGTAGGACTCTGACTAAAGGGGTAGAGAGAGAAGGGGGGAGGGAGGAAAGGATGGAGGGTGGAAAGAAGGAAGAAAGAAAGGAAAGAAAGAAAGAAAGGAAAGAAAGAAGGAAGGAAGGGAAAAGAAAGAAAAGAGTATAGAAAAATAAATCCTATAAATTCAAATTAAACTAGCATATCACAACACATAAATTAATAAATTAAATACTGGCTGGGAAAGTTAATATCTCTTCTGAAGAATAATAGCACATTGTTCTGGAGCACTTTGAAATCCACTCACTAATTAATGTACTACACATGCACTGCATAACAGCAAAAGTAGCAAACACAAATCAGATCAGACACCGATGGTGAACCTGTTCTTCACGCTGAACTTCCCCAATCACAGATAACCAAAACGGAACCTACATGATCTGACAAAGGTAAAGACAAAGAGTTTTCAGCACTCAGAAGACCAAGGAGGGCACTCCAAGAAAAGGGAATTAAGAATAGCTCTCTAGGAGCTAGAGCTCAGTTCTTGATTAGAGGTAGGTCAGTGGAAGTACAGAGAACATTCTGTGTCTTGCTAGAACACTGGCAGGAGCCAAGATAGAATTTAAGGAAGCGAGAATAAGTGAGGTTGTTGCAGTAGGGTCAGCGTACAGACAAAGTGGACCTTCAATAACTCAGCAAAGGAGAAAGATGTTTTTCCCACAGAAGAATCCATGATTCCTGAAAATATCGACATTATGCTTCTAGGGTTCATAGAAAGTATGGCCTATGCAAGATTGAAGAAAAGACTGCAGGAATGTAAGCAAAAGCTCATTGAAGTAAACTGAGGAGAATTTACAAAGAATCTGACTAGGAGTTCTGTTATCTTTTACAGATTTTTTTTAAAAAACTAAAAATATGTTGTTATCCCAGCTACTCAGGAAGGTACAGTAGAAGGATCAAGGTCCAAGGCTGAACCACAAGGAAAATGCACAAGACCTATCTGCAAAGTAATCCAAGACAAAAAAGGAAAAACTAAGATAGAAATGTAAACATATACAGTGTTCATTATAGTTCTATTTGTAATAGCCAAGATATGGCAGTCAATGTTTCAACTGATTTTAAAATACAGTACATATGTAGAATGCACTATTATTCAATCTTAAACTTAAAAAGAAGAGAATTCTGTAATGTGTGACAACATGGGTCATATGTTGGCATTATGCTCGGGGCAGGGGGGGGGAATAAACTCAGCACAAATATGACAAGATTCCCCTTTTATAAGGTATATAAATAAATGATCAAACCCAAGAGTTGAGTGGTGGTTACTAGGGTTAGGATTAAAGAGTACTGGGAAAATGTTAGCCATTTACATAAATTTTCAATTCCACAAGATGGAAAAGTCTGAAGATCTTCTTACATCACTGTACCTATGGTTGACAATAGTGTAATGTGCCCTTAAAATTTTATTCAGCTGATAGCTGTCATGTTATGCCCCTACCACAATAAGGTACAGTAAATATTAAGTGATGTGTTTAAAGTAACACAAACTCATTAGTGATAGAGCAATGGCTAAAATCCGAGAAGTCTAACAGCAGGAACCTAGCACTTAGCCATTCTGTTATATATCTTCTCAATTTTATGACTCTTAAATCCTACTCTGTTCTGGCCAGTGATCCCAAATTCCTGAAACCATAGTGAGCACACATACTTAAGGAACAGATGAAAGTAAATAGCAAAGCAGACAATCTAAAGATTCTATGATAAGTGAGAATGAATCAATTTTGAAACATAAATTCTGTAGACATTAAAAATGTTCTTTGGCAGAATATTTAATAGCATGGAGATTATTTCATTGTATGCTAAGTAAAAAAATCAAATAGCTACATATAGTTTAGTATACAAAAAACAAACATAATCATGACATATATGGAAATATTTATGGCTGTTCTTAACCTGAAAAAAGGATTTGGTGAAAATTTTGTCTCTATTTTTCTGTATTTTATGATTTTACTACCTGGCTTCAAGACTAAAACTATACTACTTTCTGGCATTTATCGCTAGTTTGCCTGATTTTTACCTATCATTACAGTCTTAGCTGGTCAGAGCCTTCATTTTTAGTATTTTTTAAATATATTTAAGCACTGAGTCAGTTTCAGATGTTATGTATGTTCTTATAGTTACAACTGTCAATAGGATAGATAGATTTACAGTGGAGAAAATATTTATTTGTGACAGTTGTTTCAAAGGGGAAATTATAAATGCTCTGAGAGTACCTTCTTTGTATTCTGGTACTCTCTGAGCATCTGTAGATACAAAGAAGGACTAATTGAGAAAGCTTAAGTTAAAAACTAGACATGGAGTTAGGTGTTGACGAAAGGGTAGTCTAAGCCATGTCCTTAAGAGGAAGAGTGTGAAAGTCAGGGGAGTGGGGGATGGGGGCAGGGAGGCACAGAGATTCTTCATAGCCAGTGAAAATGAAAGTAGCTGTGGTGAGATTTGAAGAAATGTTACTGTGGACATCATTAGGAAGAGTGTTGAGATATCACAGGGAGTTAAGTTAGGAAGTTTTTTTTTCTGGAAAGGATGATGGTTTGGAGCCAGTGAGGAAACATTCAAACAGAACCTGAGTATTTAAGCAGTAGAATCAACGGAGTTATTGTAAAGTGCCTAAGGTGGGCGATAAAACTTCATCGCTCACTAATGTCTGAAGTCAGCTACTGGATAGAATGGATGTCATTTACTGAACTAAAGATGCTGGAGTTAAAGGAGACTAGCAAAGACTGAAACCAAACCTCCACCCATAAAATCTAAGCTAGCTTCTCAAAATTCTGAAATAATGTCTATAATACCAATGAAAAGCTAGGCTAGCAGCTGGTCTAGAATGTAATTGTTGTGGAGCTGAGAATAAGTGATTAGCTTTCAGAAGTCCTTATAAAGATAAATGATTTTCCTGACAGCTGGGATTTGAAAAGAAATGCATAACCTTAAGTAGAGCTTACCATCACTTTATCAACCAGAGTGTTATCCCCATAAAGAGCAGGTGCCTCTTTCAGCTCTAATGAGAATCTGGAAGAATATATCTCAGCTCAATTAGAGAAACATGGCAAGCCACTTCTTTTCCTGAAACTGGCAACCGTGTAATGCTTTTAGCTGGTATCTAGTACTTTTCTTAAATACAAATTTCATTAGTAACATGTTTAAAAGATACTTTTTGTTTTAAAATCCTTTGCTAATACTTCTCTCAAAACAGACTACTTTGTGATACCATTGTCGTAAGAGCTCTCTAGTGAGGGACTGAATTTCTGGTGAGCAGGTAAAAGTTTTGGCGGGCCATGTAAGGGAGAGAGATGTGAAAAATTTAAATGCTTATAGAGATCAAGTTCTATGAATGACTGAACAAGCTACTTACTGGGTGGAGCAGCACTGCAAGAACAATGCCCAGTGACAAATAACACCTTGCTCATATGGAGGGTAATGCATTAGGGAACAGTAGAAATCACACATTATGAAGTATACAGGCTTTTGCTTACAGAAAATAGCTTCTCAGATGCCTCTCCTTATAAAGGAATGTATGCCTTGGGTTCATAGCTCTTTTTACTCTATTTATCATAAATTTTTCTCTGAGTCTCCTTATGTGTACATATTGTCAATTGATTCAACTTCTGAAATTGACACAAAATAAAACAATGCTGTGACAGTTTGTGAATTCGCAAGTGCAAATTTTCACACCTTAGTTGAACTGAGTGGGCTCTTCTGTTAGGAATATCTTTAACATATGGCTTTCTCTTTTCTAACCAAGATCCCTCTGCCCCATGATCCTGCCAGAAGGAGATGCTAAAAAACATTGACACTTGCAAGCATATTAGTTTTGCTTTTTTTTTTTTTGCAAGACACCAGGCTGCAAAAAACCTTTGGCATCGATGATCTTTCTAGATGATTCCTAAACATACCCAAATTTTAAATTGTATTTCAGTGTTTGCTGGGCAAAATCTTAATACAAGACAAGGAAGATGTGGTTCTAACCCAAGAGGCATGAAGTTGACACAAAGAAGACAAAAGATTCCAGAAATAAAAACACCAGCTGGGAAGAAGGCATAATTAATGAAATAGTGCCAAGATTATTGTCTGACTGCTATTATAAGATATTTCAGATCGTTCTACAGAGACCAGTGGCTAGAGGCTCGGAGCATGATGCAAAGATCCACAGTCTCAGAGACTGTGGAGGGCAGGGCAAATGGCAAGGCTCTCAGGCAGTTGTACCTTACTCCAACCAGAACCGGCTGATCCCCAGAATTTTTTAACCATTCCTGCTGACAGTCATTCAACAATCACTCAATTGCCTTCACCTTTTTAGAATATGAATATTGTTAGATTCCCTTTTATCTTCCAGATTCACCTTGATTTTTTTAAAGATTTTTTAAAAATTATCTGAGCCAGGTACAGTGGCTCATGCCCGTAATCCTAGCAGTGGCCCATGCCTATAATCTCAGGAGCCTGAGATCTGAGGATCGAGGTTCAAAACTAGCCTGGGCACTAAAGTCTGTGAGACTCTTATCTCCATTGAATCACTAGAAAATGGGAAGTGACACTGTGGTTCAAGGGGTAAGGTGGTAGCCTTGAGCTGAAGAGCTCAGGGACAACGCCCAGGCCCAGAGTTCAAACCATAGACTAACCAAGAAAAAAATATTATCTGAAGTTTCTAAGAAATAAAGGGCTAGGAAAAAATAGACGGGAAATATTATAATGACTTGGTGGCTCATACCTGTAGTCCTTGCTACTCAGGAAGCGGAGATTTGATGATGGAGGTCTGAAGCCAGTCTTGAAAGAAAAGTCCATGCAACTCTTACCTCTAATGAACCAGCAATAAGCCAGTAGTGAAAGTATGGCTCAATTGGTCAGGAAGGAAAGAAAAGGGACGGAAGGAAGGAAGGAAGGAAGGAAGGAAGGAAGGAAGGAAGGAAGGAAGGAAAAGAAAGACATGATTAGCTGTGGGTGGTCCTAATCTCAGGTACACATTGTAACAGAAAGCAGAAAATGACCATAGGGGACAGTCACCTGCCAGGATTAACTGCACAGCAGCACTGCGAACAGGTAGAAGTTTCAAGGCAAAACTATTGGGAAAGTGACTGTGGAGGTGCAGAAACTAGAACAGAGAATTATAAAAGGGCAATGGTTATAACAACAGGTATGAAAAGAAAACGGCTGAGAAAGTAGCTAAGTACTATGGACTTATCCTGAAAGTAATGCACAGCCACTGGGTACTGAGGAGACAGGTTGCCATAGGGCTCAAATACCACAGGGCACAGTTAGATTTTTCTAGAAAGGATGATAGTTTGCTACATATCCACACTCTAAATGCACTATGCTTTAGGTGAGATTTCAGTTTCCATCTTTTTTTCCAGTGGCTGTTTAATAAACAATAGTTTTACTCTTCTCTAAGGATCACACAACCACCCTCAGGTATAATATTAAAATTTCATACTCTGACTCAATTTCAGAATCTGTTTTCCTCCTACATGCAATAATAATTGTACTTGATGCCATCTTGGAATATGGATTTTTGTTTCCCTTATCCTTATTAAAGAACTGAAAGGTAGAAAAGTATATAAAGCAGACATATCAAGTTTATCTGATAGTAAAAGGAAAGCCAAGAAAGCAGGAGGTTCTCTGAAGTGTGATGCCTCAAAGAGAAGTACCTCTGGGAGGGTGGTGGCTTTTGTTAGGATAGGCTTCCTCCCATTGTGTCTTCTTTTAAGTTCTTCACATTGATTGGTTACGTTTATTGCACACACCACCCCAGCTCTTTTTATTGGTTGAAAGAGTATCCTAGAGCATTATGGGAAAAAGCATTTGCAAAGAAACCCTCGAAGGCACTATGTAAACAAGAATTGCCATGATGGATCATATATTATCTGCCACATATGATGTCCACCAATTTTTTATCCATGTCTACCTAACAATTCCCCTTTCTTTCCTTCAGATTCACTATAGTAGACCAGGTATGACAGCTTGGCTTTTTCCCTCTTTATTTCTTTGCATTCTCCACAACTGCTAGCTGCAAAGTAAGGCCTCTCCAGGGCTGCTCAAGAGTGAAGCTGAGAAGAGAAAGGAGCAAGGTGTTTCTTGAATGTCTCACCTGCCATTAGTCAGTGGTAACTGTCAGGTCCAAAGAGCCAGGTGACCTTGTCCTGAGGCCCTAGACCAGTGCTTTGATTTATGACCACTCTCACATCACCCTCTTTGCTTATCCAGCTAACTGCAACCCATTTGACCCAGCATCAAGGCTGACAGACCAGGGGTCTGAACACACAACCCCCACCTTACTCCGTTTCTCCAGCTGAGACCTATTTCACACTTTGTCTGTATTTCATTGTTTGTTCCTTTTATACCAATTCTCAGCAGACAACTTTAGCATTTCCATGAGCCACTATTAAAACCTTAGCCTGGTAAGTCACTAGCCTGGCTGCAGACTCAGCACCTCTGCAGGTTTTTCTCCTGAATCACATCTGTGCTGGTGTGTTGATCCATCTGTCTCTTCTCTGCTCCTTTTGAAGAAAACAATAACCTCTGCAAATTATAGACCAGAGATAACTGTTATTTTCTTTCACAGAGATCCTTTACAAGTTCCTCCAAGATTCATCTCTGGTTATTTCTGATTATAGAACTCCTTGCACCCCAACGTCTCTCTTCCCGCTTACTCTGATACCCCTCAGCTCCTGGACTCCAGTAGTTTATTTCCAGCTTGGGATTATATTCTTCCTTCACAAAGTAGTTTAGGTTAATGTCTGTAACTTTAGGCTGTTCCTTTCAGTGAGCTGACATCTTGTCTAACAGAACACAAATTTTATCCCAGCTTCAAAGAAAGTGCTATTCCCAGAAGATGAAATTAGGGTCCATCCATCACCTTAGAATTCCTTGTGAAAAGAGTCAGAGTTGACCAAATTCCAGGGTGATAAATATCAAGTCATCCAAATAGATCTTCTGAAATCTCTGATCTCACCTGGCTCAGGTGACGAAGCTTTGTTTTGTACCATCAGGATGGAAGACTTTTTGAACTAAAGCTGGACTAATTTTCTTATGGCTCGATGCATGCTGTACGGGTGATCCTCTGCTCACTTCAGTGAGGGGAAACATGTGAAACCCAACCTGTTATTTCATTACCTTCCCTGCCACTGCTAAAACTCAATGTTAAAAGAGGCCTATTTAATATGCAGTGGCAGCATTTCCTTTTCTCTTATTTTATCGTATTATTGTTACTAAATAGGTACTCGTGAATCATTAGGTTATCAGAGGAAAGAAAAAACAAAAAGTGTTTATGACCCTGCACATAATAAGTAAACACTCCACCATGGTGCTACACTCTTAATCCCCAAATAAGTGTTTTCCCTAGGGGGATCCTGTGCTAATTTTGTAGAAACAAGTTGGCAGTCGTTGCATATATTTGTTTAACTAAATTTAAAAAATTGTTTCTTAACTAAATAAATTGTAGGATAATTAATTCCCTTGAAATAGGTAATCATAATAATGTTTACAACCATCTCACATTTTTTACACCTGTAAACAGAACAAATGACCTCTATCCCAAGTCCCCAAGTCTAAAACAAAGCTCTGTGTCTTCTCCCACCCTTGTTCTTTATTGTAATTTAAAGAATTGTTATAGTAACAAGGTCAAGGCTTACCAGAGGTAAGTCAAAAGAAATCAAAAAAGGTGATGCAGAACCTCACACCTTTGAGGAAATCACTAGTAGCTAAGGATTTCAGTCTAGAAGTGCAACTTCATTAGGACAGTCTGAGATTCAAGGTAATCAAAATTATCTAAAAGGGACACATATACAATATGTATTATATCTCTCTATATAATCTATATATAATTATACATAGATATTTATACCATGAGTCTAAATCGCAGATCACAAATATAATTGTCTGAGAAGCATTATGTAGACTCTTGCCTTTGAATTTTGTTTCTCTTATGACTCTGCTGCTGAGTGGGGTAACATTTTATGGGGGTCATTTCATGTTGTAATCTGTAAAATTCTGTAATTGATTAGGACACGGAGGATAGGTGGGCATGAATGGCTTACATTCTGGAGACAGTAATATGCTTTTCTAACATCCTTGCTAACATGCAGATATCCCTAGGGACCTGAAACTCTTCTCTACCAGCTTTGCTTCCATTCTGCCCACGTTCCCAATCATGGGTCTTTAACAGAGGCCAGCAGTTCTCCTAACTGAATTCCTCTAAAAAAATAGCCTAGAGCCAACCTACTAAGAAAGAAAAATATAAACAAATAAATCAGCAGTGCAAGAAGTCAGAGTGAAAGAAGTGAGTGAAGTGTGATAAGAAGTAGGAAATTTATTCCATTGCCCATGATTTCAAAGGCCATTGATAAATTACTAAGCATGTTGTGGCCTCAGAGACAGCCCTGTAGATTTAGGGGCTAGGACTAAGAGCAAGCCCACTGACCCCTCGCAGCATCCCGGAAAGACAGGTATAGTTTTAACGATAGACAGCTCATCTTAAAAAAAATAACTGAGGCTTGCAGAGGATCCTTTAATAAATTGTAGCCCTTGGAGCACTGGGACCTGGGGAAGTTAATTTTTTGTTGTTCACAGGCCATTTTTTTCTAAAGGAATCCATTCTCTGCATAGCTACCCCAGGGGGAATCGACCCAGAAACAATGCTGGGCCAATTCTTTAATAGTACATATTTATTACAAGCTTACAATAGAAAGCACCAAATCAGGACAGATTCAGAGTATTTTTGGCTGTGTTCCCAGAGAAAACAAGTCATCAAGTCATGTGGTGGGAGGAAGTTGGAGTCTAGGTGTGGGAGAGCATGGAACAGAGCATCATGAAAGAAATAGGGATGCCTTCTTAGAGTGTTGAGCTGAGTCTTTGACACGATCATGGCACCATCCAGGAGAAATTGCTGCCTCTGATGATTTTTGCTTGTCCATACTACAGAGGCACTTGTGTAAGAGAAAGCAAGCACTAGAGTTGAACTTCAGAAAACAATGGGAAGTAGGCACTAAAATCAATGCTGGAGATGAATTGGAGATAATGACCAAGAGTCTATTGAAATAATCATGGTGAGATCTAGCCTACCTGTCCCCCTTTCCCTTTAGTGGCTCTAAGGGTACCCCCACTGCAAGTACTAAACAGGATGGGGTTAAATGACCAAGAAAAGAATCTACCAGTAAATCTATAGCTAAAAGTGAGGGATAAGCTCATCCAGTAGGTGAGAAACTCAGGTAGAAAATCATTGACAGGATGAGAACTCTATCCCCCATCCCCTTCTCTCTTGGTTATTCAACAGGGGACTAGAGTTTACCAGGTATACTCTCTTTTTACCCTCTTATTCCACCTACCTGTCCCAGCCTAAGAATATCTGCAAAGAAGTACAACTTTGGTTTTAAAATAATGAAAAGAATTTTCTTTTTTCCAATAGTTGCTTGGAACTCAAGGCCTCAAACTTGCTGGGCAGGCATTCTACCACTTGTGTCACACCCCGTGTCTTTTTTTTTATTATTATTTAGTTATATTTCAAATGTGGTCTCACATTTAACAGAGGCCAGCAGCATTCCTAACTGAATTCCTCTAAAAAAAAAAGATAGCCTAGAGCCAACCTATGTAAGAAAAAAAAATTAAAAAAAAAAAAACAAATCAGTGGAGCAAGAAGTCAAAGTGAAAGAAGTGAGTGAAGTGTGATAAGAAATTTCACATTGTTTGCCTCGGGTAGCCTCAAACCACAACCGTCTTAAATATGCCTCTCCCATACCTGGAATGACAGGTAAATGTCACCACTGCCTGGGTTATTTGTCAAGATAGGGTCCCACTAACTTTTTGCCTAGACTGATCTCTAACTTAGAGCTACCTGATTCTTCCAAGTAGTTTGGATTATAAGGAGGAGTCATCAACAGAAAAAACAACTGAGCATATTTTTCTAGATAGTGTATTTATTATTGCCTTTCTAGAGTGAAAAAATTTCATTTAATGTGTAAAGTGAAAAAAATAGGAATTCATGTGTAATTCTATCTGCAAAGTTCAGTACCTTTCAATTATATTACTCTTTCCAAATATGCATACGTATATGTAAGTAGACTGATGTCTTTATGGAGTAATGTAGATTGATAGACACATAGAGTATGTAGACTGATAGATTTCTAGGGTAATATAGAGAGTGGGGAAGTATGTGTAGCCTTTGAATTTGGAGTGGTCATACAAAATAAATCCTCATACTTTTCCATTGCTGTTATTTTAAAATCTCTAGCATTGTGGTTTTTATAACTTGCAGAGTCAATTTGAGATTAAAATCTACACTGAAATTAAAGAACTCGGTTTAGCTATCTCTTGGACCACATTATTGTCCTTACTTTAATTAGTTATAATATGTATATAGGACATTCACTGTGAGGGAGCTGGCAGCCTCATCAAACTCCAGGAAGTAAATAGGAGCTACTTTCATCTCAGCGCTCAGTTTCATAAATGGAGGCACCCAGCAGTTCAGAATGCACTCAAGGTTATCTGGTACATAGAAAAGCAGCTCTGGAAATCAAAACCAGGATTTTTCAGCCTGAAACTTTTGCTAAGGATGAAGTGTCTTTGTATTCTGGCTGCCAGGAACAGTCAGATATCCTACCTCAACCTCTTGGCTTTAAAAATATGGCAGCTAAGGTGCAGGTTATGGCAGTTGGGCCCTGACACCCTCACTGATATTTTATTGTTTAAAAACTAGACAGACTTCAAAATCTGAATAAGGGGAGAGGGAGGACTACTGAGATATATACTTTTTAAATTAAAAACAAACCCTTATTGAGTCAAAATTAGAGTTTATTATAAATGAAGAAAAGATAGCCTAATTATTTTTGATTTGATGAAAGTGATTTACAACAATATTACATTTAAAAAATCAGGCTCTGTTATTTCAGTGAGGTTCTAAATTAAGTTATTAAGTCAATACATGTTTTATAATTTTTAATTAACCTTACTTTTTAAACCTGAAACCTAGCTTTGTTATAACTAAAAATACTTTCTGCTGATATAAATTATTGAGTGTATTTTTTCAAGTACAACCAAAGTTGTACTTCTTTGCAGATATTCTTAGATTGAGACAAGTGTCTGAAAAAGATCAATATTAACAATAAAATATTTCCATTAGTTGGTAATATTTTTGATTATTTTATTACCGTTTACTTGTTTATGCTCCTTTTGCTGTTTTTCTATAATAAATTTAATTTATGTATTTATAAAAAGGAGATTTTGAAAGTAAATCAACAGTTCAGTATTTGGGAAAACAATCATATTCAAAGTATTTAAAGCCCACTGGGCTCACTAGATTCATTGTGGTGGATACTGTGGTGGTTCCTAGATTTAATACTTATCCTTATACTGCATCTTTCTGCACTTTGATGCTTGGAAAGTTGAGAATTACATTATTAGTGACCTTGGCAGCTTGGGTTCTAAATCTTCCAGTTATACATCCTCAAGCGAAGTTGAGTTTGGAAGTAAGTTGCGTGGGAAGGCTGGCAGGCTGTGGAGTGAAGACCTCACAGATCCGAGCAGATGGCCTGGTTCTGCATTCCTCTGCATCCTGGTACCACAATGCCTAGCTCCAGTCATGGTAACTATCCCACACATGGCAGAGGTAGCAGGATCTGAGGTTTTAAAGTATTCTTGGAAGTCACATCCTTCACCCCAGCCCCTTGCTGTGTTTCAATTGTGTTTCCCAAAGGTCTTTTGTAAAAAATGTAATTCCCAATGTAGAGATGTTGAGAGGTGATAAGAGCATGGATGTGTTGCCCTCAAGAATGGATTAATGGGTTCATTGATTCATACCTTCATTCGCCAGAACGGAATCTATTAAGAAACCAGGCTCCTTCTTTCTCTCTAGTACATGCTTTCTTCCCTTCCTTCTGTCATCTACTATGTAATAGCCCAGCAAGAATGCCCTGTCTAGCCTCCAGAACCACAAGCCAATAAATTACAAATCACTTGGTTTCAGGTGTTTTGTTACAATAGGTCAAGACCTACTAAGACAGCCTGTCTCTCTGCCTTTTCCAATCATACTATAAACCAGATGGTTTACACTAAGAAGCCTCATTCTGCTTCAAATGAGTTACTCTTCAAGCAACTCTTGTGTTGCTTGCAATTGAATGCTAATCCATGGAGTCATGTTCAAAGTATTTTTGTTTACCCTCCTTCTAATCCTCAAATTTTATCATTAATTTAAAAGCTGCCTGCTATCAAGTTAATAACTAAAAAACAATATTCATGTTATATGTTTAAAAGTAAAAATCTGTCTTTGTGTTCCCTACCTTAACTCCAGAGGAGTTCATAGTTTATTTCATACCCTTCCAGGATTTTTTTTATTATGCTCATAGAACGTTGAAACACATAAACATTTCTTTTTCTAATAAATGCCGTGGCACTACACATATAATATATATATATATATATACTGCAACTTTATACTTCATACATCTTTTCACATTTATATACACTGAACAATCTGGTTCATTTTCATTGCTAAATATTAGCCCATAGTGTGGAGTAGTTAAACATACTTTAATCAAATGCGGGTGGTTCACAGCTGTCAGCCCCGTGCTTGAGAGGTTCAGACCAGAAGGATTATCATTCTAAGCCAGGCTGAGCAATAAAATTTGTAAGACTCCATCTCAACAGGCAAAAAATTAAGCAGGATTATATATACCTTCATCCCACCTACAGTGAGAAGAAAAATAGTCCAGCAAACAAAAGGTCTGAGTTCAAACTCCAGAACCTGCAAAAAGCAAAGAAAAAAAATATTTCACCATTCCCTTATCAACAGGCAATATCTATAACCCGTCTTATAATAATTACTTTCTATCATATCTCTTTGTGCACACAATTAAATATTTCTTGAGGTACATTTGCTTAAATGCAAAGTAAGTGTTGTCAGTTTGTATGTAAGTATATGTGTTTTGCTTATTACTGTATCACTAGTGCCTAGAATGGCATCTGCCACATAGAAGGCCCTAAATAAATACATACAAAATGAAGGCCAAATGAACGATTAAAAACAGATTAGGCAATACATTAATGCTATTCACAACATGAATAGATTAAAAGAGAAAAATTAATATCTAAACAACCATGGATGGTCTCACAAATTAAGTTAAACTCCACTGCCATTTCTGATTTTTAGGGAAAAAATATTCATCAAGAAATTTAAAAAGTATCATTAGCCTGTTTTTTTTTTAAAGAAGTTATCAGAAGCCAACAGCCAAATCAAATTCTAAATATTTATAAAAGAAACAATTGTTACCATTTTTTTCAAGGTCTTGACAATGAATAAAAATAATCCCACAAGTCTCAGCTAGTAAAGAAGGCAACAATATTAAAAAGCAGGTCTAAAATATTAAAAGACCTATTGACTTAGTCAAAGAAATGCAAAGCGAGCCTAATCAGAAAGCAAAATCATCAACTATAGAGGTGTATTGAGTTAATTCTGGAAAATGTTCGTCATATTTTGGACAGGCTTGCCTGTCCGATTTTAATATTCTAAAATCATGGGGTCAGATGAGGGAAAGAGCTCAGAGTCACTGTCTAAGCTGCAGCTGTTCTGCCTCCACTCCAATACCGCAATTTCACCAAGGGAAACAGCCCAGTATGCCCTTTTCCCTGGTGTTCTGATGGATGTGCTCCAGATACTCCTCCATCCCCTGATTACAATCCTTTGTAGGATATGGAGAAGCCAAGAACCAGGCACTTTTCCACCACAGGAAATTCTGTGTTACATCTAGCATACATAATACTGTTATTTTTAAGTAGTTTTTAGGAGTTATTTACTCATCACCATGATCTCTTTATAGAACATTTTCAGTATTCCCCAACTAAAACTGTATGCTTTAGCTTTCATCACTCATACCAGCTCAGTAACCACTCAACTACTTTCTACTTTGAACTACTTTGAACACATTTGTCTGTTCTGAGCACTTGATACTGATACTGATGAAATTACATAGTATGTGTTCTTTAGTGACCAGTTTCTCTTTTGGGGGGACTAGGGTTTGACTTCAGGGCCTTGTACTTGCTAAATAGGCAAGTGTTCTACCACTTGAACCATTTTGACTAACCCAGTGACTAGTTTCTTTCCTTTAGCATAATTTCAAGGTTCATTCATATTATTGTTATGTAGAAATTCAGTCATGATAAACAGAGAAGCCATAGTTTGGCAGGTCAAATTGTGAATCTTCACTAGAAACCTAGCTACTGCAGTGGATTCCTGTCTCAAAGACCTGAACCCAGAATTTTGTTAATACAAAGATTTTAAAGGCCAAACATATATGTTTCAGTTGAAGACCCAAGCCCATCAGAAGCATACCATATATGGAAATACTCAGGGGCAAGTAAAGCTTTCCATCTAGGAAAATAATCAAGGACAAGCATTGTCTGTAGCAAAGCTGTCTTGGGGCTAAACAGCATAAGATGTGCAATGAAAACAATGACCTATGGGGGTTTTTTTTGTTTGTTTTGGTTTTGGTTTTTTGTTGTTGTTGTTGTTGGGTTCCCCCCCCCCCAGATCCTAGGCTTGAGCTCAGGGCCTGAGCACTGTCCTTGAACTTTCTCAAGGCTAAAGCTCTACCACTTGAGCCTCAACACCACTTCCAGCTTTTTGTTTTCTTTTTTTTTTTTTTTTGCCAGTCCTGGGCTTGAGCTCAGGGCCTGAGCACTGTCCTTGGACTTTCTCAAAGCTAGAGCTCTACCACTTGAGCCTCAGCACCACTTCCAGATTTTTGTTTGTATGTATGTGGTACCAAGGAATCGAATCTGGGTCTTTGTGCCTCCTAGGCAAGCACTCTACCACTAGGCCAAACTCCCAGCCCCATAAATCATGTTTTGTTTATCTACTTATCTGTTTATAGACATTTTGATTAGTTTCACCTTTTAAGTAATTGTGAATAATGCTTCTATAAACTTCTATGCACATGTTCTGATGTGAGCATATGCTTTTAACTCTTTTGACTAGACTTGGTTGGCTTTGGTGTTACTGGTGTTTTGAACTCAGGGTTTCCTGCTTGTTAGGCAGGCATTCTCCTGCTACATTTACAACTCTTTGTTGAACTGGTTATTTTTAAGATAATTGCTGACATACCTGGACTACAGTTTTATACTTTGCTTCTCAACTAGCTAGAATGATAAGACGTATGTCCTCATAACCATCTTTACTGAGGTAGAGTCTCATGGATTTTTCTACTCAGTATGGCCTAGAACCATGATCCTCTGGTAATTAGGATAACAAGTGCTTATTACTTATTAGCTATTGGTTGAGAAAGTGTTTCATGTATATGTCTGTCTGGGCCTTAAACCATGATCCTCCTTCTTTCACCCTCCAAAGTAGCTAAGATTACAGGTGCCCAACCCATATTCATTGATTCTATTGCAAATATTTTTAAAGCCAAAATGAATACTAATAAATAGCAATGGAGTACTGTTGGCAATTTAAAGGATTTGATGAATGAAACACATTTTTTTCCAGCTGAATTTAGAATCAACTGAGATCAGATACCAGATCTGGGAGATGGAAGCTATAATGTCATGTAGATATCTGATAAATCCAAATGGAAAGAAGTGGCTTACTTTAAGGGCCAAATGGAATTTTTATAGTACTCTAGTTCTACTTTCCCCCATTGTTGGAACAGTCAACCCAAGGGAAAGATTAGGTCAAAACGCATATACACTTTCTGAGCATCCACGCCTATCGTCACTCACAAAGAGAGGATAGCAGGAAGAGACAGGATTCTATGCATACAAGAACTTTCAATATATTGGATCCACTCACTAGAAAGTCAATGCCTTTTACCCACTAGCCAGTAAACTCATTCCATGACAAAAAATGAATCATGGGGCAAACACTTCTAGGATCACAGAGAAGTGAGGAAATAAGCATGTATTTTTTATTCTTATAAAATTTAAGATAAAGTAGCTAAAATTTACTTACAGTGTGCCCAGATATTGTGCATCCTTTATTTTGCTCCTGATGCTCCATTATAAAACTGGTATGCTCATTCAAGTAGTTATTAATTACATGGCAAATTGAGGCTTTGACTACCTCGTAAACACCAAAACATCTGATGCAGTTACCCAGTGAAGCATAAGCTCTGCTTTTAAAAAGACCCACAGATGCCTGTTAGAAACTGAAGCAAATTCTTGGGGATAACAAAAAGAATCTCAAAGATTTCAAGATAAAGAATTTACACTCCAAAATCAGAAAGATAAAAAAGAATTCTAAAGGAGCTGAGAACTGAAAATATTTTCAAGGCATTTTTTTGTAAAAATCAACAGAACAGTTACTGCACTATTGTTTGTCTCCTGCCACTGGCTTGCCGGGCACTGGGTGGGACTAGAGCTTCTGAACCATATGCTGTCTTTCCTGGTGTCCCAGGAGATTAATATTCTTGGCCCTCAGGGAAGCTGGGAAAGGCACTTGCCTTGATCTGAACAAAATTAGAAAGCACCATGACATTGACAGATAAAGATTAGGGAAAGTCAGACCCCATAGTTCCATAAGGGAGACACGCTTGTAAGTAAATAATCACAGTTACTAAAAACTCAATGCAGTAAGTCCTAAAATAGAAATCATCACAGAGAAGTTTCATCTAAGACATTACCATGCTCCTTTGTTATTTCTGAGAAAATATTGTTTGTCAAGCAGCTTACAAACATTTCTAATATGCATTAAAAAATGTCACTGGTAGGTTCAGCTACCTTTCCTAGATGACAGTATCAAAGACATAGACAAAGTACATAGTTACTGCTAATCAAGAAAAAAATGCTCATAAGCCCTAGCCACTAGATAAGATCAACAAATCTGGCAGGGTCAAAAAGGAACCGGGCTGAGTGGTAGAGTGATTGCTTAGCATGCATGAAGCCCTGGGTTCAATTCCTCAATACCACATACACAGAAAAAGCCAGAAGTGGTGCTGTTGCTCAAGTGGTAGAATGCTAGTCTTGAGAAAGTCCAAGGACAGTGCCCAGGGCCTGAGTTCAAGCCCCAGGACTGGAAAAAAAAAAAAACAGAAGTGTATTAAGACTAAGTGATGGCTCTCAAATACGTTCTTATATAAGTCTTAGGACACTATTTTAAAGATTCATCCTCCCTAGAAAACATTAGGATGAATAATTTTAGAGCTATAAAGGATTTTATTAAAAATAGAAGCACTATATACCGTCAAACCTACATTGACAACTTCACAAGGACAAGGAAAAGACTGCATCCTTTCTACCTTTTGGAACTTAGGACAGTATCTTTTGTAGATGGAAAATTCAAGAGTATTTTCTGGATAAATAATTGAGTGTGCAAACAAGCACTAGTAAACATAAATTAAAACAGCTTCCAGACCTCCCCTCAAAAAGTAGGAGGTGAACAGAAGGCGCATGGTATCCTTAATATGTGGCTATTAGATCCAAACAGTACAAGAGCAAGGACTCAATAGTTGCATACCCAATGCTATGGATATGGTATTGGAAATATAAACACAACTACATAGACATAAAAACCTATGACTCTACAGACATAATGTTTTATTACATAGATTAATATGTATCTATGATATACAAACCCTTAGCCTAATTTTGATTATGTTCTAAAAACTAAGTGCCAGTGATTATATAGGGAGATTCCCTTCTTGAACACTTGTTTGTTAAACATGTCATTTGAAATATGATGTAAAAATCAATGTTAATAAATTCTTTAACAAAAAAAAGGAGGCAATTGTTACATAGTAGACAATCAAAGACATTTCAGACTAAAGAACAAAAACCTGCCAGTGTCCTTGTTTATCTCTAATCACAGAAAGCAAATGCTATATGAAAATCATAGTTCACAATGTTCACATTAATGTTACCATATTATTTAAATTCTAGAATATCATATCTTAAAGAACATGACAGGAATCTAGCCTTCCATGTGATCAAACAGGACAACAGCAGGCCTCATTCAAACAGGATCAAAGGTAAAAATCTGCTATGAACAAGCTTCAATTGTTACTATATATGTCTTCACTGCCTTGACTGCTATCCTCTTTCTAGTGTGTATTTATCCCTGTAAACCGCTTAAAACAATACTCTCTAGCTCATTATGCCTCCTTGTTCTCACTTTGAGAGTACCATTTTTCTTAATTTCATGACACATACATATAAAATAGTGACAATATTAATGATTATTAGTCATGGCTAGAGGCTGGAGGAATCCTTTAATAGCATATATTTGGAAATTTATAGATCTAAAACTGTTATGGCAATCATTTTCCTCTAGGATTTAAGTTCAGCATGGGAGTATGATATATGAGAATATTGTCCATCCTTCTCCCCAGAGAGGATTCTACCAATCAACATGAGTTTGTCAGTTTTTATTTTATCCTTATGGCCTATATTGTATCTACTTATTCCAGAGTTTTGGGTAATATGTTCATCAGATCAAAGAAATGGCTATAAACTGGCCCTAGGTATATCTTCTTAGACAACTTAAGAAAAAATGACTTTCCAGGAATATCTCCTAGAAAAAAAAAACTAGAATCAAAGCCAGAGTGAGTAAGCATCATTCCTACATCCCCAGACATTCCCCAAATTTTTACTCCATCTTATTAGTCCTTCTTTGATCTTATTTGCATTTTCCAATACTTAGTTTTCCATTTCATGGGAGAATAAAGAAACACACACCAACACACACATACACACACACAATCTATAGGCTACATCCATACACTTTCAGGAGAATCAATTTAAGCTCAAAAAGGAAAAACAGCCTGGTATTTATCAGAACTACCTTGTAAGTAAGAAGGGGCAGGAAAAGAAACCATGGCATTCCTGCTCTTTATCACAAATTTGGGAAGCTTTGGCTCACACTTGAGAATAAATGAAACCTTCTGGGACTTGCCTTGTTGTCAACAGAGTGGGAGATGACATAAATGTTGTGTAATGAAAATGAGATCTCATGATCTCATGACATTCAACAGAGGAGGAAAAGGTAATTGTGTGCTGGAAAGTCAGCAAACTACACAAGAGCTGGACAAATGTATGTGAGAGGCACTTGAAAGAAGACTCAAGATTGTCTGAGAAGATAATACAAATCAATGAACTATTCTCAATGCTTTGTTCTGGAGGGTAAAATATTAAGGATCTCTGTTTCTTGAGATTCTTATCTTTTTTAAAACATGCCATGAGGTCTTATGGCTTGAGATGCCTGCTACCTTCTTCGGTACAGACTAGGCTGAGTCTCATTTCTAAAGGGCAACTTGTCATCACACCTCTGTCTGGAGGAGACAGCTGCCCAGGCTCCTTCTGTGCAGAGTTGTTTTGTTCATCACAGTCACCCTCCCACTAACATATCCTTCAGCAACAAGGGATTGCCTGTGTTTCCAAATGAAAAGAGTCATTTCAAACTGTTATTACTGAATTAAAGACCCATTAAAAATAAAAATAAAAAAGAAAGAAAACACCTTCTACATACTTACCTGTCCATCTTAGCTGAAATTATGTTAAGAAATGACTTCTGTCTCTTAAGAAGTCACTTTTTGCCACTAAGTAATGAAATGTAATTGCATGAATCGATGTTAATTTATGACAATGAAACAATAAAATATTGATGAAATAAAAATCCCCAGACTTCAGTAATGAGAACAGGCATTTAAATCAATTCTGTGCTCTGGCACCAAAGCAATCTTTCCAAAACACTAACCAGTTGGTATTTCTTGCTTTAAAAAAATACTTCGCTAAGTTTCCCATGATGTATAAAATGAAACCCAAACAAATTAATGAGAGCAAATATATTCTTCATGATGAGTTCTTGTGTATTGTTCATTTTCTGTTATTTTGTGCTATCAAAATACTAAGATATTTCTAGTCCATCAATGTAATATGCCATTTTAGATCCCTGGCTTCCATGATTGTAATTACAGTGGGATTTATTTCTCTGATATCATCATCTTTCAGTATCTCCCAGATCATAGCCACTCCAGGATGTCTAATCACCTCCTCTTCCTCCAGTTCACCCCTACTCTCTGTTTTCTGTCAGCCCAGCATCTCATTACCATCGCTATGTTTCTTTTGATTCACTTAGCCACCGTGTTTGGTGTGCTTTAGGAAAACAAAATTTTGTTTTCTAGGCTGGAAATATAAGCACTCTAGTCTAAAACTTGACTTACATGGCGCAGCTTAGGTGATTTGATAAACAAATACTTTATACATTCACAGATGCTGTAAAATTAATGTGAATGCTTGAATTTTGTATAGCACAGACTCAATCCCCAGAATAATTCTACAAAGTGAGCAAGATAGATATGTTCATATCATTAATACATAATAAGAAGTAAGGAGACATGTTAGGCAGAATCCAAGACTTTTCTTGCCCAATATTCTATATTCTACTTGTATTGCCCAGTATTTTATATTCCACCTACTTTGACAATAAAACATTTACTGTGAGAAAATTCTTCTAGTCAAGTAACATACAAAAGAAAAAAGAAGATTCCCTGTAGGATGACTTCTCAGGTAAGTAGACAAGTGAATGAAGCCACGAATGTAAATTATACACACCCTACAACCCCATTCATATAAAACCCTAGAACAGGGTATAATGGCTCATGATTGTAATCCCAGCATAGAAGCTGAGGCTGGAAGATTCCAAGTTCAAGGCCAGACTGGTTGCAAAGCACAACCTTATATCACACAAGACAAAAGATGCTTGAAACTGGCACACAAGAGCCAGCGTTGTCCCCCACCTTTCCCCACTCCCCTCCAGGGAACATCTGTAAGGTCTGGAACATTTTTCAGTTGTTACAACCAGGTCAAGGTTGGTACTTTCATCTGCTGAGTAAACACCATGGATTCTGCAAAGCCCCCTTCAGTGCACAGGGCAGTCCTCTACAATAAAGAATCAGCTGATACAAAATGTCAATAGAGCCAAGACTGTGAAAATACAAACTGATCCATGGTGACAGAAAGGGTATCAATGCTTGCATCGGAGTAAGAAATAAAGGAGGGAGCAGAGATAAGGATTTCAGAAGGCCACCAGTAAACTTGTAGGAGAAATGGATATATTTATTATCTCACTTGCAATGTTCATTGCATGGACACTTACGTAAAATAAATCAATTTGTACATTTTGCCATGTGCAACTCACTACTTACCTACCTTGTTCTGATAAAGCTGTTTGGAAAGGAATTTTAAAAATTTTAAATGAGCTGTTGGCTCATACCTGTAATCCTAGTTACTCAGGAGACTGAGATCTGAGAATCATCATTCAAAGACAGGCCAGGCAGGAAAATCTGTGAGACTCTTATCCCCAGTTAATGACTAAAAAACCAGAAGTGGCACAGTGGCTCAAAGTGGTAAAGTACTCGCCTTGAGCTGAAGAGCTCAGGGACAGCACCCCAGCCCACAGTACAAGCCCCACGACTGACAAAAACATAAAATAAAAGCACAAGGACAGTGTCTAGGCCTTGAAAAACAACAATTGGCTTTCCATTAATATATATACATATATATATATATGACAGAAGCAATTGATAAGGAGCAAAGGTTTATTTTTGGCTCATATTTTGAGAGGGTCCTGTTCATGACTTGAAGGTCCTATTGGTCTTAGGCCCGTGATAAAGAACAGTAAGCATGCCATGATGGAAGCATGGCACAGAAGAAGGCTGTGCCCATTAAGAACAAGATTAAAGTGAAGAGCCTGTGGTCTCATAATCCCTTTCCATAGAGCAATTTTGGTGATGTAAAACTGTCAGATAAGCCCCACATCTTACAGTTTCTGCTACCTTCCAGAAGGGTCAGATGGGTAACCAAGTCTTTAACATATATACCTTTGAGGGATATTCCAATTGCAAACAATATCAACAGTGGCAGAAAAGGGGTGCATGTGGTATAAGTCAGAGTCTCTGCCATCTTCTCTTATTAAAGGTATCATCGGGAACTTAAGCTACCTTTAGGATATCCTCATGATCCCTTGGAGAATCCTCTAGTATCCTTTCCTAGCATTATCTTTGTCAAGGCATGATCTAACCACTTCAGATGGTAGATTCAAATAAAAAAAACAATAAGGTGAGATGAGAAGAAAATTTCCAAAACAAGCTGGGCACGGTGGATCACACCTGTAATCCTAGCTACTGAGGAGATGGAGATCTGAGGATCGTGGTTAAACGCCAGAGGGGCACTAAAGTCCATGAGACTCTTATCTCAAGAGTGGCGCTGTTGCTCAAAAGGTAGGGTGGTAGCCTTGAGCTGAAGAGCTCAGGGACAATGCCCAGGCTCAGAGTCCAAGCCCAGATCAAGGGGGAAAAAGGAGAAAAGGAAAGAAAAAAGAAAGGTTCAGAAACCAATACATGGGTGAAAATTATTCTTATGATACAATATATTTATATGACAAGAAAATCAAAATGGAAGAAATGAGCATTTAATACCATTCATTAATCACTGAGGAAAAAATGCTCTTCAAACTGAACATCTCATAAATGCTGATCAAAGTGGATGGGTTTTGTAGATCCTAACAGGCTACCTCCAACAAACTCTCTATTGTGAGAATATTGACTCAGATCTCCCTTTTAGTGACACAGAATATAGTGCTTAATTAAAAATTCACACATTCCCAGATATGTTTGGTCTAGCTCAATCTGGATATCCAGTCTCTGAGATACTGATAATCAGAGATCCCTGTCTAACTACACCAAAATGAAATACAGCAGAAACAGCAGTTTACTTCCAAGATTAGCAATAAGATACTTTTCCTCTCTCCTTGTCTCTCCTTATACCTATATCTCTCTTCCTCCCCATTCTGTCTCTCTCTGTGTCTCTGTCTCTATCTGTTGTCTCTGTCTCTGTCTCTGTCTCTCTCTGTCTCTCTCTCTGTCTCTCTCTCTGTCTCTCTCTCTGTCTGTCTCTCTGTCTCTCTGTCTCTCTCTCTCTCTCTCTCTCTCTCTCTCTCTCTCTCTCTCTCTCTCTCTCTCTCTCTTTCTCTCTCTCTCTCTCTCTCTCCCTCTCTCTCTGATATTCTCTCTGGGGTTTAAAATCTGTACTTTTAGATCCATAGGCTATTAAGAAAACGTTAAAGGGGCTGGGAATTTGACTTCGTGGTAGAGTGATTGCCTAGCATGCACAAAGACCCAGGTTCAATTTCTTGATACCACATACATAGAAAAATCTGGAAATGGTGCTGTGTCTCGAGCGGTAGAGCTCTAGTCTTCAGAAAAGTCGAAGGACATTTCAAGCCCCACGACTGGCAAAAAAAAAAAAAGTTAAAGCATCGTCTTCAGAAGACCTTTACTATGTTACATATAACACCCTATAGAAACGCAAGAGATCTCTTTTATTAATAACTATGCTAGAAGAACAGTTAGTAAGATTTATTTTCCTTTTGTGTATAAATAACCAGAGAGAGAAAAAGAAATAGGTTGACTGCCAGTGGCTTGTGCTTATAATTCTAGCTGCTCAGGAGCTTGAGATCTGAGGATTATGGTTCAAAGCCATCCCAGTAGAAAACTCCGTAAGACTCTAATCTCCAATTAAATGACTAAAAATTTTAAGCCGGAAGTGGAGCTGTGGTTCAAGTGGTATTCCACTAGCCATGTGTGAAAAAGTTAAAAGAAATAAAGAACAGAAATAAAAATATTTGAATTCCAAGATTATTTCCAATGTAATGGGTATCAGCACTGTTGAATAAAAAACAACCGACATCAACAACAACAAAAACAACAGCAAGACCAACACAGTGATTCACCACTCCCAGCACAGTCTTAGTTGATTGCAGCAATGTCTTCAGGATAAGAAATCAGCAGTCATATTTATTAAAGATCTCTGGATGAGCCCATCATGAAGCCAAGTTGGAAAACTGCTGAGCTTCGACTGAGATATCCAAGACAAACCCAGAAGAGGGAGGGGGATAGAGAAGAAAACCACTGAGTTCAGCACATGTGTCCAGGACCTTTCATTAGTCTATCCTAATGGCCAAATGCTTGAGCTGTCTCTGCAAACTTGACAACATAAACTCATCAAGTTCTCTCAGCATTGCATTCCTTCCTCATTTTTCATGGCACCAAGCATGCTGCTGACATACTACAAATGCAAAACACTAACAATGACTTGCTGTCAGTTGTCTCATTATAACTGTCATGACTCTGGAAGTTCAACTCAACGACTTCCAGTTATTTGTATATCATTATATCTGGTCAAGTCCAAATATACCAGAAACTCTAAGGCAGTAATGGCCCAAGAACAGTGTGAAGGGATTCAAACCCTGAACTGCCAAGGCTACCAATAACTCCATTAGATTTCAAGAATCCTGGGGCCATGTCTCTCCTCCCCAACCTCGTAGTCATCCTATTCTCTTCCCTATTACCAGCATATGCTATGATCCAAACCGTCATACTTGTAGATTATCTCCAGGGATTTAGTCATCTGTCTTCCTTCCCTGTTACAATGCTAAAATTGCCAGTTCTGAATGTCTAAAGACCTTGTTGGTAACAGACTGATGTAAACATAAGCAAGGTTGGGGGAACTCTCCAGGTGATGATAAGGAGAAAACAAACTTCAAAGCCTCAAGAAAATGACATTTTCAGTGTCACACAAAATAACCTTTGATGGTGAAGAGTTAAGAATTCTTCAACATTCAAGCTCTCATGTATCTATCAAGGATATTAATATTACAAAACCCAAGCTTCTGCTTTGTTTTAGTAACATCTTTGAGCATCCACTGGGAATTTCTTCAGTATGCAAAGATGTTAATTGGAGAGCAAGTAAAGTATTTGAAGGACCATAATTATACATTGAGAAAGTCAAGCTTCTTTATTGTTGTTAACATATGAGAGACTATTTGTGACTCATCTTCTCAGGGGGTCACTTCTTACAGCCATAATTCTATCAGCACAAGGCTATCAAGCATGTTAGAAATTTGATCAAGAATCCTGCCCACCAGACACACTGTCCCAGAACAATTTAATAAGAAAACAAAAACAAAAGAAATGCAATTTTCCTGTTAATGCAAACAGATAATTTAATGAATTACATAGTAGATTAAAGAAATGAGGAAAAGAAAACAAGAATCTACTTTTTTGTATAAGGAAGCACATTTCGTTTTGTGTGCACATGCACGCAAACACGTGCGCGCACACACACAGAGCATCAAAGTTTCAAGCTTTTCTAATTCCAGAGATCAAAGAAGAACAAAGATCTAATTTCTTTTCTTAATAAAAAGGGCTTTTACCATAGTGATATCACATATTATTACACAGAGCTAGTTGAGATGAGACAGAGGTGTATTACAAAGAAGTATTAATGTCGGAGTAATTTTTGTGTGCCTGAAGTTTCTTATTACAATAGTTTGAATTGGGAAGATACAATTGTTCTACAAAAATAAAGAGCTATTCTGCTGAAGGATTATTTGTTCATTACCTAGTTTGGGGGACGTTTTTATTGTTAGTTTGCACAAATTATATGATGAAATTTATGACATGTACAAACAGGATACATGAAAATCTGTCCAAAGCAGTATTTCTAACTGCTAATCACTGTAGGTAAACTAATATGCATCCACAGGAAATATTTTAAATAAACTATGACTTGTCTAGCCAGTGAAATACTAGGCAACCCTTAAAACAAAGCAGTAACTTCTGGAATTTTCCTTCGTATAATATAAATATCTGAAATTAGACAGATAAAGTTTACAATATACAATATGCAACCATCTTTAGAACAAAATGAGGATCCAATGTTTCTCTCTACATCCATCAATCTATCCATTTGTCTGTCTGTCTATGTCTGACACTCGTGTATGCATAGGTCAACTAACAAATAACGACAATAACTGTGAAAAACAAAATTGAAAAAAAGTAATTTTTGCATCATGTTTCAGGTCACTTTCTAAAAATCATACTTCACCATGGATAACTGGGTATTTATGTGCATGTCTCATATTGCAACCTTATTCTTGAACCCCAAAAGAGTGGTAAAAGTGCCCTAATCACCAATCTATAGATAACTATTAATAATAACCACTGTTGGAAGTTTCAGACAGATGCACACCTATAGGTGGACACCTATATTCTTAGAAACACCGGAGGCTGAGGTAGAACAATCACTTTAAGCCAACCAGCTTGAAATCAATCTGAACAACATAATGAGACTTCCATTTTAGAATTTTTTAAGTATTTGTCAGTAGTGTGATCCAAAGAAGGGGGGGATGGGAGAGAGAGGAGCTGTTATTTTAGTACTTCGCCTATATCAGTAGATGAAAGAACAACTCTTGCTCTTGTATGAACTAATATAATTTTTAGTTTGTTACTGACAAGATTAGCAATGACTTGT
Source organism: Megascapheus bottae (assembly GCF_031878675.1). Taxonomy (NCBI): domain Eukaryota; kingdom Metazoa; phylum Chordata; class Mammalia; order Rodentia; family Geomyidae; genus Megascapheus; species Megascapheus bottae. The sequence continues at coordinate 21,281,308 of NC_143529.1, forward strand.
TCCTTCACAATATGAACAATTAGAAAACTAAATATAGTATGATACAAGAATTTATAAGCCAGAATGAATGAAGAATGGATTAAAAATTGATAAACACAGTAAACAAATATGATAGACCCTTTAATTGCCCTAGCTTTCTTCATCAAGATAATTTCTAGATATCTAACTAATCCCTGCTGTTCTTGCTGACTATAAGAAACAAAGATGAGAGCTTCTAGAGACGGCCGAAATTTGCAAATAGAATATTAACTAGACTAGAAAGGCACAGATCACAAAATTGTGGGTTTAGAACAGGCTGGAGAAAGTGTTCAAGAGATTGCATTTCAACCAATAGCTAGCTGATCTTGACACGGAAACTGACATGTGATTCTAGGCACAATAAAGTTCCCAAGACATTATCTCAACAGAGTGTCTATCAATCCCATGGTGGTGGGAAATACAAATAGGAGAAGTCCAGGAGAAGCAAAAAGTATGACCCTGTCTCAAAAAATAACGACAGTTGAAAGGTTCTGCAGACATGGCTCAAGCAGTACAACACCTGCTTAGGAAAGACATGATAAGTTCAAACCCAGTACAAACCAAAAGAGAAAATGTTAAACATTTTCTGATTCAAGTAAAAAGTACTCTCCATAAAAATTTTAAGTCCCTGCAACAATAAAGAGAACTAAGCAGAGATGGTATCTGAAAAATATAAGACTTATATTTTCTAATATTTTAGTTCATTAAAAAATAACTGGGCTTTGGCTAGAAGTTTGGCCTAGTGATTGAGTACTTGCCTAGTATGAAGGAATACTTGGATTCAATTCCTCAGTACTACATATATAGAAAAAAGCTGGAAGTGGTACTGTGGCTCAAGTGGTAGACCTCTAGCCTTGAGAAAGTCCAAGGCCAGAGCTCAGGACCTAGTTCAAGCCCCAGGACTGGCAAAAAAAAATAAAAATAATTAAATGACACAGCACAGGTGGCTCAGGTTTATAATCCTAGCTATTCAGTATGCTGAGATCTGAGGCAGTTTCAGAGCCAATACCGGCAGGAAAGTCCACAAGTCTCCAACTAACCATTAAAAAAAAAACTGAAAGTGGAGCTGTGGCTCAAGTGGGAGAGCACCAGCCTTGAACAAAACAAGCTTAAGGACAGTGCCCAGGCTGTGAGTTCAAGTCCCAGGACCAGCAGAAAATAATAATAATAATAATAATAGCAACAACAATTGATTCTAGTAATTACATGGGAAACTATAACATATGAAGAAATATCATAGCACCAATAGCAAAAGGAAAAGGAGACAAAGATGTCTACCACTCTTCTAGAGCCTTTGCTTTTATATATGAAGTTTATGGTATTGCAAGGTAGTTTTTGTGTTATAAATAGAAGAGTCAAAAAAAAACTTTAGAAATAGATCAACACATTGAATACTTATGACAAAACAAAAAATAACACAATTAGCCAGGCGCGGTGGCTCACTCAGCCTCAGAAGGCTGAGATCTGAAGATTAAGGTTCAAAGCCAGCCCAAGCACAAAAAGCCCTGAGACTCTTATCTCCAAATAACCTCTAGAAAATGGGAAGTGGGGCTTGGCTCAAGGGTATGGCGGTAGCCTTGAGCTGAAGAGCTCAGGGACAGCGCCCAGGCCGAGTTCAAGCCCCATGATCCACCAAAAAATAAAAATTATAATTAGTCATTATATTTTTTAAAATGACCAAAGAGTATTTTTAAAAA